>NC_090068.1:12958377-13288377 GCF_038355195.1 Osmerus mordax | reverse complement strand
AGAAACAATCAAGTTTGTCAATCTACAAAGGCGTAAGGAGGTCATGACTTGTTTTGCGCAGAATGCAAACATATTGAAGTCCAACTTCCAAAACTCCCAAACAAATTCCCAGATAAATAATTGAAGCCGACTGTTTCAGGAATTCCTTTGAAAACAAGCCCATACATTCACATTGGAGGTACACAAAGATTGGGAACACTGAAGACGTGAGCAGATGTGTGAACCTGAATCAGTCCCTAAGATCAGGAGGTAACGCTGTAACATCTGGAGTGGAGCAAAAACAGTCATTCAGGAGACGCAATGCTTTTTGAATTTTATCTTATTTTTCTAAGAAAAATATAAGTAAAAAGATTCTGTGAAGACAGAATCTAAAGATTGCATTCACAAGTATATAGTTCACAGTTTTAAATAGAGGGTGCTGCTATGCAAACATAATTAATATTTTTTTACATATTTATTTCTCAACCCCAATGGCACATGTACATGTTAACTATCATGCAGCTGTTGAATTTCAAAAATAAATCTCACCAAATCTTTAATGTCGATGGATAAAATAATTGTAACCGACAGAGACATATCCATAATGTCGTTTTACTAAATAATACCTGTGGAGGTGTACTGTAAACTACTTTGTTTGACTTGAAAATAAAATGTACATAAAAAATATACATACTGAACTGTACATGTTAAACATGCAACATTCAAACATTCAACAAAAATGCATTATAAAACCCTACCAAGCTTCGCGAGCTAAAGTCCAAACCAAGCTAAACTCTGTCCCAGTCTCAGTCTTCCCTCCACGCACGATAACACAGACTACACACTCTCTGTCTTTGAGTCGCACAGTATCTGGCCCTGCAGGGATGTGCATTGTTGTAAGAATGATGCTCATAGCCTGTTGCTACATACCACTCTTGTCAAGCAGCATTAAAGGGAGAAATGAAAACACTAACAGAGAGAAAGCGTCTTTCCTTCTGAGCAAGGAATGAAACAACCATAGAGACGATCAAACAAGGAGAAACACACTGCAAAAAAAGCCCCAAACTGTTTGCATCGTTGTGTTAGTTAGTCTTCTTTCCATCTATCATTTGTTAGCATTTTTTTAATTAATTTTCTTAAAGAAGAATGCTAGTTTCTCTTCAGGCATGCAGAATTGAAGCCCACTGAATCCTACTTGATCCCATGTACACTATGTACACTACGACTCTGTCTGTACACATCGAACAGTGATTGGCTTGTCATGTTGTCTGCTGTTAGCGGTGAGGGCAGGCCCTGGCTGAACAGACGTCTGGGAGGAGGGAGAAGGAGGAGGAGAGAGAGGGAGGGAGGAGGAGAGAGAGGGAGGGAGGAGGAGAAGGAGGAGGAGAGGGAGGGAGGAGGAGAGGGAGGGATGAGGATAGAGGAGGAGGAGGAGGAGAAGAGGAGGAGAGAGAGAGGGAGGGAGGAGGAGAAGGAGGAGGAGGAGAGGGAGGGATGAGGAGAGAGAGAGGGAGGGAGGGAGGAGGAGGAGGAGAGGGAAGGATGAGGAGAGAGAGAGAGGGTCAGGACTGGAGCTTCTCAGTCTCAAACGTGAGTCTCGATGAAGGAGTGCGTGTGCATCATGACAGGGGGGGAGAGGGGGGAGAGAGGGGAGAGGTCCGAGGGCTGCAGGTGCGGCTCTGCTGGGGTCGAGCTGAACTCGCAGATGTCCAAGAACAGCTCCTGGTGCAGCTGTTTCCACTCCTGGAACATCTGGGACGTCAAGCCGGGGTTGTCCAGCACCTGGCTGATGACGGCCAGGTCACCCTCTTTGGCCTGTAGGAAACAAGGCATGATCAGTGAGGCTCAAACCATGTGTCACTTTCTAACCACAGTCACCCGTCAACTGACCAACCAATAAGATGTCAAGTTTCGGTCACGTGATTGAGGGGTCTTGTGTTATCAAAATCCGAATCAGATCCTAATCCTAATCCTAAAAAAGGCTTTGCGGAAATGTGATTTGATGAAAACGGAGGAAGAACAGAGTTCAGAGGGATATGTCACCTTCAGCGTGCTGCGCAAGGCTCGTACGCGGTGCAGCTTGTCGTTGATGACGGGGTCGTTGCATCGCTTGATGAAGGAGGAACGGAACTCCTGCTTGGTGGAGGGTCTCTGCTGCCCCAGGGGCGACAGGCTGGCCTGCTCTATCGAGCGGTACAACTCCTGGTAACCATCAACCCCGCCCTGGGCGTGACCTCCGCGCTCTCTGGACCGGGAATCTGGAGGGAAAAGACCAACATACCGACGTGGAATCGGATCATTGCATCTCAGGGAGTCGTTTCTAACTTCCCTTGGCTGTGAACTCGACAGGAAGCAGGTGTGGAGGCTGTAGAAACACAAGGTGAAGCTGGGGATGACGCGCTGTGAGAAGCCGGGAGGTAGGGCTTCGGAACGTACCGGATTTCCCGTGGGGTTTCCTGCCGTTGTGCTTCCTGACAGGCACCTCGTCATCCTGGCTCCTCTCGCCCGGGGGCGCCGCGGGCCTCAGGCCCTGGCTGTCGGCCGCCTCCCTGTTCCTGGGGAGGCTCTGGCTGCGCTGCTTGTGTGTGTGGCCCTGCAGGCCCCGGCCCTGCTCCTCCAGGTCCACCAGGGGGAAGGGCCCGTCCCTGTCGGGGCAGCGGTGCCTCTGGGCCGGCAGGGTGGCCTGGCGCCGGCGCTCTGGGGACAGGAGCAGATGGCCGAGGCCCATGTAGCCGCTGCCGTAGCCGGCGTCGCTGTCGCCCGGCACGGTCTGGAGGAAGTGGAGCCCGGAGCTGGTGAGGGGCGTCTCGATCAGGTCCTGCCAGGACCGGCGCTCCCGGTGGGAGGAGTGGCAGGAGGAGGCGTGGGCGCTGCCGGGTACGTCTGGACGGGAGTCCTCGGCTGAGGAGTGGGAGTAGGTGGACTCGCTGGAGAAGTGACGCTCAGGGAAAGGACTGGAGGAGTTCACCTGGGAGAGGGGGAGGGGGGGGAGGGGAGGAGGGAGGGAGGGGGGGGAGGGGGGAGGCTCTGTGTGAGGTGAGTGTGTGGATGTGGTGAATGTTTCTCTGTGTGAGGTTAGCAGGTTCTGCCAACTTTTCCAAAAAACCTTGGAGTGAGATTTGGTGGAGCCAACCCAAATGTTGCTGCGTACAAAGCCCCCCGAGACGACATTTCACGTGTGTCTTACCCCTATGTTGCTTCACTCCGTGTGCCTGCGCGTCCTTCAATACTGTTTACAACATTAGCAGGACTACTTGGTTGGCGTGAGAAATACAAGGTGTGGTGTGAGAGCGTGTGTGAACTGGTTGAAATGCGCGTGTCTCACGGCCAACGCTGCCTGAGAGTTGGCAGCTCTGGGTTAGTGTGTGGATGTGGTGAACATGCACATTTGAGCAGCTGGCCCTGACTTACAGAAGGGGTGCGGTGGTAGGTGTCAAACCGCGAGGACATGGCCTCCTGTTTCAGGGTCATGGATCCATCCATCTCATCCTGGTCACTCTCACTCCAGCAGTCTGCCAGGACACAGCCCAGCACACACACTCAACAAGCTACTCCACATCGTTCCCAGTGGACTTCTCATCCTCAAACTGAAAGGAAGTCTTGATTTGCAAGAAAACAGTGATGAGTCGGAGATGTGCTGTGTGTCATCGAACGTAAACTCAGACTCCCTCACCTTCGTCGGGACGAGGCACCTTGTCATCGGGGGTGTAGCCGATGGCCGCGAGCCCCAGCCGGTTCATCCACCTGGGAGGAGGACAGGAGAGAGGGGACAGGTGAAGGTGACCTCAGGGACGAGGACTAAACGCCGACCACACAACTGTGTAAGAACGGGCTTTCCTGAGTGGGAATCCTCCCAGAAATGATCCAGTTACGGTTCTGGGTTTGGACGTCATGCGAGGGAAAACAAGGCTGTTTCCTCACCTGTTCATCTCCTCCAGACAGTCTGTGGCAAAAAAGAAACTCTTGATTTTGGGATGACAGGCTTTGAATGCACTGTGGGGGAAAACAGAACAAAAACATCATCCTGTTACTACAGGAGAAGTCTTGTTACTACAGGAGAAGTCTTGTTACTACAGGAGAAGTCTTGTTACTACAGGAGACATCTTGTTACTACAGGAGACATCTTGTTACTACGGGAGACATCTTGTTACTACGGGAGACATCTTGTTACTACGGGAGACATCATCTTGTTACTACGGGAGACATCTTCAGCATCCCTGAGCTAGCTAGCATGCGTGTGGCAGAAGACGTGAAGCCTGGTCTGGCCTAGTCTGGCCTGGTCTGGTCTGGTCTGGCCTGCTCTGGTCAGGTCAGGTCTGGCCTGCTCTGGTCAGGTCAGGTCTGGCCTGCTCTGGTCAGGTCAGGTCTGGCCTGCTCTGGTCAGGTCAGGTCTGGCCTGCTCTGGTCAGGTCAGGTCTGGCCTGCTCTGGTCAGGTCAGGTCTGGCTTGCTCTGGCCTGGTCCTTGCTCAAGTCAGCCTCTCAGATGCAAACAGACGTGTGTTCCCTGTGTCATGTTGTAGTCGTGTTAGTACACGAGTGTCGTCTGTTTGTGCTCTCTGGAGACCTCCATGGCTTCCACAACATCCCCGTACAGCAGACGTGTTTTCCTGTCTGAAGCTGTGTTCGTTTTGTCTTTCAGCATATTGCGTAACATTTTCTTGCATAATCCCAAGAGATCTTACTGTTTTCTCCGGCATTCGATGGCTCGGTCTATACGGAACTCTGGCAGGCTGATGAATCCTTCAGCCTTCTCATCCTGGGTAGCGTGGGAAGGCAGAGAGGAGGTCTGAGTTATCTTTATTGAGGGTTGTATCATAGATATAATTATAAAATCACACACCATACAATAACTTTTTAATGAACAACATTAAAAAGTGCTTCCTGAAATGGCCATTTGCCTGGAATAATTCAGCAATATAAGCAAACTCAGAGAGTGAAATCTTTTTTAGCGATATGATAGTCAAATCTGTAATATTTACGAAAACGTCAGATAATACTGGATATAAGTTTCCGTGCCGGTGCTGTGGGCCCTCTGTGACACGGCTTCTAAACACAGCCCTGTGGGTGTCTTCACACGCTCAATAGAAGTGATCCGGACGGTACTCTTACATTCTGGTTGGTGTACCAGTACAGGGACGACTCCTTCAGGATGAACCAGTACTTCTTCCACTTCTGGGTGAAGTAGCCCTTGGCGTCCTTCTTCTTCCACAGCCAGCCCTCGCAGTCCCCGTGGCCCAGGTCCTTACAGGAGATCCTCCTCCGGCTGGCGCTGGTCAGAGAACCTAGGGAGGAACGCGGCGGGGATGAACAACCTTGGACCCTCAGACTCCCCACCGCCACTGACGTTTTCAAGAGGATTTTTAGATACATTTCATTTAATAGGAAGTTATTTATTTTTGTTATGTTTGTTTTTCTTTGTGTTGTTTGGTTGAGCCTCTGTCTAAAGACAATTTTCGACCCCTGTGGGGATGGGCAATAACCTTTTTTAAATTTAGAATAATAGACTTGAATACACTGACGACATCCGCAGAACTAGGATAATTTCGAACCCGACGCTCGTACAAAGACCCACCACCAGCCCGGAGAAATTCCACCTGAACAAAGTCTGAAGCGGAAGTTTGGAGGAGAAAGTCTTACCTTTAGTTCTCTTCTTGGGCTTAGTCCTCAGAGAGGCGTAGTGGAATGACTGCAGACAGGTCAGAAGAGCTGGTTTAGCACCACATGAGTAACGGGTGCTGTATTTGTAAATAAGTGGTGCAATGCTGTGTTAGTGGGTTAAACATCCTTCTGGGACACTTCACAATTACCTTCCTCATGGATGATCCTCCTTGCCTCTCAATGCCAAAACTAGCATACCTGAGGAGGAGAAAGCCAATCAGTACTGGGGATGAGACAGCCAATCAGGATCAGTCAGACAAACTTCTCTGCGGGCTTGTCTGAATGTATGTCTGGACACGACTGATCCAATCTCAAACTGAACTTTACATGGTTTCAAATCTTTATGCTCAACCGAATTTTGTAGCCGCTTCTGTCAAAAACGAAATATAATGCAGTGAGGGAGGTGTTTCTCAGACGGTTTTACAAGCAAGCGAAACCACCGTGGGTTCGGCAGGAAATAAAAGTAGAGCTCGTCTCTGCGAGACTTGCAGGCCAGTTGAGCAGAAGAGAAACTGCTGTGATGATGAGCTCTGACTGTGGGGACCTTCACTGGTATACTGAGCTCTGAAACCACACAGTTCTGTTTTCAAGATGTTTCTAATAGCACTAAGCAATGCTGTCACTGCCTACCCAAATAATTGATTTGATCAAACCTATTATATTTTAGGAAGCATCAACTATTACTCACACACTCATCTTTTCACAATAAAAAAAAATCTCATCTGCGTTTTTTTTTCAAGTTTATACAACATCTTTTTTTTTGTAGCATTAGTTAATATTATTAGCTATTATCCTTTCAACCTTGTAAGCAGTTAAGATACGATGTCTCAGCCAGTCTCTCACCTGTCTGTGTCTGCTCTCAGTGTGTCTCCAACTCTCTGTGGAAGGAGAGAGAGAGGAGAAAGGTAGAGAGGAGGTAGAGAGAGGAGAGAGGTAGACAGAGAGAGGAGAGAGTGACAGGCAGAGAGAGAGAGAGTCAGCGAGAGAGTGACAGGCAGAGAGAGAGAGAGTCAGCGAGAGAGTGACAGGCAGAGAGAGGAGTTAAAGATCACAGTGAAAGATCACAGATTACTGTCATGTGGGGAGGAGGCCTGTGTTTCCTGCTGTGCCCTGCAGACACACAGCACAGGAGGTCTGTGGAGGAGGGGCCTGGTGACAGACAGCAGAGCCAGCCTATGGGGGCAGGGCCTGGTGACAGACAGCAGAGCCAGCCTATGGGGGCAGGGCCCCCGGAAAAAGGTGACACATTTGACTCGCATTGTGTTCTAAAATATTAACCCCAACCTCCAAAACCCCCAAACGCTTCATCCACAATAACAACCCGCCTCTCAACACCTGTCACACAACCCTGCCCCTTCACAGAGAGATGCAGGAACCCTCCCTCACTACAGAGAGATGCAGGAACCCTCCCTCACTACAGAGAGATGCAGGAACCCTCCCTCACTACAGAGAGATGCAGGAACCCTCCCGCACTACAGAGAGAGATGCAGGAACCCTCCCTCACTACAGAGAGATGCAGGAACCCTCCCGCAGTACAGAGAGAGATGCAGGAACCCCCCCGCACTACAGAGAGATGCAGGAACCCTCCCGCACTACAGAGAGATGCAGGAACCCTCCCGCACTACAGAGAGATGCAGGAACCCTCCCGCACTACAGAGAGATGCAGGAACCCTCCCGCACTACAGAGAGAGATGCAGGAACCCTCCCTCACTACAGAGAGATGCAGGAACCCTCCCGCACTACAGAGAGATGCAGGAACCCTCCCGCACTACAGAGAGATGCAGGAACCCTCCCGCACTACAGAGAGAGATGCAGGAACCCTCCCTCACTACAGAGAGATGCAGGAACCCTCCCGCACTACAGAGAGAGATGCAGGAACCCTCCCTCACTACAGAGAGATGCAGGAACCCTCCCGCAGTACAGAGAGATGCAGGAACCCTCCCTCACTACAGAGAGATGCAGGAACCCTCCCGCACTACAGAGAGAGATGCAGGAACCCTCCCTCACTACAGAGAGATGCAGGAACCCTCCCTCACTACAGAGAGATGCAGGAACCCTCCCGCACTACAGAGAGAGATGCAGGAACCCTCCCTCACTACAGAGAGATGCAGGAACCCTCCCGCACTACAGAGAGAGATGCAGGAACCCTCCCTCACTACAGAGAGATGCAGGAACCCTCCCGCACTACAGAGAGAGATGCAGGAACCCTCCCTCACTACAGAGAGATGCAGGAACCCTCCCTCACTACAGAGAGATGCAGGAACCCTCCCGCACTACAGAGAGATGCAGGAACCCCCCCGCACTACAGAGAGATGCAGGAACCCTCCCTCACTACAGAGAGATGCAGGAACCCCCCCGCACTACAGAGAGATGCAGGAACCCCCCCGCACTACAGAGAGATGCAGGAACCCCCCCGCACTACAGAGAGATGCAGGAACCCTCCCGCACTACAGAGAGATGCAGGAACCCCCCCGCACTACAGAGAGATGCAGGAACCCCCCCGCACTACAGAGAGATGCAGGAACCCTCCCTCACTACAGAGAGATGCAGGAACCCTCCCGCACTACAGAGAGATGCAGGAACCCTCCCGCAGTACAGAGAGAGATGCAGGAACCCTCCCGCACTACAGAGAGAGATGCAGGAACCCTCCTGCACTACAGAGAAAGATGCAGGAACCCTCCTGCACTACAGAGAGATGCAGGAACCCTCCCGCACTACAGAGAGTGATGCAGGAACCCTCCCGCACTACAGAGAGAGATGCAGGAACCCTCAAGCGCTACAGAGAGAGATGCAGGAACCCTCCCGCACTACAGAGCCGACACGATGCTACCTTCAGACCCCGTCAGCGTGTCAGTCTAGCGGCTGGGACTCACATGGTAAAGAGGCACGGTGTGGCTCTCAGGCAGTGAGAAAGGCAGCCCTTCCTGGGGTCCTGACTCAAGCCTGGCAGGAGGCACCAGGAGGGAGGGGCTGATGGGGTAGCTGGGGCTGATGGGGTAGCTGGGGCTGATGGGGTAGCTGGGGCTGATGGGGTAGCTGGGGCTGCTGGGATTGTGGCTCTTCTTGCGCGAGCGTCGTCCTGTGTCCCGCTTTGACTCCCGCGACGCGTCCGGCTCCTCCTGGATCATCAGGATCTTGTCGTCGCCCAGGTAACGCAGCAGAGGGCTTTCGGAGTCTGGGGGAGAGAAAGAAAGATTGGAAGTAGAAAAGAGACGAGTGATTGAATCAAATGTAAAATGAAAAGAATGGATGTTGTTCGATCGTTTTTGCGTCAAGGCCTTGGGCTTTGTCGATAGGAACGTTTTTTCTCTCTTCATATTAAAGTAATTGTTCCGATTGTGAAACTGGTGGTTGAAACTGGCCGCTCTGAGGAGCTGTTTCCATGACGGTTCTCCACAGAACTAACCATCACATGACCCAGCGGGCCACGGAGGGCAGCAAGCCCTGAGAGAGGGGGTGGTTTCAGTCAAAGGAAAGCAAACACACTCATTGTAATGCATGTGAGCTATCTATTTATACCCCTGGTCGTGGGAGTGAGATGCAATCTTTACCGCCCACTTAAACAAGCTTCTGTAAATTCGGCTCAATACCACAAACATGCTTGCTTTTAATACAGCAATGTGGTTATGCTAAGTATGTGTGCGGGTATGGTTGTGTGTGTGTATTTGGAGGAGAGGACATGAGAGGAGAGGGGGAGGAGAGGAGATGAGAGAAGAGGGGGAGGAGATGAGAGAGGAGGGGGAGGAGAGGAGATGAGAGAAGAGGGGGAGGAGAGGAGAGAGGGGGGGGAGGAGAGGAGAGGAGAGAGGGGGGGAGGAGAGAGGGGGGGAGGAGAGGAGAGAGGGGGGGAGAAGAGAGGGGGGGGAGGAGAGAGGGAGGAGAGGGGGGGGAGGAGAGAGGGGGGAGAGGGTCTGATAGAGGATATGATATATCTGACACAATGTGTGTAGGACACATATATATAAATCTAGTGCAGGCAGACAGGATCAAACACGTACTGTACGGAACAGCAAGTGGAATGCTGTGGCCCAAGCGATAACAGATGACATTCAGAGGGGCGGACAGGGGGGGGGGGGGGCGGACGGACGGACGGACGGGGGGGGGGGGGAGGGATTGGTCCAGGGTGTGTGAGAGACAGAGGACCCAGCCAGGCCACAGGCAGAGAAGAGCATCTCCTGCCTGGAGCCATTACAGGCTTGGAAGCAGTCCAACCTCACTTCCCTGGCAGGCTGTTAACATGAAAAACACTCCGCCGGGGCACAGCCAAAGGGATTTATCTCTGCAGCACTAGACACTGCAACACACACCACACAACACACGCCACACAACACACGCCACACACAGCCCCACACCAGAGATCTGTGTGTATGCTACTCCCTAGAACAGCCACTCCAAGTGTCCATCAGCGCCACAGTAAGCACACATAGTAAAGAGAGGTAACCTGCATAACTACCACAGCCAGTCCAGGTCTAGACATGATTATAATGTAGCAATTTCTTTTTAGCTAGCTAGCTCAGCTAACGTTATTGCTCAAATCCTAGATAGCTAGAGCTAGCCTAGCTAGCTACTTTTACCGTGTGAGTTAAATAAACCTTACCTTCGTAATTGTCGATGTAGCTCGAAAACGTACAATTTGAACCCATTTCCCTCTTGCTTGAAGGGCAGCAACATAGACTCCTATGTATATCGTTGATTGTCATTTTGGTAAGGCAACCCTAACTCCTCTACAAAACTGCCTTTTTGGTTTGAAAACTAACATAACTGCTCGCTACCAGAAGTTGTTGACCTGGGCTTTGCAATATGCGGAAGTGATGCGTGCATAGTGGATTGAAGTGGGCATATGCAAGTTAAGGAGGAAATGTCAGTTGGTATTTCGTCGACCTGCCAAGCATACCTATTGGCGTTTCGGTCATGATTAATTAAAGTCGAAATGTCATTTTAAAATTAGTAAAAAAAATTATAATCATTTACCAACAGTATATATATTTCTTACATTTTTTATACTTTAGTTTTCATTGGTTTGGCGGTCCTGATCTCTGCTGTACCTTGCTGGTACAGCAGACTCTGACCTCTGACCTGTGTCTGGTCTCCCTGGAGACCTCTGCCTGGTCTCCCTGGAGACCTCTGCCTGGTCTCACCGTGTGTGGGGGTCCTGTCTCTCCTCCGGCCCCCAGAGGAGCGGGCCCTGTCGTAGTCCTGGGCCCCGCCCAGCATCTCCTCCTCCAGCAGGGTGAAGCAGCGGCCAGCCTCGTGGTCCAGGTAGAAGCTGGGGGACTCTGAGCCCTTCAGCTTCTCCAGGCTGTACTTGTTGATGTCGTCACAGGACATGATGCCCATCTCCTCTCTGGGGACAGGAAGGACACGGAGGGGATCATCTCTGCAGCACTAGACACTGTGCAACACACAACACACACAGAAAACACACAACACAAAACACAACACACAGCCCCAGAACAGGGATGAGGGATGGGGACAATAGCGGTGACCCAGAGTGACCCAGGGTGACACAGGGTGACCCAGGGTGACCCAGGGTCTCTCTCACCTGTGGCCGTACAGGCCCGACACAGGGGAGAGGATGAAGACTTCATGGCTGCTGTCCATGGTGGAGGACAGCTCCATGGTGGAGGACAGCTCCAGGGTGCCCAGGCCGCTAGGGGGGGTGTTGGGGCCGCTGGGGGGGCTGGTGGAGAGGGGCTGAGGAGGTAGTGACAGGCAGGTCAGCAGGGCAGGGCAGTCTGAGGTCGCCAGCGACAACAGAACTGTACGCATTCATCATCCTGTCCTGTGTTTTAATAAGTGCAAATGTGAAGACTTTTTTCCATTGATTTGTTTTGCTTTGATGGCTGCAATCGGGGGGGGGGGGGGTTAAAGTATTGAACACATGAAGCTCACTCCCCATACACTGCACGCTGTCTGCCACTGTAGAGAGAGAGACACACGGAGTCTTGACAGAAGGAGAGTGTGTGAAGAGGCTCGCACTAGCAACAGTGATCCCGTCCATAGCAACCGAGAAATTCTTCAGCAAGGTCTGTTGGCAGCTATGGAGGGGATAGCAACAGGACCCCTAGCAACAAGCGGTTTTGTGATCACGACTTTCCATTATTAATGTCAAGATGTGTCGAGGGTGAGAAGATTGTGAAGACCACCAAAACCCAGAGCTGCTCTCCTCCCCCTGAGCGACCGGACCAGACTGTTTAACTATCACATCCTGATGTGACAACACAACTCCCCCATCAACATACTGAAGATCCTCCACCTCCTCCCCCTCCCAGCGTCTGCAGCGCCAGGCGGGGGCCTCCGGGCGGGGGCCACCGGGCGGGGGCCACCGGGCGGGGGCCACCAGACGGGGGCCACCAGACGGGGGCCAGACCCCGACACATCACAGGGCTGAGGGACCACCTGTGTGTCACTTTGGATTCATGTGTCTGCTAAATTAACACATTATAAATTGTCATGTTAATTATAAGAAGCAAGTTCAATTTGTTTTATTATAATTAAAGGGTTAATGACATGCAGAACCACCCAGTGTATCAGGCTGGTTCAGACACCACAGGGGGATTCTAACCGAGATGACCCAGGGGACTTGTCATCCAAATTGTCCTTCAAATGTCGTCCCTCAGGATGATTGATCTAAACCCAGACACTCAAACAGGCTGTTTCTTTTCTCTCAAATGGATCTTCCACACTGGACTGTTACATAAAGGCGCCAAAAACGGTCCCATTCTACATTCACCAACTCAGCTCAAGCCCAAACCACGCAGATAAAATCAAAACAGCCTTTGCTAATTATTCTCTTTTCCTGGAGACCTGGCTGCTGATTTCCCATTCAGGACCCGGGGCTTTGGCAGAGCTGCCTTCCTCTGTGTGGATGTGAGCTTCTGATCATATGACCTCACGAGCTGATGTCACTGATGCCAGGGATGCGTAACCAGGGAAACCGCGGCGAGCGTCATCGAGCCAGCCGGGTAGCATGGAAATGAGGGAGACGAGCGGAAGGATAAAAATAGCTCTCAGCCAGTCCAGCGCACCTGAACCATCCAGGCATTCATGATGCAACCCCCCCCCCTCTCTCCCCACCACACACACACACACCCCAACACCAACCCCCCCCTCCCCACCACACACACACACACCCCAACACCAACCCCCCCCCCTCCCTCCCCACCACACACACACACACCCCAACACCAACCCCCCTCCCCACCACACACACACACACCCCAACACCAACCCCCCTCCCCACCACACACACACACACCCCAACACCAACCCCCCTCCCCACCACACACACACACACCCCAACACCAACCCCCCCCCCTCTCTCCCCACCACACACACACACACCCCAACACCAACCCCCCCCCTCTCTCCCCCCCACACACACACACACACCCCAACACCAACCCCCCCCCCCTCTCTCCCCACCACACACACACACACCCCAACACCAACCCCCCCCCCCTCTCTCCCCACCACACACACACACCCCAACACCAACCCCCCCCCCTCTCTCCCCACCACACACACCCCAACACCAACCCCCCCCTCCCTCCCTCCCTCCCTCCCCACCACACACACACACACCCCAACACCAACCCCCCCCCCTCTCTCCCCCCCACACACACCCCACCACCAACCCCCCCCCTCCCTCCCTCCCCCCCACACACACCCCACCACCAACCCCCCCCTCTCTCCCCCCCACACACACACACCCCACCACCAACCCCCCCTCCCTCCCTCACCCCCACACACACCCCACACACACCCCACCACCAACCCCCCCCCTCTCTCCCTCCCCCCCAGCCTCTAGTTACCTGCCTCCACCCCCCCCAGCCTCCACCCCCGAGCCTCTACCTACCTGCCTCCACCCCCCCAGCCTCTAGTTACCTGCCTCCACCCCCCCAGCCTCCACCCCCGAGCCTCTACCTACCTGCCTCCACCCCCCCAGCCTCTAGTTACCTGCCTCCACCCCCCAGCCTCTACCTACCTGGAGTGCCAGCGGCTTCCATCGTAAGTTCTTGAGGAGGGCGGGGCCTGACGTCAGGGTGTTCTGCGGCCTCTTCTTCAGCGTGAGGATGACTCCGCTGGGGTCTTCTCTCAGGGCGTTCACCAGGTTCTTCAGCTGCCAGCCCACCTGCCCAGGTCACATGACACACTCAGTGCTGCTGCTGGGGGAACAAGCCACTAGGACATCAGTGTACTGTCGCAGAACCGGGCTGTTCAGGTCTGATATGTACGAGCATGAGGGTGGAAAAGGCTCCTGAAAACAGGATTCACGGAAACAGGCTGAGGAAAACAGGATTCACGGGATCTAAACTGTTGATGAGATAACATCATACATCTGTCTTCTCTGAATTGTTCTGATGCCCTGTCTCTGACGGCGCATGTCTGACAGGGTCCTACGTAACCCGGGCAACCCCTGCAGAGCGTGGACACTGAGATCTGTGTCACCGTGGACGCTGGGACCGCAAGACAGGATGTATGCAGCTGTACAGTCCACTGACAGCTGCACTCTGGTAGAGGAGCACAGAAACCAGGTCATGTCCAATCACTCCTCCCTCCCTCCCTCCTCCCTCCCTCTCTCCCACTCTCTCCCTCCCTCCCTCCCTCCCTCCCTCTCTCCCTCCCCCTCTCTCTCCCTCCCTCCCTCCCTCCCTCTCCTTCTCCCTCCCTCCCTCCCTCTCCTTCTCCCTCCATCTCTCCCTCCCTCTCTCCCCCTCTCCCCCTCCATCTCTCACTCACTCTCTCTCTCTCCCTCTCTCTCTCTTCCTCCCTCCCTCTCCCTCCCTGTCTCTATCCCTCCCTCTCCCTCTCCCTCTCCCTCTCTCTCTCTCTGTCTCTCTCTCTCTCACTCTCTTCCCCCCTCTCTCCCCACCATCCTGTGGTACGTCCAGAGCTCTTCAACACCTGTGTTGTGTACAGTGCGAGTTTTCAACTCTGAAAACATGATCCATTATTTAATTTGGCACAGACACAGTCAGCCAAAAACAGAAACAGCAGTCTGTGCCTTCACACACACACAGCTCAGGCATACTACACACACACATAATACACACACACACATAAACACACATGCTACACACACAGCTAATCCCACATACTGCTGTTGACACACAGACACAATAAAAACATTTGACTGTGAGGTCAGGATGTTGTGTCTGTGTTCACATCAGTTTGTTTGTTAACTGGAAACCATCCAAACATCCCTGCCAGGACCACAACCACAGCTTCCTGTACACACAGCATTCACTAAGGCTGTTCTCTCGCTCTCACACACACACACACACACACACTCAAACCCGATACTGCCAATAAAACACACGAACGCTCACTGCCCACTGAAAAACGCTCCGGGCAAATCGACGCGTCATAAACTATGTGAAAGTTCAACGACAAACCTCCAGTCTCGTGGTTCTGGAAGTGATGACATGGTGACATGATATGTGTCATTCCTGTGAGTCATTTCAAGGACTAATAATATCCCAGAAAACGGGAACTTAATTAACCAATCATAACGTCAACAAATGTTGTTACTAATAGCCCTAATACAGTCCAGTTTACAGACTGACCATAAATAGCTAAAACAAATAACAATTCTTCAGGCAATTTGTCAGCAAGCCACTGGTCATTTGTCTATGTTTGTTTTTTTGTTGATGAAAGATTCCGCATCAACAACATCCTGGCAAGAGGGTTATGTTTTGTGGTTGCTTGGTAGCAAATGAATGATTGTAAAACAAACATTTTCATATTGTAAGAAATGCAGGATCTTCTGCACTGTAGTTACAGTGAGTCTGAAAATCCTCCAAATAAATGCTTCTAACTAGCGGACATCAATCAAAACACACCAGAGAAAAGGCCACCGCTGCCCCAGAACATTGATCAGACCTCCTGGGGGGCTGCGAGGGTTCCCCTGCTTCCTGCTGGCTAAATGACTCTCACTGTCGATGGGGGTCTTACTGACAGACTCACTGGGGCCCTCCCCACCCCAGTCCCGTCCAGGCCCCTCCTCCTGCCCCCACACAGCAGCGCCACATGTGGCCTCTACTCCTCACAGCGCCCCCCACTGGAGGACCACGACGAGGGGGAGAACAGGAGAGCTGCTGAGGGTCGGGGGAAGGATGCTAGAACGAAACCACACACTGGATCTGCTTACAGCTTTCAAAAGGAGGAAATGAATCTCGCTTGCCAAAGGTAAAAAGCTCGGCTGAGCGTTCAAATATCTTTCTTCAGGAAGAGCAAACAGCAGTGTTCTGTGTGTCCCTCCAGGGCCCGCATGGTTGGTACAGATGGTTCATCACAGATACATCCTCTGCTCTGGGCTGGAGGAACGGATGCCAGGGCCTCATTGATTGGCTAAAGTGCAGCCCCGCCCCTCTCGTGTCACCACGTGAGTCTCCATGGGCAGACGAGAGCCACAAACCCCTACAAGGAGGGAACTAAAAGATCATTATCAATTCATGGCAAACCAGCCCAGTGTAGCGTACAAGAGCTTTACACCCTAACTAGCAGATCACACTAAATGATTCATCGGGTACAGGAAAGCCCTGGTGATTTCTGAAAACAAATCCCTCAGCCCAGGGGGGAGAGAGGGGCGGCCCGGGGGGGAGAGAGGGGCGGCCAGGGGGGGAGAGAGGGGCGGCCCGGGGGGGAGAGAGGGGCGGCCAGGGGGGGAGAGAGGGGCGGCCCGGGGGGGAGAGAGGGGCGGCCCGGGGGGGGAGAGAGGGGGCGGCCCGGGGGGGGAGAGAGGGGCGGCCCGGGGGGGAGAGAGGGGCGGCCAGGGGGGGAGAGAGGGGCGGCCAGGGGGGGGAGAGAGGGGCGGCCAGGGGGGGAGAGAGGGGCGGCCAGGGGGGGAGAGAGGGGCGGCCCGGGGGGGAGAGAGGAGCGGCCAGGGGGGGAGAGAGGGGCGGCCCGGGGGGGAGAGAGGGGCGGCCCGGGGGGGAGAGAGGGGCGGCCAGGGGGGGAGAGAGGGGCGGCCAGGGGGGGAGAGAGGGGCGGCCAGGGGGGGGAGAGAGGGGCGGCCAGGGGGGGAGAGAGGGGCGGCCAGGGGGGGAGAGAGGGGCGGCCCGGGGGGGGGAGAGAGGGGCGGCCCGGGGGGGGAGAGAGGGGCGGCCCGGGGGGGAGAGAGGGGCGGCCCGGGGGGGAGAGAGGGGCGGCCAGGGGGGGAGAGAGGGGCGGCCAGGGGGGGAGAGAGGGGCGGCCAGGGGGGGGAGAGAGGGGCGGCCAGGGGGGGAGAGAGGGGCGGCCAGGGGGGGAGAGAGGGGCGGCCCGGGGGGGGGAGAGAGGGGCGGCCCGGGGGGGGAGAGAGGGGCGGCCCGGTCGGCCCAGGGGGGAGAGAGGGGCGGCCCGGTCAGCCCGGGGGGGGGGGGAGACGGCTGCCTGCACGCTGTCACGCGCCGCGCTACTCACCACAGTCTGGTGGTTGACCTGAATAACCTCGTCTCCAGCGTGGATCTTCTTACACTGGTCAGCTGGAGACTTCAGAGACCAGGGAGAGAGAGAGAGCGTTGGAGACACAGTTAGAGAGGCGGTAACAGAGAGACAGTTAGAGAGAGACAGACAGAGAGAAGATGGGAGACAGGCAGAAAGATGATTTGTATCTGATCGAGCTGAATATGAAAAACATCAGACAGAAACAGCTGAAGACCTTGTCTCACTCTGTAGCCATGAAGCAGTATGTTTGTAGAATAACAACCCTTAACTACCTAATCCCACTACAGATCTTTAAGACAGGAATCATGATAGCTAAGCTATCCTGCTAAATGGCCAGCAGCCGTCCATCTGACTGGATGAGTCACATCATCTTGGCAGATAATCAAGTCTCTGATGCTCCAACAACAGAAGATGACTGTTTCACAAACAAGCACAAGCTCAGGAGTAGGACAAACAGGACTTACTGATGAGCGATGTATATCTGAATATAGCCTAGCTTAATCACCTCCATAAAACCTCACCTGTCCTCATCCTCTCTCTCTCTCTCCCCCCTCCCTCCCTCCCTCCCTCCCTCTCTCTCTCTCTCTCTCTCTCTCTCTCTCTCTCTCTCTCTCTCTGTGTGAATAAGGAAATGTTCCCAGCCGTGTTTGAAACCATGCTAATTAAATGAGCTGGAGTCTGTGTGCCATCTGTAAACCCTGTCATTCCTCTCCTGATCCCACCCCCAATTACCCACCCAGATGCTAATTAGGGGCTCCCAATTAGCTGCACAAATTGAACACTTATCCCACAGCCCAGACTAGAGGGGGTCATCTTCGCAGCACAACAAAGACTCATTTGCAAAGAAGCACTGCAATTGTGAAATTAAACAGCTTTAAAACCCATTCCGGCAGAAACAGGGGCCTATTCCCCAGGCAAAAGGTGTCAAATGTAAAACAAATGCAACGCATTTTACATAATCTGCCTTGCTGATATAGAACTGGTCCTCATTGTGTTAGAGGAGGGCAGAGAAGGTAACCTCACGTTCTCAGTGGTGCCAGTGATAACATGGAGCCCGTCGTAGGTGGATTTGATGTACATTCCCTGAAAGAGAGGGAAGCAGGGGGGTAAAGCTTGCTGTGTTTGTTAAAAGCTTAAAAAGCTCCCATTTGCCATGTAAAAGATGTTGTTAGTATGCTGTTTAGGAGGAGCTGGAATAGTCTTGTCTGTTTTTGTCCTGGTAATATTTGGTTATTTTCATTCACCATGAGACCAAAGCAAATTTCTGTGAAATGTGAAAACCTACTTGTCAATAACTCGGATTCTGATTGTGTATGTGTGTGTGTATGTGTGTTGTCCTGAGAGTATGTGTGTGTGTGTCTCACCAGTCCTTCGCTCGGGGTGATGCTGGTCAGGTGGACCACCTCCAGGTGGGCAGACTGGGACACCAGCGAATCAGACGACAGCGAGATGATGTGGTCACAGATCCCGGACAGCGTTTTACACTACAGACCAGGGGAGGCAGGAGGGGGGGGGAGGGGGCAGGAAGGGTTGGGAGGCAGGGGGGGGGCAGGAGGAGGGGGGGCAGGAGGGGGTGGGAGGCAGGAGGGGGGGGCAGGAGGAGAGGCAGGAGGAGGGGGACAGGAGGGGGTGGGAGGCAGGGGGGGGGTCAGGAGGAGGGGGGGCAGGAGGGGGGGGAGGATGGTTAGGGTTAACGGCTCCCAGCTCTAACAACACAGCTAGATGTCAGTCCATGCTCCGGGCCTCAGCAACATCTGCAATGCAAACTGTGCTTTCTGTTTTGTCGGATGACTGGTTCTGACGAACAGTGCAATTGAACAAATAGCGATAATTATACATCCGTGCGCTCCGCGGTATTTATCGTAGGGAGAAAAAGTTAAATGCTACAATAGCATAATGTTCAAGAGAACGCTGTGAACAAAAAGAACATTGTATTTGTCGCTTCTAGAAGTTCAAGGGTGTCGCTTGTTCTGATGAAGCCAAAAGGCTTTTTCAAAAAAGTGCAGAGTAACTTTCCTCTCTTTTCTTCTCCAGAGCTGCAAGACCGAAGCCCTGCATGCAGTTAATGAGCCATTCTCAGCCTTTATCATCAGAGACATTTTTCAAAGGCTGCAGCTCATCTTCTGGGTTAAACAGAGCTGAGAAACCCTGCTTTACCCAGTACTGTTCTGTAGTAGTACTCTAGAAACCCTTCTTTACCCAGTACTGTTCTGTAGTAGTACTCTAGAAACCCTGCTTTACCCAGTACTGTACATTTGATTTGATGAAACCTTTTAGACTTACCACATGGAGAATGTTGTTTTCTGCCTCGTAAACAGTGCAGTCCTGCAGGTAAGATCACAGTACAGGCAGGCTTAACACAACACAAAACTGAGACTGATAAGACAGCAGTCAACAGGAGGTGGACAGTCTGCCTGATGAGACAGGACTGGGGCCCTCTGCCCCTGCTCAGCTCACCTGCTGTACGATGGTGGTCAGTTCCAGGCACAGCTGAACAATGTTGTTCTTCAGGACAGAGTATTCTGTCACACTCACGAACGGCGACCTGGCGGGGGAAGAGGAGTGAGGGGTCAGCTGTAGGAAGGCTGAACAGGAAAGGTCAGGAAATGTCTCACTTCTTGTTTCTGTACACTGAGGGTCTTTCCCTGCGGTTACCAACCGTGTGACAACAAACGGTCAACCTTTCACACGGACAGAGAGCGGAATGGTGTGTTTGAGCCCAGCGGAGGTCAGAGGTCAGAGATGTACCTGTCTAGCCAGGCCAGGAGGTTCTTAGCTGCCCCGATCAGGTCCACCACGGAGGTGAGGAAGTCGTTGGGCAGTCTGCGCGAGGCGCGCCCATCGTAATGGCCCCCGCGACGGCGGCCCGTGATGAAGTTCTGCAGGTTCTTGGCCGAGGCGTTCAGCTTGTGAGACAACGTCCTCAGGTTCTCTGTCTCCAGCCCGTAGTTCTGCAAACGTAAAACAAACATACAATGCCAGCGCAAAACACGCACACACTCACATCTGTGTGTGAATCTTTGTTTTCACATCGGAACGGGACATTCGTCTCAGAATCCACGGAAACAGTCAACAGCCATCGCTGTCACCATGGTGACGTGCCTCCCCTCCTCTACCGACTCACGACCAAGGTATCTCGTCCGGGATGGTTGCCATGGGGACCCTGGGCTTTGTCACTCTTAATTACGGTGAGCCCAGTGTTTCCATGGCGCCTTCATCCCGTCCTCGCTTCTCGTGTTTGGCTCCATTCAAGACCTGAAAGAGACGGGGCTGTCTGTCAACCCCCCGTCTGGAGACTCAGGGGCGCCTCCATCAACACTCCCCACCCTCCCTCACCTCACTTAACCTCCCCCCCCCCCACCTCCCTCCCCCCACTCCCTCAGCTCTCACCTCCCTCCCCCTCCCTCACCTCTCAACTCCCTCCCTCCCTCACCTCCTTTCCTCACCTCCCCCCCTCCCTCCCATCCAAGCGCTTCCCTGCCCGGAGGAGACGTCTTCCTGGAGGTACAGGAGCGTGGTGGAGGTACAGGAGCGTGGTGGAGGTACAGGAGCGTGGTGGAGGTACAGGAGCGTGGTGGAGGTACAGGAGCGTGGTGGAGGTACAGGAGCGTGGTGGAGGTACAAGAGCGTGGTGGAGGTACAGGAGCGTGGTGGAGGTACAGGAGCATGGTGGAGGTACAGGAGCATGGTGGAGGTAAAACCTGCATCCCTCCAGCAGAGCTGAACCTGGACTGCTTACGGCCGCACGCAGGATGAACAGTTATCTGACTCCCAGACACATTTTTCAGTTTAATGTCAAAGTGACTCAGCGGTCACTCTGACACTAAGCCCGCATCGTCTCTCCATCCATCACTCTAGATAATGAAGTCAGGAAGGTGAAATTAATTCAGGAAATTAATTTGCAAAAAGGCTTGTCTTTTCATTTAGAGGAACTGTCGTCTACCTCTTCTGACGGCATCCCTTTTGGACGGGTCGTGTGTGTGTGTGCATGTGTGCGTATGTGTGTGTGTGCACGTGTGCATGTGTGTGTGCACGTGTGCATGTGTGTGTGTCCATGTGTGTGTGCACGTGTGCATGTGTGTGTGCATGTGTGTGTGTGTGTGTTACCTGCAGCTCTCCCAGACCCCTCATCACCCCCACCTCCCCTCAGCGATGACGCAGCCAATCAGAATCAAGCACAGCACCATGCTGGAGATGGAGTCAGATACTGTACACGCACACACAGACACATACACACATACATTCCATTGACACAAAAGAGATACACTCATACACACTCAAACGTAGCTACACACATTCACCCCCCAGAGCTGGGCAATTCAGACACACTCTTTTTCCCCGACACACACACACCTCCAGACGTGGTCGTTGAACGGTACAGATGACCTGAGTCTGGGCAGGTTCTGCTAGCCCAGGCACGTTCATGGAGCTCTGATAGTGCTCTGCCCCAGGGCAGTCTGTCACACATACACACACACACACAGACACACACACATACACATACACTTCCAGCTGCATGGCTCCCCCCCTGCTGTCTGGGGAGGTGGGCCCATTAACAGACACTTAGCCAGCCAATCAGACAGGATGTAGAGAGTGTGGCCCTAGATGACTCAGACACACACAGCTCTTATCTCTAACAGGGCTCTTCCTGGTCCTCTTCTGGCTCCGCATGAGTCATACTTCAAGGCTAACAACACCCACAAACACACACACGCACTGTTGCTACCAGGCTCCTCCTCCAGCTCGACCTCTATGTATACAAGGATACATCAGCAGGGAGTCTGAACGAGTCTTCACCCTCCCAACACGAATCCAGAGCTCCAGATTCAGTCTGAACAAATCTGATGTGCGAATATGATGCGTGTGTCTGTGTGTTTGATTGGTGCGTGTGTGAGTGTGCGTGTGAGAGTGTGCGTGGTGGGAATGTGTGAGAGTGTGTGCGTGCGTGTGTGTGTTTGAGTGTGCATGTGAATGTGTGCATGTGAGAGTGTGTGTGAGTGAGTGTGTGCGTGAGAGAGCGTGAGTGCATGTGAGTGTGTGCATGTGCGTGTGTGTGTGTTTGAGTGTGAATGTGTGCATGTGAGAGTGTGTGTGAGTGAGTGTGTGCGTGTGACAGCGTGAGTGTGTGTGTGCATGTGAGTGTGTGCGTATGAGTGTGTGTGTGTGTGTGTCATCGTGTCCTCACCAGAGCGCACAGCAGGTCCACAGCCTCCAGGATCAGCTCCTGGTGTCCGATGCGAGAGACCCCCAGCTCCTCCAGCTCCTGGTGGCTGATGTGCAGGAGCTGCTCCCCGCTGATCTTCTCCCGCTCAACGCTCTTGATGTACTGCTGCAGACAGTCATCCAGGCCTGTGGGGGCAGCAGAGGGTGGGTGAGGTACGCGTTCCTCACAATTCACTTCAAATCTATAACTTCTGAAAATATGAACGTTAGAAATGCTTTGAAAACAAACTGCTTTAATTGAGTGGCTCTCCAAAGCAACATGGTAACCCTCCCTGCTTCCCCGTCTCTCTCCAACTGTCAGGTGGCTGAGCGGTGAGGGAAGCGGGCTAGTAATCTGAAGGTTGCCATTTCGATTCCCAGCTGTGCAAAATGACGTTGTGTCCTTGGGCAAGGCACTTCACCCTACTTGCCTCGGGGGGGAACGTCCCTGTACTTACTGTAAGTCGCTCTGGATAAGAGCGTCTGCTAAATGACTAAATGTAAACTGTTCGATCAATAAACGTTTAAACAAAGCCCCCCAAAAACATCTTCACTTTTTTGCGCTAGCCTTGCCGCTAACTCTCTCTGAGTGCCCGTCCCAGAGCAGAACAGCAGTAAAGAAGTCCTTCTCTGAGACATCAGCCGTCCTCCTGAGTGCTGCCCGCTGAACCAGAGCAGCGCTGAGCGTGTCTGAACCACCAGGATCCTCCCAGGGAGACCAGAGACAGAACCTGGCTGCTCTTCCAACCACAGCGCTGCTCTGGGGAGATGAGTCACTCTGTGCCCTGGAGCGGGCCTCTTCTCTGACCCACATTACCCAGACCGGCTGTGCCACGTCAACACAGCACGACACCACGGTGCACGCTCACACTAACAGCATTATGAGGCTGGGGCAGATTAAATGTTCAATAACGTTTTGCGATCGGGTGAATCCCACTGTCGCATCGTAGTGCAGAAATGTGGTGCATCTGCGAGTTAAAACGTTGTAATGTGATAGAGACTCAAAACTGAGTTTTGAAAGAGAGAGAGAGAGAGAGTATTTGTCTGTGTGTTTCATGCATCTCCGTAAAGGTCCTTGTATCTAATGATCCTGAATCATTTCCTTCATGTCAGAGTGAACTGCTTGTAGGATTTCCATTATGTTGGCTATCAAAGCTCCATGGCAACAGTTGCTTGGTGACAAAGAGGTAAATCCCCTCAAAGTACAAACTTGCCTACCCATGGTCTGATAACTGCTTTGGCCAGCATTGGCCAAGGTTATCAATCATGTGCTTTCATATTCCAGGATCAAACATCTGACAAAGTCCAACAGTCTGGTTCAGAGATGCAGAGGGAACCTACAGGATCCCAGCCGTGCTTTGTGAAGAGCATAAACATGTAGTACATTTACATTTAGTCATTTAGCAGACGCTCTTATCCAGAGCGACTTACAGTAAGTACAGGGACATTCTCCACGAGGCAAGCAGGGTGAAGTGCCTTGCCCAAGGACACAAAGTCATTTGGCACAGCCGGGGAATCGAACTGGCAACCTTCAGATTACTAGCCCGCTTCGCTAACCGCTTAGCCACCTGACTCCCCTGACTAGTAGGACGTTCCTATTCAGAAACCAACAGCTGAGAGTTATGCATGGCACTGCACCTCAAACTCAACAGGTCGTATCAGATCTAGTCACAAGCTGCATAGCCTACATATGTGACTTCATTTCAGTCAACTTAATTTCTACTTAGTATAGCTGTTCTTCCCACAGTCACAAGAGATCCTTGTGGCAAATGTGTGTATTTTCTTACAGCTGTGGCAGCAAAGTAAAACTCTCAGATTGTATGTAAAAACACCCTCAATCTCAGATTACACATTGTAAACGTTCTGTCTACAGAGAATCTTGGAACTACGCAGTTCAGTTGTGTGGCTTTCAGGGACATCTGCTGTGGGCTTGCATAAATGGATACTAACTACAGAGTATTAAGATATCAAATATCTGTGACGTGTTTTGTTTTTTGTGTGTGTGTTGAGAATTTTCAGACCCTTGACAGGTGTTTGAAGTGTGGAGAGACTGTGTGGCCTGGGCCCCTGGTGAGACAGCTGGAAGTCTGGGACAGCAGGGCTGCAGGGGGGCAGAGCCCCTCTAGTCAGACTGTGTGGCCTGGGCCCCTGGTGAGACAGCTGGAAGTCTGGGACAGCAGGGCTGCAGGGGGGCAGAGCCCCTCTGGACACAAACTACTGCTAGTCAGGTGGCTGAGCGGTGAGGGAGTCGGGCTAGTAATCTGAAGGTTGCCAGTTCGATTCCCAGCCGTGCCAAATGACGTTGTGTCCTTGGGCAAGGCACTTCACCCTACTTGCTTCGGGGGGAATGTCCCTGTACTTACTGTAAGTCGCTCTGGATAAGAGCGTCTGCTAAATGACTAAATGTAAAATGTAATGTAAATGTACTGCAAGCAGAGGACAAACAGGACAGTCTGTCCGTGGAGACTCATAATAGCTTCATGCTACTGTAGATACAGCAGTTGGGCTAGGGGGAGAGAGAGAGATCTTACAGGTTGGTAAGAATGTCGGGCTCACATACTAATCTCTCAAACGAAGACCGGGGGGAAACGACGACCACGATGGCTGAGGTGACTAATAATCAACAACTACTGATGTAAGTTTGTAAGTGAGAAGAAAATGCATTTTGAATCCATCTTCTCGTGCATGATAGCCATCTCACTGTGATTGGAAACAGACACGTTTATATCCCATAGGCTACCTTTGGAAGTACTGAATATTGAAATAAGGGCAGATAGATGGCCAACCGTGGGGGGGGGGAAAGCAACATCATTGTAATTATGAATGTGTGATCTGATTCCGCAACAAGTATTTTACAATAACATCCATAGACAAAGTAACATACAGTAACATACATTGAAAAAATGACAGATTCAATTTGAGAGACCAAAGATATTAGTATTAGAAGGTTTTCGTCAGATTGGACTGGATCCTAGTGCACATTAGCACGGCACGTTGCTGTCCATGGTGTTAGTTTTGTGACCGTTTCCCCTGGAGCCAGCGTTTCAATTTACAATAGATTTCAGTGTGAGAGTGAGTGTGTGTGTGTGCGCGCGTGTCTGTGTCAGAAGAGAGAGAGAGAGAGAGAGAGAGAGAGAGAGAGAGAGAGAGAGAGAGAGAGAGAGAGAGAGAGAGCACGCAGTCTGTGTGCTATGATAAAGCAATGTCAGATGTGAACATCTGTAAATCCCAACTGTGGCTTTGATCTGGTTGTTCTCTCTGAAACAAGCTATCCGGGAATTCTGACTGGCGGTTGATACCCTTTAGCGCGTTTCCACATGAAGAGTCGGATTCACAAAATGGCACACGATCAATATATTACAATGCAAAGAATCAATGTTAGCTACATTAATGGTGCTTTATTACACGGTTCATCTTATATACTGGATCAGGTACCTAGGTACCTAGTCCATACTCCTTCTAATTACAATGTTTTTAACAAATAAATCAAAAGAAAAAATATATATGTTATCTTACCTTTCATCCATTCTAATACTTGCTTGGGTGTCCATTTGCTTATAGGTTCCATTACCAAGGCCATCATCGATGTTTTGAAATCCTCCGGACAGGGGAACAGATTGACCGTGTGAACTGCGTGGTAAGAATCAGCAGATCGGTAAGCCACAGATCATACAACATAGCTGCGTGTTATTCGGTAACGGCATGGCTGGTGACAGTGGACTGGGAACGGAATGTGATGGTGCAGTCCACGCGCTCACTCAGACGACTCCCCCGCCCCTCTCTCTCTCTCTCTCTCTCACACACACACACACACACACACACACATTCACACAGCACCTGCACACCCCAGTGTACTGTAGAGAAGAGGGTCGCGCTGAGAGAAAGCAACTCCTCCCTCCTCGCGCACACCGCAGCATCACATGAACACTGATTGGTGCAATAATACTAAAGTACTTCATTATCCCCCAACAATAATATCCATAATACATAATATATAACAGTTGTCTACGTGTGATTGCATGTACCTTTGCTTACCTGTGCTCATCGAATAATACTCTCTTCCAGCCATAGGCGTTTGCATCCTGATTGAATCCGTTGTTTTGGGACCAATGGAAACTTAAAGTGGTGCATCCTAATCTCTGAGCGTGGGGGCACTTACACGAAAAATGGCCTAGGCCTACTATGTCATATTGCTATTAAGAGCTACATTTCACTCTTCTGTGCTGAAATCGGCCCTTCCACCACTTTCAGTGTGCTCACAGAGATTTTACTGTATTTAATATTCGCTTGATAAAGTTGTTGCAATCAACTTTAATTAAAAGTTTTGTCAGAGAAAACCATTTAAGATGTTAGAGGCCACTTTCTAAACTCGTCGCCGGTTTGTCTGCTGGATCCAGTCTACCGATGGATCCTGGCAAGACTGAGCCATGAGCCAGCGGTAACCAACTGTGCGTGTGAAGTACACTGACACTCCACAGTTTACTGTTCATCCTCTTGTTGCCCAAACCGCATGCCTGCTTGATCGCTGGCAAAGCCCATGTAAGATTGGTGTTTGATTACATTTAAAAGACCGCGATGTAAAGTTTACGGTCAGACGTTCAATGACAATTTGAGCCTACAGTTTAAACGCCTTTTGGCTTCCCATCTTTACATTGTGCATGCCATACCCACATGTAACATAAGATGGCAGTAGTTTACTACTTCAAATGTATAAAAAACGGTATAGCAGGCATGCATAGTAGTGATGTCTGTTTTGCTCAAGCAGTTTGACACTTTACCGTTTATTATTTAGATGTACACAAACACAAATCAGTCTTATAAAAATACCTTTCGGTATTGTGTTCTGAAGAAAAAAAGTGTCGTCTTCATTGTGAAAGTTCTATCACCACCAGAGTCCGTTGAGAGATCATCTCTCCTTGTGACTGTGGGTTCAGTCCCTAGTTTCCCCGGCCTACTTGATGGCATCAACCCACTAATCTGAGAGGACATTTTCAAAGCACCGCAGTGGTCCGCCCCAGTACCATCACTTAAGATGTCTTACTTTTTTATTTTTGCAGGGCCCCTTTATTGTTCACCTTGATGATCTTTTTCTGTTGTTTTCATGACGGGTGACACTTTTCTAAATAGATCCATACTGCCATCTAGTGAAAATTAGTAGTAGTGGAGGAGTTTGACTCCAATCGCCAAAAAAGTGCTCATGATCACTATAACCCAAACTATAGACGATATTGACAAGATGCTTTTCAGTCCACATATAGGTAGCCTACATAGCTATGACGCTGTTATTAAATGTAGCCTACAAGATTTTAGACATAGCTCTTAGAATCTATTGATGGGGCATTGGAGCTGATTCCTTCGTGTTGCTGTTCAGCATCCGCTCAATCTGCAGAGAATATATCTTGAATCTATCGCTCTTATTGGCCTACTTGACCTCTTCTTGAGTCGTTTACTTTGTGAAACAGTAGCCTATGGCGATAATGAAGTAGAAAATAAAAACAATGCTTTTTGCGTTTCATTGTAATTACATAAAACGTGTTGCATTTTTTAACTTCCTGTAAATGTAGATGCTGTTTTCTGGTTTCCACAAGGAAAATATCTAGATCTTTCATCTCTTAAGAAGGTATGAAAAGTGGTAATCTGTCTTTACAAGTAAAGGCCTTTTGACCGAATTTCGCTAGAGGACGTCAAATAGACCTGTCATCAAGGTCAAAATGTGGATGCATGCATTTTATAACATGCATAACATTGTAGGGCATGTATTTCAATTTTCAATTGTCAATCAACATCTTAAACATAATCCAGGACTCGATGTGCATGTAACTAATGTAGCCATCGTGGAAAGTTGAGTCAGATACAAAAACACCATATAAACGTTACCGCTATTCACTTCCATTAAAGAATTTCGCGCTAAAAAGATCTATGTTGAAAATCCTGTTCTTTTGTGACATCTATTCTCAGACTTTGATTGGCCAAGCGAAACATCAGTCACGTTTTAGGCGCACCTACCCTGCCCCCATCCAACCGCTGGGCTCGATGTGCTACTTGTGCTGTATGTTTACTACAGTATTAGTAATAAGAGAACGCCAGTCTCTTGAAAACTGTGAACTCAGTCAGAAAAAATTGCCTGTTAGTTTCTATCGAGCAAGAATCCCCCGAAATCCAACATGCCGAAGAGAAAGGTATGTAGACACCTATTCAACAGTCTTGACTAGATACTTTTGCCCATATAAATCAGTCGTGATAATATGTAGCGGACGAGACAAGAGAGATTTAATACAAATCTGCTGCAATCATTGATGAACGCAGCTGACAAAATGTGTTCGAAATAATTCTTGAAATTTTTTGGTTAACAAGTGGCGCCCTTTTCCAGTTCATACGGATGTTTATTTCTGGTTTCTTGAGAGGCGCTCATAGTCTTGTGTCGGTCCGAGTCAAGCAAAATCTCCATGCTACTGAAAGCACAAGCAGCCATGCTTTGCAGTTCCTAGCATTTCCATCGCGGACAGTCAAGCAAGAAAGGTGCCTTTTGACCCAAATATCGCACCGATTGGCATTAAAATGGCACTGAAAAATAAAGGGAAAACTCTAGTTTTTCGTCGACATTATTTGATTCTAAGATTGGCGCTAAAATAAACGATTTTAATGCATTCTTTGTTCATCGTGTCAAAGGACTGCTATTACGCCTTCTTACCGCCAGGTGGCGAAGTAAAGCATAACCAAATGCTGCCCATCCCCCTGACAAATTGGGTAAAAACCAATAGACTGTCCCAATAAAGCGGCGCTCTACGCTCCACTGGACTGATGATCCAGACAAGAACTCGCCGAAGCCCATAATCTGAGTAGTGAAGCTTCAGATCATTAAACGTGTGTAATGTCGGAAGTTGACTGAACGAGACTCAATTGATTAACAGTTTACTTTGTTTATTGCTCGTTTCTACACACAGGTCTAGTGTTTGGACATCTGTTTAGTTTAATCAATGAACATAAATTCAGTGCTTTAACGCTGCATATACACTTTGTATTTATTTATTCTTCAGGGAACAGATGAAGAGGTCAAAGAGGAGGTATGTTCAGTTCATCAAATACTGATCTGTGATTGTAATAATATTTATTGATGGAAGAGCTGTTGCTATTTGGAGCACTGGAACAATAGGTAGGTTTATGCCCTTGCAATTAGATACAAAAAGTTAGTATTCACCTCAGGTCTAATTGTCATTATTTTCCCTGCTTTCAGCCCCAGAGAAGATCTGCAAGGCTATCAGCGGTAGGAGCAAAATTCTACACGTCTTACTTTGACGTAACATTCATCTCATGCCAAATGTTTGTATTAAATCAAAACAAACTGGTGTGTGCATGTCTTTGACATTTCCTGCTCTGTTCTTAGAAACCAGCTCCCAAACCAGAACCAAAGCCAAAGAAGCCAGTGAAGGTATGTATCCTGTCAAGAACCTGCCATACCCTGCATCACCACTGACATCCATTCTGATATGTCGTCTCACTCAGATTTAGTTTGAATAAGATCCCGACACACTCGGCCCTCGCGAGTGTTTGTTAACCCATGGCAGGACCTGTCCTTGCAGAAAGCTAAAGAGGTAAACAGCAAGACGGAAGAGAAGAAGAAGGCGAAAGCAGAGGAGCCCAAGGAGAAGGAAAAGCCTGAGAATGGAGAGACCAAGACGAACGAAGTATGCCGTCGTGGTTACAACATTTACGTTATGCATGGAAATTTATGTTACTGCAAAATTTGTTACTAAATGACTCATTGGTAAAATCAAATGACTTTTGTCCAGAGAAGGTCAAACAAAAGTCTGGAGATTGTACCTTAATAAACAAAATGACTATATGTCCTTTTAAAATATAATCTGCAGCCGTGTGGTCATGTAGGCTCTGCTTGTGGTTTCCAGGTGGAAGCTCCGAAGGAACCAGAGAAAGATGACACAGCAGCCGAGTAGCTCCGCCCTGCCTCGCCCCGCCCTGCCCCGCTCCGCCCCGCTCTGCCTCGCCCTGCCCCGCCTCGCCAACCACACAGCCCCCAACTCTCATGTGGTTGCCTCAAAACATCAATTACCTTATTAACAGAGGAATATTTTTATCAAGAATTTTGTAATTATTGGTACAGGTTTTTAGCACAAAAGCAAAAAAGCTAAATTTGGAGGGTTTGTCTTTGTTAGGACGTAGTCACGTCGCTTTTAAGCAACAATGAGTTTCTGTTTTGTGTTTTATTTGTGTTATGTTGGACACAGAAAGGAAAATCGACAACTGGCAAACTAATTGCAACTGGTGCAGTTTATATCACATTGTGAGTTTACCAACTCATAACATTTGACTTTAGTAAGTTGTATTTTTACCCTTAATGTGCAGTGTTATTCTTTATTTGGGGGGTTGCTTTCTTTTAAAGTTGATTATCTGTAAGAAAGAGGATTTAAAAACAATTTCTGACAACATTCCAGGCATAATAAAAGCATGGAATCACCTGCTTCATAATTTTACTGGCTTTAAATTAATTTCACAAAGAAAGAGACTTTTCATGTATACAAGATGTTTTTGAAAACAATTGTTAAAAACATTTTTAACAGACAATTCTGATGACAAATGTGAAACTACCCACTGAAGTACTGGAGGTCTAATTGGAAATAAATGCAGTTATTGGATTTTTCCTCATGTTGCAACCTGTGTCATTTCTTTGTGCAAACTGAATAATACTAATTGTTTACCATTAGAAATCATTATCATTTGCCACTTCAAAACCTTATATTGTGGATTAGTTTATTGTACAGATACGGTTGCTTTTTATAGTTTAACAGCCAAAATCAACGAACGAAGGACGAAGTGGCTGTTCTTTGTGGGGACCCCCATGTGGCGTTTGCAAGAACTACCGAACTGCATTGATGATTCATCGGTCGCGAGGGGGCGCTAACGGAGCACCAGGTGGTCACAGAAGCTTGAGAAAGGAAAGGCCGAATACAGTGGGGAACAATTCAGAGGCTATCACTAGTAGCAAGCTAGCTAGCTAAATAAGGCACCAGATAGTCTAATGCCGCCGTCTCTCTCAAGTGATGGCAAAGGAACAGTGTTCACAAATCGAAGCTGGTGAGTGCTGCCATAGGGTTCACTGGAATATCAACGCAGCGAAACATTATTGATGTCAGTTAGCTAGTCAGTAGGCTAATTGTTAGCAAGTTGGCTAACGCTAGCTGAATGGTTGCTAGCGAGCTAATGTTTTTTCTCTCTCCTTTCAGAATTGTATTACCTCATTGCCAGATTTCTGCAGTCGGGACCTTGTAAAAAGGCGGCACAGGTAACACCGAACGATAATGTACATCAGTTATACATTACTACAAAATATGTCTGTTCTTACTACTAGAAACTCTCCCCATACAGATCCTTGTTGAGGAACTGGAAGAGTATGAGGTGAGACGCGTTTGCTCTTATTTACTTGTACCTTGCGTTTTCGTGAAATTTACCACTTTCTGCTGTATAGTGGTTTGTAATATTGTGCTACTGATACGTAGAGATATTACAGTAGCCAGCTATTGTATCCTAGATTGCTAGATAACGTTACCGAGTTTCGAAGCGCTTTTCCAACCGCGTGTCTACCTTTTTAGTTGATTCCTGAACGATGGAGTTGGAACGGAAAGCGATACAAACGAAACTTCGAAGACTGGGTGAGTGTTATTATGATAACTTATAGCCGACTGATTAATATTTATAACTTTTGTGATCATGTATTCGTAAAATTAAAAAAATCACAATTTTGAAGCATTTCAATTCTGTGTACACATTTGTAAGACACAATTCGTTATATGAACAAATAAATTACATTTAAATACATTTTATTATGTGTGTGTTAAACAATAAGTGCCGTGTTGTGTGTGGTATGGAGGAGGGGTTAACCGAGGGCAAACAGAACGAGGATGTACAAGGCCTTGTTAAATGTCAATCACCTTTGCGAGCCAATGAAATCCCAGTTACTATTTGAGCGAGCGGAGAGAATTTACAAAGTGTGAATGTGATTGGTCGTCGCCTCTGCGTGCCTACGTGCGTGCGCGTGTGTGTGTGTTTTGACTTGCTACACTAGATTACTTCCCTATTTAAATTAGTTGCTAATGTTTGCATCGCTAATTATCATTTTTTATGCATTTTACTCTCCACTTCATGTTGTCCACAGGTGATCCTAAACCAGCATATTCCAGCAGATTATCTACTGCGAGTATGCCGGCAAATAGGGCCTCTCATAGACCAGGCGGCTCCACCTTGCGTCCCAGGGGTGCAAACCTTGCTGGGGGTGGGGAAACAGTCTCTGCTCCGCACATCTAGAAGTGAGCCCTTCTATCACCTTCTTACTTCAGTGCCTCCATGTATTTAAATCGAGAGTATTGATTCATACAATTGAAAGATTTACACCCATATTATTATTCAGCGTAGCTATGTGCTGTAAAACAATGTGTTGTGGTTACATTGTTATTCTTATGATCTGTAGTTAAAGCCATGTTGTTGTGCAGTGATTGGAGTGTACCGGGTCTGTGTGTGTGTAGGTGTGTAGGTGTGTGCGTTTAGGTTGTCGCACATGAAACGATGTAATGCTGCTTGTGTGGGTCAGGTTGCAGCCATGTCGCGTGGAGCGGGTCCGCCGTTGCTGCGCTTCACCGGGGACGACCGCCAGAACCCCCCGCCGGCGACGCCCCCCCTCCCAGCGTCGGTAGGTTACATTTAGTCATTTAGCAGACGCTCTACAGGGACATTCCCCCGAGGCAAGCAGGGTGAAGTGCCTTGCCCAAGGACACAACGTCATTAGGCACGGCCGGAAATCGAACCAACAACCTTCTGATTAATAGCCCGACTCCCTAACCGCTCAGCCATCTGACCTCCCAGGTCAGATGGCTCCAAGGTTAGGTTCCAACTTCACCCAGACTGTGGAACTGTTACGACCCTCTCTACACAGAACTTTGTCACAGAACGTATAGACAGATCAAAAGCAAAGTAACCACACAACAACAATTAGCCCTCTCTAACCTTAACCCCGTCTAAGGAGAGAGAGAGAAGCCTAACTATAGAATAACATGTTTGGCAGTGTGCTCCTTGTACAGCAACGCGTGACTTGAGAGACATCAACATATGTAAATGTTACACAGACTTTCACGTACAAAAAGAGAGTTAGTTATTTCTCCAGGACTGGGGAGCAGCCTTGTCTTCCGCCCAGGCTGACCTCTGACCTTGTGTCTCCCCCGTCCAGTCTCCATCATGGGTGCCCGGCAGACCACAGGCTCCGCCCGCTTCGGCCACGCCCAGCCCACCTCCAGCTACTCTGGCCTGAAGCTTCACCGCAGGATCCTGGGGCACCTGTCCTCCGTGTACTGTGTGGCCTTCGACCGCACCGGCCGACGCATCTTCACCGTGAGGCTCGCTAGGAATATTATGATAACACATTATGATAACACATTATGATAACACATTATGATAACACATTATGATAACACATTATGATAACACATTATGATAACACATTATGATAACACATTATGATAACACATTATGATAACACATTATGATAACACATCTGATAACACATTATGATAACACATCTGATAACACATTATGATAACACATTATGCTAACACATTATGATAACACATTATGATAACACATTATGATAACACATTATGATAACACATTATGATAACACATTATGATAACACATTATGATAACACATTATGATAACACATTATGATAACACATTCTGATAACACATTCTGATAACACATTATGATAACACATTATGATAACACATTATGCTAACACATTATGCTAACACATTATGATAACACATTATGATAACACATTATGATAACACATTATGATAACACATTATGATAACACATTATGATAACACATTCTGATAACACATCTGATAACACATTATGCTAACACATCTGATAACACATTCTGATAACACATTCTGATAACATATTCTGATAACACATGATCGTGTTATAAATCCTCACCACTTCTGTTACATCAGTGGTTCTCAATCCTGGTCCTCGGGACCCCCTGTCCTGCATGTTTTAGACGAATGGGTCGTTATCAGGCCCATTTATTTGAATCAGGTGTGTTGGAGCAGGGAAATATCTAAAACATGCAGGGCAGGGGGTCCCGAGGACCAGGATTGAGTTATTGAGCTATTATTGTTATTGTTACCTGACTGGGTCAGAGCATTTACCTGCGAATTATTGAGCTTCCAGGTTCACTCCCTTGTGGGTGGCTTTGTATAAGAGCGTCTGCTTAACGAGTGATTTTCACACAAGAGCGCGTGTCTCCCGGTTGGTCCTCCAGGGTTCAGACGACTGTTTGGTGAAGATCTGGTCGACAGACGACGGGCGTCTGCTGTCCACGCTGCGCGGCCACGCGGCCGAGATCTCCGACATGGCGGTGAACTACGAGAACACGCTCATCGCCTCGGCCAGCTGTGACAAGATCATCAGGGTGTGGTGCCTCCGCACCTGCGCCCCCATCACCGTGCTGCAGGGGCACGCCGCTTCCATCACCTCCATACAGGTGAGACACTCTCCCCCAGGCTCTGCCTCGGGTTCTTGCTTTTCTGTGTTTCCCTGGGGGATGTTGTCGTGGTTACCCCCAACAGCATCCTCTGTTTGGGCCCGTGGTCTGGTGGCCCCTCTCTCCACGGCTGGGAGGTGACTGTGGCTTGTCTCTCTCCACGGCTGGGAGGGTGACTGTGGCTTGTCTCTCTCCACGGCTGGGAGGTGACTCTGGCTTGTCTCTCTCCACGGCTGGGAGGTGACTGTGGCTTGTCTCTCTCCACGGCTGGGAGGTGACTCTGGCTTGTCTCTCTCCACGGCTGGGAGGGTGACTGTGGCTTGTCTCTCTCCACGGCTGGGAGGTGACTCTGGCTTGTCTCTCCTCAGTTCTGTCCGGGGGTCAAAGGGATGATGCGGTATCTGGCCTCCACAGGAGCGGACGGCATGGTGTGCTTCTGGCTGTGGCACTCGCTCACCATGAAGTTCAGGTAGGTGTGACGCACCGCAGAGATATGGAGGGTGTTTAGGTGCAGGGATATGGAGGGTCTTTAGGTACAGTTCTGCAGAGATATGGAGGGTGTTTAGGTGCAGTTCTGCGGAGATATGGACGGTGTTTAGGTGCAGGTCTGCAGGGATATGGAGGGTGTTTAGGTGCAGTTCTGCAGAGATATGGAGGGTGTTTAGGTGCAGTTCTGTGGGCGTATGTGAAGCCCTCTGTGATATTGCCTCTATACAAGTAACAATTGCTTTGTTGATCTGAGGAACTCAGATCTGGGCTCTGACACAGTGTAAGTTACGCTCTTTAGATATTACTATATTAAGATTTGCAATTTTGCTTTCATCCCTGGCTCAGAGCTACCGCTTATCTTTGTGTTTCATGGTCCGTGTAGCGAAACATTAAATCTGTCCTCCCTGCAGCGATCGTCCTGTCAAGTTCATCGAGCGCTCCCGTCCCGGCGTCCAGATCTCCTCCTCCTCCTTCAGCAGCGGTATTTGGCCCAACTCCTCTCCTTCTATCGGTTAATTGTGAAACACGGCACCAAGACAACCTTGAGAGTTCCCTATGAGAGGGGGATGAACTCGAGTCACAACACTAGATGCGTTTGGACGTTTATTCAGCCTAATATCCGTCTCTTATCCTCCTTCTTCTTCTTCTTCTTCTTCTTCTGTGGTGTTCAGGCGGGATGTTCCTGGCCACAGGAAGCACGGACCATGTGATCAGGGTGTACTACCTGGGCTCTGACACCCCCATGAAGCTCTCGGAGCTGGATGCTCACATGGTGAGGAGGGCCTGGAGGGGCAGACCTCGTACCTCTCACTGTGGTATCCTAAACAATGATACTTACTGTCCATCAAACCCTCTTCTTTTCCCAGGACAAGGTTGTGGTCGTCCAGTTCTGTAACAACAGTGACAGGTTAGTGTATGGACAAAGATCCCGCCCATAAACTTCCATTCAAGTCCGACTTAGGTTTTGGCAGCTACACTGCTGCCTACCCCTGGTTACCCCCCTTCCACAGACTTCCATTCAAACCAAAAGAGGGAGTCAGGTGGCTGAGCGGTTAGGGAATCGGGCTAGTAATCAGAAGGTTGCCGGTTCGATTCCCCTCCAGGCCAATGACGTTGTGTCCTTAGGCAAGGCACTTCACCCTACTTGCCTCGGGGGGAATGGCCCTGTACTTTACTGTAAGTCGCTCTGGATAAGAGCGTCTGCTAAATGTACTAAATGTAAACCTGAGTTTCTGATTGGCTGTGGGCTGATGCTGTGTGTCTCCTGTGTTCCCAGCCTGAGGTTTGTGAGCGGCAGTCGTGACGGCACTGCCAGAGTCTGGCATTACCAGCAGCAGGAGTGGAAGAGCATCAGTCTGGACATCGCCGCCAGACTACCGGGGTGAGAGGGCACACGGCAACGGTTGCTAGGCTGCTTTGTTGAATACTCGTTTCTGATTGGTCAATTTAGGGGCATTCTAAGGTTTTTTTCGGAAGCAATAAGATACATTTTAGATGCAGGAACACAACACAGGGTGCATTTAGCAGTAGTGACCTAGTCTCTATACGTTGATCCCTTACACAGAGTGAATGGATGAGGGCTGTGTCTCGTGTTGAGGTCAGTGTGTGTTGAGGTCAGTGTGTGTTGAGGTCAGTGTATTGAGGTCAGTGTATTGAGGTCAGTGTATTGAGGTCAGTGTATTGAGGTCAGTGTATTGAGGTCTGTGTGTGTTGAGGTCTGTGTGTGTTGAGGTCTGTGTGTTGACGTGTGTGTGTGTTGAGGGCAGTGTGTGTTGAGGGCAGTGTGTTGAGGGCAGTGTGTGTTGAGGTCAGTGTGTTGACGTGTGTGTGTGTTGAGGGCAGTGTGTGTTGAGGGCAGTGTGTGTTGAGGGCAGTGTGTGTTGAGGTCAGTGTGTGTTGAGGGCAGTGTGTGTTGAGGTCAGTGTGTTGACGTGTGTGTGTGTTGAGGGCAGTGTGTGTTGAGGGCAGTGTGTTGACGTGTGTGTCCTCCCAGGACTGCTGTGGTGAACGGAGATGATAAGACCAAGCTGGTGGTCACCATGGTGGCGTGGGACCGTGGCGACCGTACGGTCATCACCGCCGTCTCCAACTACCTGCTGAAGGTGTGGAGCTCCACCTCTGGACAGCTGCTGCACGTGCTCTCTGTGAGTCTCCTGGCCTCTGGCCCCGCCCCCAGCGCTGTCACTTCCTTTTTCCGTACACAAACGCCACATGTTCATGTCTCCTGAGTTGAGTTTCATGGATTTTCCTTCTTTTTACACACACCAACACACAAACGGTGCTCACACACACACACACACACACATCCCAGGGCCATGATGATGAGGTGTTTGTCCTGGAAGCTCACCCCTTTGACCAGCGCATCATGCTGTCTGCTGGCCATGACGGCAACATCTTCATCTGGGACCTGTCCAAGGGAGCCAAGATACGCAACTTCTTCAACATGGTGGGTGGCTCACGGAAATTCTATTTCATTCATTGAGAATCTTCATCGTCTGCATTTGAAGTCTGTTAGTCCAGGACTAAGATTAATCCATGTTTGGGAAGACTGTTTTATAGCCCATAGTCCTAAAAATATAGGACTAAATAATGATTTTTGCCCTCAGCGACATTCTCACCATCCCTCTGTCCTCACTGTGGTTGCAGATTGAAGGCCAGGGCCATGGTGCTGTGTTCGACTGCAAGTTCTCTGCTGACGGCCAGCACTTCGCCTGCACAGACTCCCACGGCCATCTGCTCGTCTTTGGCTTCGGCTGTAGCGGCCCGTACGAGAAGGTGAGGCCTGCTAGCCTGCTAGCATGTTAGCATGTTAGCATCCCGGGGAGAGAAGCTAAGTTCTACACCAGCTCTATCTAGTTCAGTTCCACCCAACACCTTACGGTCTCCCCGCTCCAGATTCCAGACCAGATGTTCTTCCATACTGACTTCCGCCCACTGATCCGTGACGCCAACAACTATGTCCTGGACGAGCAGACCCAGCAGGCCCCCCACCTCATGCCCCCGCCCTTCCTGGTGGACGTGGACGGGAACCCACACCCTCCCCACTACCAGCGCCTGGTTCCTGGCAGGGAGAGCTGCAAGGAGGAGCAGCTGGTGCCTCAACTAGGCTACGTAGCTAACGGTAAACCATCTCCCCTGTAGCACAGCTAGGCTACGTAGCTAACGGTAAACCATCTCCCCTGTAGCACAGCTAGGCTACGTGGCTAACGGTAAACCATCTCCCCGTAGCACAGCTAGGCTACGTAGCTAATGCTAAATCACCTCCCTTGTAGCTCAGCTAGGCTACGTAGCTAATGCTAAACCACCTCCCTTGTAGCACAGCTAGGCTACGTAGCTAACACCTCCTTTCAGCAAACACTGATCTTCCTACTTGTATAGAAACGTCCTGTCAGCTTCAGCAGTGAGATCACACGTGTCCTCTGTGTTTGGTGTCGTTGCCTAGGTGATGGGGAGGTGGTGGAGCAGGTGATTGGTCAGCAGACAGCAGAGCGTGACCAGGCCGGGGCAGGAAGCCTATTGGACAACCTGATCAGAGAGCTGCAGGACCAGCACAATGGAGATGGAGATCTGGACACAGAGGCCCAGCCCGTTCCGGAGGGTACGTTTAGATATATATTCTAAAGATACATTTTTAGTTTCTTGGACAGTTTAAGTGAAGTGTGACAGGAAGGCAGAAGGGAAAACATGCAGCTAAGGTCCAATGGGCAGAATCCGGCTTCTGTGATTGGCTAGCGTGCTCGGGTGTGGTGCTAACGTGTCGTCCCGTGGCCCAGGTGAGCAGGAGGGCGTGGCGGCGGAGGCCAGCGCGGGCACGCTGAGCAGCGGCCAGGTGCAGGGAGTGCGTCAGATGCACCACAACGCCCCCCGCAGCCAGATGGCCACCGAGAGAGACCTGCTCGCATGGAGCAGGAGGGTGGTGGTGACGGAGGTACAGCAGGGGGTCCACAGGTGAGACACCACACACACACACACACACACAGACATTCCCCTTGCTGCAGGCTCAGTCTAAGACGATGTGTTTGTCTTCTCTGTGTGTGTGTGTGTGTGTGTAGGGTGATGGAGGAAACGAGGCGGGCCAAGGGGGAGGTGGAGTGTTCTCTGTACAACACTGAGAGGAAGAAGAAGCCTGTGGCTGCTGCCACCCCTGTGAGTGTCTCCATTATCCCTCCATCCCTCCCCATCCCTCATACCTCCCTCCCTCATCCCTTCCTCATCCCTCCCTTCCTCAACCCCCCAGCCCAGATTCTCCTTCATCCCAGAGCAAGACAGGAAACTAACGCTGGCTCCTCCCTCCTGTCTCCCAGAGCGACCCCCAGGTGTCGTCCGTTCGCACCCTGCGGCCGAGCCGGAGGAAGAAGCCGCAGAGGCACTCCTACCAGACTCGCTCTGCACGCGTGCGGCGCCCGGCCGACCGGGGCAGGGGAGGGGGGGCCAGGGCGAGCGACAGCCAGGCGGACTCCGACAGCGATGGAGAGGTGAGGGAGGGGGGAGGTGGTCACAGTTTAGTCATGACGGTACAGCAGCAGAACTGTACCAGAAGGACTGTTGGACTAAATGTGTGTGTGTGTGTGTGCGCGCAGGCAGAGGAGCAGATGGAGGCCAGCGATGCGTCGTCTGATGGTGAAGCCAGGTGGCAGAGCGACAGCAGCTCCAGCGAGTCGTCCAGTGACTACTCTGATTGGACGGCTGACGCTGGGATCAACCTCCAGCCTCCCAAACGGACGAGCCGGCGGCAGGTCCGCCCCCCGGGGTACAGCAGCTCCGAGGAGGGAGAGGGCGGGGAGGGGGAGGAGGGAGAGGGGGGGGGAGGGGGAGGCCAGCCGGAGACCAGCGGATAAGAAGAAGAAAAAGAGGCCAACCCAGACCAAACAGAAGGTACGTCCACACACCTCCAGTGGTGCCACACACACCTCCAGTGGTGCCACACACACCTCCAGTGGTGCCACACACACCTCCAGTGGTGCCACACACACCTCCAGTGGTGCCACACACACCTCCAGTGGTGCCACACACACCTCCAGTGGTGCCACACACACCTCCAGTGGTGCCACACACACCTCCAGTGGTGCCACACACACCTCCAGTGGTGCCACACAGGAACAGCCTCTAATCTAAAGCAGTCAACACATAAATGATGTACTATAACCTAACTACATACAAGACCAGGGTACAGAGGATCAGTCGTATGCTTGGCAGTCAGACACAGGGGATCCTATCCCAACGTCAGGGCAGTCACACACACTAGTGTTGTCCTGTGGCTGAGCTGGATGATGACCCGGGGTGTTCTGTGTGCTCAGAAGCCCAGCACGTCTCTCTCTCTGGCTGGGTGTGACGCGGAGGAGTGGCTGCCCCCCTCCTGGATCATGGAGACCTTCCCCCGTCGCTCTCCCTTCGTGCCCCAGATGGGCGATGAGGTAAGCGGGCTCCCTGCCTCCCAGGAGTGGGGTCACACCTCCAGGGGCTAGCCTTTCTATATAAAAAAAAAAAAAGTTTTTAGATAAATAAATATATTCTATAGAGGCTAGCGTCTCCTGTGCTGATGCATGGTGTCTCGTTGCAGCTCATCTACTTCAGGCAGGGCCACCAGGCCTACGTCAGGGCCGTCCGTAGGGCCAAGGCCTACAGCATCAACCCTCAGAAGCAGCCCTGGAACAAGCTCAACCTCAGGGTGAGAGGAACGACCTGCGTGCCGCTGCTTCCTGCTGCGCTGTCTCTGACGGAGCACAACGTTTGACCTCCGTCTCTCTCCTTCTCTGTGTTGTAGGACCAGGAGTCTGTGAAGGTGGTTGGCATCAAGTACGAGGTGGGCCCTCCCACTCTGTGCTGTCTGAAGCTGGCCTTCCTGGACCCCATATCAGGCAAAATGACCAGCGAGTCCTTCTCCCTCAAGTCAGTTCCACCCCCGCTCATCTCAGCTGTTCTGACGTCAGTGGTGTTTATTTCTAGCCCCGGGTTCTGTGTTCTAGCTTAACGGTACGTTGTTCCATCAGGTACCATGACATGCCTGACGTCATCGATTTCTTGGTGCTACAGCAGTTTTATAATGAAGCTAAAGAACACAACTGGCAACCAGGTTAGTAGTCATCCACCATCCATCCCTCCACCCTGCCCTCCATCCAGCCTCCCTCCATCCAGCCTCCCTCCATCCAGCCTCCCTCCACCCTGCCCTCCATCCAGCCACCCTGCCCTCCATCCAGCCTCCCTCCACCCTGCCCTCCATCCAGCCTCCCTCCACCCTGCCCTCCATCCAGCCTCCCTCCATCCACCCTGCCCTCCATCCACCCTGCCCTCTTTCCCTCCATCCCCCCTCCTCCCAGAGGGCTGGTGTCTCGTTCTAACCCTGTGTCATCTGTCAGGTATGCGCTTCCGGAGTATCATCGACAACGCCTGGTGGTTCGGCTCTGTGGAGGACCAGCAGCCCTTACAGTCAGAGTACCCAGACAGCCTGTTCCAGTGTTACATAGTCCAGTAAGTACCCACACTCTGTTCCAGTGTTACATAGTCCAGTAACCTACACAGCTGAATATGTGGAGGTGAGAGAGAGCAGGTGTGTTGACGTTCTGTCCCCTCCTCAGGTGGGACAACGGGGAGAGAGAGAGGATGAGCCCGTGGGACATGGAGCCCATTCCTGATGAAGGTCAGTAGACACACACACACACACACAGGCCTCCACCCAGACACACACATACAGAACTAACACACACACCGTGTCCCACCCCCCCCCCCCAGCTGCGTTCCCGGAGGAGGAGGGTGACGGCGTTCCGGTGACGGAGGAGGAGCTGCGGTCCCTGCTGTACGCGCCGCAGGAGGGGGAGTGGGGAGCGCACAGCCGGGATGAGGACTGTGAGAGGGTCGTCCACGCCATCGATGACCTGCTGACGTTAGGTACGCCCCGACACGCTGACCATGAGGGTTTGAGGTTGAGTGTTTTGAGGTCATCAGGCTGAGGTTGACAGGTTGAGGTGTGTCTGCAGATGTGGCGAAGGCGTTTGGCGTGCCGGTGGACCTGCGTGATTACCCCCAGTACTGCACCGTGGTGGCCTACCTCACGGACCTCAGCACCATCCGCAAGAAGCTGGAGAACCGCTTCTACAGGTCAGTCTCACTCACACACACACACACACACCTCCTCTCTCTCTCACACACACACCTCTCTCTCTCTCACACACACCTTCTCTCTCTCTCTCACACACACACACACACACACCTCTCTCTCTCTCACACACACCTTCTCTCTCTCACACACATACCTTCTGTGTCACACACACTCCTGATGTTGGGCTCTCCCAGAGCTGACCTTCTCCTTTCCTGCAGGCGTATCTCTGCTCTCATGTGGGAGGTGCGCTACATCGAGCACAACGCTCGCACCTTCAACGAGCCCCAGAGCCCCATCGTGGCTGCGGCAAAGGTGGTGACCGACGTGCTACTGCTCTTCATCGGGTGAGTGCCAGCCTCCAGTCGCATCTGAGGCCAGCCTCCAGTCGCATCTGAGGCCAGCCTCCAGTCGCATCTGAGGCCAGCCTCCAGTCGCATCTGAGGCCAGCCTCCAGTCGCATCTGAGGCCAGCCTCCAGTCGCATCTGAGGCCAGCCTCCAGTCGCATCTGAGGCCAGCCTCCAGTCGCATCTGAGGCCAGCCAGCCTATTTACACCTCACAGAGACCCACATATCAGCTCCTGTTAGTGGACCTAAGACCCTCAGAGATGAGGGGAACCCTGTAGATGTTAAGCAGCTGCCATGATGAACACCCTGTAGATGTTAAACAGCTGTGTGTTCCTGCTTGTCTGCAGGGACCAGAGCAGCTTCGACATCATGGATCTGTACCACCGGGTCAAGACGGAGATGAGCAGCGGAGAGGAGGAGGTGAGGGGAGGAGCCCGCTTGGCTCACAACGCTTCCTGCTTCACCCAGGAAATTACACGTGTCATGTTTTCAGTGTTCCAAACTTAACCACTCTGTGTGTGTGTGTGTGTGCGCAGACCGTGGAGGTGGATGTGGACTCGGACACCCCAGGCACGTCCACAGGACAGCGGGTGAGTGCGGCAGGCTGTGGTTCCTCCTCAGGAACGCTTCAGTTGTAGTCAGAACCTAAACACTGGTACACCTCGTTGCTGTCAGGAGACTCCAGGAGAAAGATGTTAGTGATTTGTAAACCCTAGGGCAGGGGTTCTCAACCCTGGTCCTCAGGGACTCCCTGCCCTGCATGTTCTAGAGCAGGACCACCCGGCCCTGTCAGAACCTGGTGAGCGTTCCCTAGGGTTGTCCTGTCCTGAATGTGTCTCCTGTCTCTGGCAGCACCCCCGGGCGTCTCCTAAGAAGCGCGGGGTGGTGTTAGACGTGCGAGCGTGGCGGGGGCAGTGTCTGGAGCTGGTGAGGCGCATGGTGGACTCCCCCGACTCTGAGCCCTTCAGACAGCCTGTAGACCTCTTCATTTACCCAGTAAGATCCTCTCTAAACCTCTTCATTTACCCAGTAAGATCCTCTCTAAACCTCTTCATTTACCCAGTAAGATCCTCTCTAAACCTCTTCATTTACCCAGTAAGATCCTCTCTAAACCTCTTCATTTACCCAGTAAGATCCTCTCTAAACCTCTTCATTTACCCAGGACTACAGGGACATAATTGACACCCCGATGGACCTGGGCACCGTGTCGGAGACCCTGCTGGAGGGGAACTACGAGAACCCCATGGAGTTCTCCAAAGACGTCCGCCTCATCTTCAGCAACTCCAAGGCCTACACGCCCAACAAGAAGTCCCAGGTGAGAGCCTGTCGCCATGGAGACACGAGGGAAGATGACATGGAAACCAAAAAAAAAACTAAATAAAACGGTGTCTGACCTGTGACCTGGTGACCCCTCCCCAGATCTACACCATGACCCTCAGCCTGTCGGCCTCGTTTGAGAAGCAGATCATCGCCATCATCTCCGACTACAAGTCGGCGTTTCAGAACCAGCGCAGGAGCCGCCAGAGGCAGAACTACAGGAAGAGGCTTCACAGTGGAGGCAGCTCCCCCCCCCCCAGCACACCCTGCAGGTACACACACACACACACTTACACACACACGCACCCTACACACACCCCCATCTTATCTGCTTCTAACCCACTATCTTGTCCAGTCCCAGAGGGAAACACAAGTCAGGGAAGAAAACCAAACCAAACAAATCCAGGACCTCATCCAAAACCTCATCCAAGAGTCGACCTCGCCGGCCGTCTCAAGGTAAGCCTGTGTGCGTGTGCGTGTGCGTGTGTGTGTGTGAGGGCCAGGTGTGTGGTATGTTTGTGTGTGTGTGATGGCCAGGTGTGTGGTATGTTTGTGTGTGTGTGAGGGCCAGGTGTGTGGTGTGTGTGTGTGTGTGTGAGGGCCAGGCGTGTGTGTGAGGTGTGTGTGTGTGTGTGTGTGTGAGGGCCAGGCGTGTGTGTGTGAGGGCCAGGCGTGTGTGTGTGTGAGGGCCAGGCGTGATGCTGCAGGGAGACTGACTGTGGATGTGTCCTCAGCAGCCTCAGAGTCCAGCGGTGGGCTGGTGGATGAGGACAGCCAGAGCTCAGGGCCAGCCAGCCACAGCAGCTCCCAGGGCCCCAGCAGGCAGACCCGCAGCAGGGCCCCGGGCCGCAGGGCGCCCAGCAGCAGGGCAGGTACGACCACCACCTTGTCCTGGATGAAAGACAACCAGATTGTAATCAAATCATTTCTAGAAAATGCTATGGAAATGATTTGAACCTGATTTGACGGTCATCAAGTGGGTCTGTTTGTGTTGACGTGGCACAGGAGAGAGATGTGTGGCTCAGAAGTGGGCTAGTTCTTGTAGTGGTGTGGTACAGTAGTGACGTGTGTGTGTTCTCTCTCCAGCGCCGCTGCGTAACGGACCTCTAACCAACGGCTCCAGACAGAGTCTGAGGAGACAGCTGCTCAGCGCCAATCAGGAGCAGGCGTCTGGCAGGTCCAACAGCTCCTCCTCCTCATCGTCCTCCTCATCATCCTCATCCTCCTCGTCATCCTCGTCTTCGTCCTCCTCGTCCGACGGGGACGGAGAGTCCGACTCGGACGTGGAGAAGTTTGTGGAGGGGGGCGACCACGACTACAGTAAGGCTCCCTGCCTCCACACTCGCAGCAGGGGCCAGGCAGCAGCCCCGGGGAAGAGGAGGAGGAGAGGAGAGAGGCTCCCAGAGAGGGCTAAACGAGCCCGGATACAGCAGGAGGAAGAGGAGGAGGAGGAGGAGGAAGAAGAAGAGGAGGACGAGGAAGGAAAGGTGGAGGAGGAGGAGGAGGAGGAGGAGGAGGAAGGGAAAGAGGAGGGGGGCCAGGACGAGGAGGAGGAAGAGGAGGAGGAAGAGGAGGGCCAAGAAGAGGAAGGTGAGGAGGAGGAGGAGGAAGAGGAGGAGGAGCAGCCGCAGCCTCAGGAGGAGGTAGCAGGCGAGGAGGAGGATGAGGAACAGGAGCCAGAGGAGGAGGAGGAGCCTGATGAGGAGGAGGAGGAGGAGGGGGAGGACACGGACCAGGAGGAGGGCGGGGGGGTTACCAGGGCGACGGCGGCGGAGCTCCGACCGAGGAGCCGCCGGCAGAGGAAAGGTCTGCGTGTGAACACCAGGAACCAGGGGCGCAGGACGGTGCTGTACAACGACGAGTCTGAGGAGGAGGCCCCTGCCGGGGAGGACCCAGCCGGAGAGGACCCCCTCAACCTGGGCCTGTCCCGCTCCGGGAGGGTGCGCCGCATGACGGAGAAGGCTCGCGTCAGTCACCTGATGGGCTGGAACCACTGACACCTTCAACCCCCCCCCCCGCCGCCCCCCAGGGCTGCAACCAAGACTGTCGACTAACTACAAGGAAATAATGAAACAAAATACTGCAGGGATTTTCTTTTTTTGTTTTTCTTTTGTATGATTGTTGTAATGATGATGATTGACTTTGTGTTGAAGACTGTTTACGCCTCTAAACGGGCAGTGGTGCTGTAGACTTCTTACCAAGGATTCCTTCCCTGGTCCGTACAGTCACATGGACATACACAAGACACTCCCTCACTCACCACCGCCTTACCGCTTCCGGCCCGGTGTAGTCCGAGTCTTCCCCACATCTGCCTCAATATCTCTCTCTCGATCTCTCCTTACCTCTCTCTCTCATCTCCTGCCCCCTCTCATCCTCATCCTTCCTCCCTCCCTCCCTCCGCCTGGTTGTGTTTCAGCTGTGGTCATACAGCAGGAGTTCACACATGCCAAACACGGTGCTTGTTTTCTATCTCAAGGTGGCTTTCTGTTTCCACCAGGGAAACGGAGACACACCTCTCCTCCCAGGCAGATTCATCAGGTTGATACAATCATGTTAGCTGGAGTCTTCTGTTCATAAAGTATGGATTCATCTGTCCCCCTCTTCCATGGAGAGCCTGTGTTGATGGATGATCCAGTGAGTAAGGCCTGTGTTCCCTCCTCTCTGAAGCCCATTCATAGACTTTAGCTGACCAGGTGAGTCATCGTATTAATTCACGTTCATGGTGCACATGTGCGGAGGCCTGGTCATAGAGGGCTGTCGTCATGACGTTTTAGAGAGGAAGTTAAAGGGGCTTCTCTGTTTCCCTGTTTGTTGATAAAGTGCTGCATGCCTGCTGTCACCTGTCATTAAGGACATCCTGAGCTTCCAGGCCAGATGCGTTTTAATGCTCTCCCTCCCCCACTGTAAACGACTTCACACTGGTGTAAACTTACTATGTATTTGCACAGACACCCCAGATATAGGCGTGACTTTCCCCTCATCCAGTCGTTTGTTTGGGCTTGAGTTCGATCTTTTTTAATAGATGGTGAAGTGTAAATGTGTATAGCTGCAAGTGTGGGAAAAGGCCAGAGCTTGTTGGATCAGATGTAAGACTCAACCTCCTGGATTCCCTCGCTCAACTCTGCCCCTGCAAGCGCAGTGCATTATGGGTAGATGGTTTATGCATCCCCTCACTTCCCCTATTTACTCAAATGAAGACCTTTTTTTTTTTTTTTTTTTTTTTTTTTACTACAGATATTTATTTTTTCACTATATTATACACTTTGCAATGACTTCTTATCTAATAATAAGGGTGAGATATTTGCACATGACGTATTGTGCAAGGCAGCTGAGATGGTGTGTGTACCAGTTAGCTCCTGATCATGTTCACAACATACAAGCCGTTTTCATGCAGGTTCAATACATACAGATAACAGGACATTGTGCCAATATTATATTCATTTGGATCCACCTAAGGGACCACAAAGCTGAATTTGAATTTAATAAGAAAATGTATGGAAGGTAGTCATGTACATAATTTGTTGTCAAAAAAGACCTCAAGTTTATTTCTTAAATTAATTTTTTTTCCTGCTAATTCATTGAGCCTGCTTTGTGATGCACCTTCCAGGGTGAACTGTTGACAGATGTGGTTTTTGAGAGCTTTACGGAGGTTCCTGGGGTGAAACGTAAGCCATCGCTGCAACACAGCATCACTTGGGGAGAGCCAGGTCTTCCACTGTGTAGCCTTGGTGCCCTCTGATGTCATTCAGGAAGCAGGTTGTCTGGTCCCCAGATGGTCCCCTTACATTTACCCCCCCATAGCCCCGCCTCCTTACCTTTACCCCCCCATAGCCCCGCCTCCTTACCTTTACCCCCCCATAGCCCCGCCTCCTTACCTTTACCCCCCCATAGCTCTGCCTCCTTACCTTTACCCCCCCATAGCCCCGCCTCCTTACCTTTACCCCCCCCATAGCTCCGCCTCCTTACCTTTACCCCCCCATAGCCCCGCCTCCTTACCTTTACCCCCCCATAGCCCCGCCTCCTTACCTTTACCCCCCCCATAGCTCCGCCTCCTTACCTTTACCCCCCCATAGCCCCGCCTCCTTACCTTTACCCCCCCATAGCTCCGCCTCCTTACCTTTACCCCCCCATAGCTCCGCCTCCTTACCTTTACCCCCCCATAGCCCCGCCTCCTTACCTTTACCCCCCCATAGCTCCGCCTCCTTACCTTTACCCCCCCATAGCCCCGCCTCCTTACCTTTACCCCCCCATAGCCCCGCCTCCTTACCTTTACCCCCCCATAGCCCCGCCTCCTTACCTTTACCCCCCCATAGCCCCGCCTCCTTACCGTCACCCCCCACCCCATCTCAGGCCATGTTGCTGCCACTCAAGCCTCCCAACTAGGGAAGGAGATTGTACTCTGGGAAATCAAATCATTAGCAAAACTCTGTTTTTGTTTATTTTATTTTATTTTTACTGTTTTTTTGGTAGCCAATTAAGGGGTTAGCATTAACTTGTGCTAGCTGATTCTGCTAAATGGTGGTAGATTTGAGATGATGTCCTTGGGCCAATACATAAGATTCATATTTTGGGAACTTTATACTTTACTTTTGATAGATGGTCTAAGGGATCTGTCTCCAACAACAGATCAGTAGGAACCAGAAAATGACATTCTAGGTGTAAAATGCTTATTTGTGACTGTCTTTTTATACACAATGTTTTGATTGTGTGTGTGTATGTGTGTGTGTGTGTTTTTTAATAAAAAGGAGCAGAGTAGATTTTCTCCCAAGGTTATGCCGATTGTACATGTGTTTTTGTTCTCTCGCTAACGTTAAGCTTTTACCCAGATATTCTCTTTCAGCATGTTAATAGTACTTTGGAAACTAAAATGGTCAATGTTCCATCACTCCCAAAAGATAAAAGGTTAACAAACAGTTCTCCTGCCAAGCCTTCCAGATGTTTTCCTGATTGCCGTCGATTTGTCACAGCAAGGCTTGCTGGTATTTGCAACATGCTCATCCTTCTAAATCACTAAAATCTCACAATAGCCGCTCTTCTTTGGTTGTCGGAGGACCATCCCAGACTGGATGAGTCATCTCTAGCTGCCCCCTCAAAGCTGTGATGAGTCATAAGCATACACCATGTCCTGGATCTGCAGTGTGGGCCACCACACAACCCCCTCTCATCCACCCTCACCAACACCAGCCCCCCTCTCATCCACCCTGACCTACACCAGCCCCCCTCTCATCCACCCTCACCAACACCAGCCCCTCTCATCCACCCTCACCAACACCAGCCCCCCTCTCATCCACCCTCACCAACACCAGCCCCTCTCATCCACCCTCACCAACACCAGCCCCTCTCTCATCCACCCTCACCAACACCAGCCCCTCTCATCCACCCTCACCAACACCAGCCCCCCTCTCATCCACCCTGACCTACACCAGCCCCCCTCTCATCCACCCTCACCAACACCAGCCCCTCTCTCATCCACCCTCACCAACACCAGCCCCTCTCATCCACCCTCACCAACACCAGCCCCTCTCTCATCCACCCTGACCAACACCAGCCCCTCTCATCCACCCTCACCAACACCAGCCCCCCTCTCATCCACCCTCACCAACACCAGCCCCCCTCTCATCCACCCTGACCTACACCAGCCCCCCTCTCATCCACCCTCACCAACACCAGCCCCTCTCTCATCCACACTCACCAACACCAGCCCCTCTCATCCACCCTGACCAACACCAGCCCCTCTCTCATCCACCCTGACCAACACCAGCCCCTCTCATCCACCCTCACCAACACCAGCCCCTCTCTCATCCACCCTGACCAACACCAGCCCCTCTCTCATCCACCCTGACCAACACCAGCCCCTCTCTCATCCACCCTCACCAACACCAGCCCCTCTCTCATCCACCCTCACCAACACTAGCCCCCCTCTCATCCACCCTCACCAACACTAGCCCCTCTCTCATCCACCCTGACCAACACCAGCCCCCCTCTCATCCACCCTGACCAACACCAGCCCCCCTCTCATCCACCCTGACCAACACCAGCCCCCCTCTCATCCACCCTGACCAACACCAGCCCCTCTCATCCACCCTGACCAACACCAGCCCCTCTCATCCACCCAGGCCCCCCTCTCAGCCCCCCAGCCGGTCACAGCATCCAGACAGCACTGGCTGGATGAAGCAGCATTGCCCTGTCTGGTGCTTTTCCTGGTTTGTTAGCGGTTAGCATGGCGTGGAGGAGACTAAGCTGGAGAAGCTTGCATGTGGACAACCAATCTAGCTAATGCACTGAGAACTGGAGATGTGAGTCAGACACTAGAGCAAGCCACGGCTCTTGGCGCTCTGACGCACAGGGCTGTCACATGCTCAGTGACTGCAGTGGTTTACAGGGTCTCGGTTAACAAAGGAATGGATCAGTTTAGGTTGTTACGTCTCTTTTGAAACACTGAACGGTACTCTGCTGTGTGTTTCACGCCTCAGAAATGGGCTCAACAAGTTCTGTGCCAGCTGCTCCACTCCCCATGCAGCCTGCCAGCACGGTGAAGTGAAACGTACGAGGTCGCTTATCAAAAGGACGACGCACACTGACCCAGTGATTATTTAATGAAAGTGAATGTATTTGTAATGACAGATACATGACATCAGGATGGATACAAACATCTAGCAGAGGAACTCCGCATTACAGTCAGAAAAGGAACTCTGATATTCTAAAAGTACCACATTACCACACCACATTCCACCGTATGTTAGACTTCCATATTAAACGGATTACAATAATACATCAGAAACGTCAAGTTCAGTCACCACGGATACAAACGTTTACATTGTGCTTTAGGTTTAACAATGACTTGGACAGCCTACTGTCATGCCTGTGCAGAAAATACATTCTGTGAGTTTAAGTATGAACTGAGTGTTTACTTCGTTTTTTAAACGATGAACATTGATACAGTCAAGTGACAGAGTGCAACAGAGTTGTATTTTGTAATAATCTATAGTGCCAGACAGCTTTGATCAACATTTAAGTGACATCTTTTCTTTATGATTCTGATTTCATCAGATTAGTCATGACGTCTAACATACAGTTTAACAGCTACCAGTGAAGCGAATTAATATTTTTTGACATCTGTGTAAATTTACTACACTTAATATTTTTTCAGATCGAAGCAGGTGATACCATATCAGGATCTGGCATGACAAGAAACACCGGTATGATCGCTTGAAGTTTGACTTCTTTAAGAACAACTATTCATCATCTATATGAAGAACCTCACCACCTAAACCCAACGTGTTGACAGTGTTTCTGTTATCCTCCTCAGTCCCACACTTCCCTTCCTTCATTGTGCTGGACACAGTTGTCGTGCCGATAGCAACTTGGAAGCCCTCCTACGTGAAACCATTTCATGAACAACATTTCTGTTTTCATACTTGCTAAACTAGTCTGCTGATAATGTTATTTTCCTTTTTTTTTTGGATTTTGGTTGTTTTGTTTTCCGTATCATTACTTCCCCTGTAAACACCTTCCTGGCCTGCCACCACAAGATCTCAATCACGTTTCCAGAATGTTCTTCTTCCTCAGTGACATTTGCCCTCACAGTTTGCTCACCGTGAGGAATCAGCTATTTTATCAGGTTCTAAAGCGTTTTCCTCTCTGAACAGTGATGACACTACCTTTATCAGAAGAGTAAGCTACAGCTCACGTTGTCGGCAGGGTCTATTCATGCCACAAACAGTGCTCATGCTTGCCGGTTTCATAACAAAATCTACATTGAGCCTGTGGTCAAAGATATTTTAACCTTACTTAATGCACCTTGCATGTTCTCCTTTAGCGAGAAGCTTGGGCTAGACCAGGCCAGTCTGCATGTGGACGTGTAGCGGGTATGGGTGGTACAGGAGAGGAGGCTGGGCCTGGGAGATATAGTAACTGCTGAAAATGGGGTCTGCCATGTACGGGGCGGGCTGGTAGAAGCAGGTGACGTTGGCTGTGTTGGGGATGACGTTCTGCTCCCCCAGCACCCTGAGAGCCAGGACGGTGATCATGTTTAGGGTCTGTCTCCTCTCGTGCCCCATCAGGCACACCGTGCTCTCGTCGATCACCCGGCGCAGGGTCATCAGGAAGTCGTACTTGCTCGTCTCCTCGTTGCCAACGAAATGGCAGCGCAGGTAGGCCTCGATCTTCCTCTGCTGCTCGCTGACGTCCGGGAAGTCGATGAAGAAGCGAGAGCACATGTAGCGCTCCAGAGACTTGATCTCCGTCTCGCTGGCCGGACGGAAGTTCCTCACCAGCAGGTCGCTGTACTTCAGCAGGCCTCCTCCGCGGATCTCCTCCGGGCTGTGGGTGGCTATGAGACGGAAGCGAAGGTGGTCCATGGCCTGCTCAAAGTCCCCAAACATGCATTCTGCCACTACTGTGATGGTGGGCTGCTGTCTAAGAGATGAGCAAGCCCCTGGGTCTGGATCTAGGGCTGGTCCAGAAACTGGAGCTGGGGCTGGGCCTGGGTTTGGACCAGAACTTGAGCCTAAACTGGAACAGGGACCGTTCCCTGAACCAGAACCATGACTTAGACTGAGACTTGGACCTTTGTCTGTGCTTAATAACACTAGTTCCTGAGCAGTGGACTTTGACTGAATGTCTACTGCAGCTGGAAGAAGAGATGATGTCTCTGCTGGAGCAGCTGAAACCAGAGGTTTGTTGACGTGTTTTGCCCTGACACTTTGCCCTGACGCATGCTCATCTCTGGGTGACATTATGGGATGTAGAAGATCTGAGCAGGGTTTCATTCCCTCCAGAGTCTTGGGTCTGCAGCCTGAATGACTGGAGAAGAGGTTCTGCCCGTTGTCTAAAAAGGGAGGCTTTGCCTGAATTGTTTTCGGTATTTCTATAGGTTCAAACAACTGTGTTGTGAGATCTGATAAATCTTTTAACATAGACCATTTTTCAGGAAGAGATGATGTACTTCTCATCTTTCTTGACATTTTCCTTGGTGGTTTAGGTGAAGGACAATAATCTGGGGTAATCTCCTGAGATGAGTGACAGGTTTTCTTTGCTGGGGGAGGAAAGGAGTGGTCGAGATTGCTGTTTTTGGAGACCGAGGGGCAGAGCTCTGATGCAGATGGAAGCGTTTCATTACTGAGGGTATTCTCTTGCAGTATTGACTTCTCTTTCAACAACATGGAGGCCTGTTTACTCTCCTTGGAGTCTTCGGAGATTAATAAATCATCTGTGGTAATCTTAGGGTTTACAGATGCTAGGGGTTCTGCTGTTCCTGTTACAAAGGATTTCGCGGCTGTGACTAAACCGTAATCTGTACCCTTAATGATGTGTGTTTTGTTGTCTAGTGTTTCTCCACACAGTTGAAACACAGCGTCGTCCAAGTGAACCTCCTCGTCCTCCACCTCCTCCTCCAACTGAATTTCCTCCTCCTCTTCCTCCACCTCCAAGTGAACCTCCTCTTCCTCATCCTCCAGAGATCCCAGGCCCACGCTCTCCGTCTCTAACACTTCCTGAGAGTCTTGTTTTCCACTCGCTTGCACATCCGTCAGGAGGGGTAACTCTTCCTGCTGTGCAGAAACTTCCTGATTCTGACCCGGGCCGTCAGAGCAGCGCTCATTCTCCTCTGTCGGACGACAACAGGCGACATTTTTGGGTGTGTCTGACTCTTTCTTTAGCTCCCGTCTGTCCGGATCTGAAACCGGATCCCTCTGAAGCTCCGCCCCTTCAAACAGCTGTTCTCTTCTCTCGGTTTCCCAGTATGATTCCAGCATGCGATCCAGTATTATCTGGAAGGAATCGACGCTGAACTCAAACTGTCGTCTCAGTGAGCTGACAAACCTGAGCCCCATGGTCTTTCCTCTGTTGTTGGACAACGAGATAAGACTCCATCTGTCGTGGTCGTTGAAGACCTTTACCATCTTCTGCACGTAGGCCTCCTTCATGGTGAGGCAGGTGATCTTGCGTCGGTTGACCCCTCGGGGGAGAAGGTCACGTAAGCTCCCCAGAACAACTTCCTTGATCACCTGGAAGTCCTCATGTCGAGGAAGCTCCACCCCGAATATGATGTCCAGATCCCGGTAGCCAATCCCATTGTCCCTCACCATCACATGACTGGCTGTAGAGCCGTTGAGGCGGATGTCCCTGACCCTGATCTCTCTCTCCACCAGCCGGTCCTTCACCACACGGATGATGTCCTTAAGTCTCACCTCCAGGGTGGGGAAGTTGCCTCTCCCGTGAATGGGGATGACCTCCGTCAATACCTGGTCCAGAGTTTGGACTTGCTCCAGAGTTAGGTTGTGGAATCTTCGACCAGTCTGGACCTCCATCCTCCTCACCTGTGAGAGAGACAGAGTATTGTTAACGTTTTTTTGAATGACGGCTGATTGTTCCAAAGGTCATTGGTTGCATTGTAATATGTTTTTTTACAGTCTATTATGCGTATAAACTTTGTTTGGATTTACATATCTACGTGCCGTTTACGGGTTTTCATTTTAATAACGTGCTGAACATACCGAGAAAGAGAGAGAAATAGAAAACAAGAAAGAACGAGTTGGGAGATGTGAAATTAAAAATTTAACAGGAAGTCACAGAACATCCTCTCAGTGGACACAACCTTACTTGGCTGTCTTATCGGATTTTGTATGTAAGCATATTGTATAATATATAATCAGGTTGCATAAAAATGACAGATTCCATGCCATTCAATAGGCTCATTCAAAAGTGTTCAAGATCAGTTATGAAATTAAACTATTGACTAACTTATATTTTTTAAGAGGATTTTGCTATCACAGTAGGCTATCCTAGCCCGTCGCACCGCCCGCTCGCATGTCAGATCATGAGTCATACAGTTACTGAATGAAGCTTCTCGTCGAGTCGCCGTTTTTTTTTCTCTCTGTACGTAAAAAAACTAAGTACAGTAATGCGACTCAAGGGGACATTTATTGGCTGATACAGAACTTACATGGTCTCGCTTTGAGTTTAACGGGTGATCATCATCTTTAAAGATTTGCAATACCCTATGAGGCGACATTTAACTCAAGGACTTGATCCATACGGGGTAGATCTAGCTAACAGGTTTACAAAAAAATAATAATCTCAACCCACAATAAATACTATGGTAACCTCGTATTTATGGCTAGCCATAAATTCCTTGTTTAACCGTCAATACCCACAGCATCAACCCTAAATGGTCGAGTTACATATTTCCCCAAAATTATTTTGATGAGATTAGATGCATTTATCCTGAAGCATTGATGGGGAAAAACAAAGCCAGCGTTCAGCCTGCTTTACTGTCGATAACTGCGTTTAAATAATGAGATAGCCTAATTAACTTTAACTTACCTGATGTAACTAGCGTAACGAACTCGGTAAAAGTAGATATATCTAACAGGTTTGATTTCAGTCTCCGACCCTTGGGCACAGATCACGGTACTCTTGCGAACCTACAAGCTCATGCTTGATCGCTGTCCACCGCCACAGTGGTGCTGAACAAACTGAAGTTCTACCGCGCAGTTTCTCTCAAATGGGGAGCGTAATGTTGTTTCCATGGCAATCCAGCGTCACGACTTAACAGTAAATCACGATGCGCTCGGTTCAATATCTATGTAGCATAATATGCTATGCATGTATGGGTAGCCTATATACGTAGCCAATATCTGTCGAACTGTCTTTCTCAAAAAAGTCCAGATCTAAAATAGGAGGCCTACATAAGTAGCCTAGTTGTAGAAGCCTAATCTACTGGGCTTGTAGATGACGTTTCTGCATGTATTACTTTGCACTACTTAGTTGGCCCAAGTTGAATAAACATTTGTCATTAGTTTACAAATAAAAACTTTACACAAGCGCTAGGCTGCTTCTGTTGTAGCCTAATTGTTTCAATTGTCAGTGAATTAAACCTACCAATTCAGAAGACGAATAGATCTATAGACTAATCCTCTCACAAGTTCCTAATCAAATTCAGGCAAAAATTGGTGGCCAGGGTAAAAAAAGAAGAAGATAAGACTGCTGTTCATCACGCTTATTTTACCCTTCAGATCCTACAGACTGTGAGTTAGGTATGCGCTGGCTGTGTATGCTGCTGAAAGGAGCGTGAATATCACATCAGTGTGACTCATCCTCGCTGCTGTGATCCAGAGACGCAAACCTAATCATCAATCAAGCTTACCGCCCACTCCAGTTTCGCCAACGCAAGCTGTGACCTGTCTGACAAGCGGACCCCCCAGTTTAACCTCAATTGCTCTGACACGGCAATGATACTACGGCAACGCATGCAAAGGGAAATGCGTATGAACGATGATTTAGAGGTTTAAAATACTACTGGAGAGTTTCTCGTTTTACATTCCAGTACATTCAAAATTTTCATGCTCCAGATATATGTGACGTCAAATGGGATACTCCCCTAAACATGTGACACTGGATGACGTATATGCCAGTGTATCCGGAAGTAGGGGAGAGAAGAAAATAGTGAACAGAAACACCAGTTTTACTGTTAGAAGAGCTAGTAAACTACCTGTTAGAGTTAACTACAATACACACGTTTCATTACATATAGCTGTTTAAGGAGTCTACCAACATGTCGAATATGGAGAGTATCCTTTCAAAGATTACTCGAAATGCGGAAAGTAACTATCATTCAGTAAAAGTAATGTTAGCTACGCTTTCTTCGGCCTGCAAGTGACGAGTCATCCTCGTCTTGTTTGCTTTGTGGTCGGATATATTTTATTTATATATTAAGTTAATTTTACTTGTGTGTTTGGTTGTAGGTGCCGAACTTTATAACGTTACTATTGAGATTAAGATATTATTGTAACCAGTTATGTTCGCCATTAAGTTTTTTGAGGTATTTACAAGTTATGTTCTAATATGTAATCTTAAATTTTACGTCTCGCACGGAACGAGCGGCTGAGTTCATATGAATTAAAAGGTGAGTTAAAACGTTTAAAAGTGCTTGTTGGAGTCTTTAACACCAATTACAGAGCATCTCTTCAACCTCAAGTTTGCTGCCAAAGAACTTCAACGAAGCTCCAAGAAATGTGACAAAGAGGAAAAGGCAGAGAAGACCAAAGTCAAAAAAGTAAATATTGCCGATACTTCCGGGTTGAAGTATAAGGTCTACTGTTTCTGCTAAGGAAACAGGATTACTGTAGTGATGCTGATGTGTATGTTTCCCAAAGGCGGTTCAAAAAGGTAATTTGGAAGTGGCCAGAATTCATGCAGAAAACGCCATCAGACAGAAGAACCAGTCTGTGAACTTCCTGCGGATGAGTGCCCGGGTGGATGCAGTAGCTGCCAGGGTCCAAACAGCTCTTACGATGAACAAGGTATGGTGGTTATACACCCTGCTATGGTGGTTATACACCCTGCAATGTGGAACAGGTACCTGAAAACTCCAGGCCACAAATCCATGAGACCCATAAGTAGACACTGGCACAGCAATATTGCAGCGTTTCTCTTCCCCCTACAGGTCACCAAATCCATGGCAGGAGTGGTAAAAGGAATGGATGCTACACTGAAGTCAATGAACCTGGAGAAGGTAGTGTGTGTGTGTATGTTTCGAGGTGGCACACATTTGATAATGTACTGTGACTAAACAAACCAAATGTCCTCTTCAGATCTCAGGTCTCATGGATAAGTTTGAGCATCAGTTTGAAACCCTGGATGTGCAGACGGCTCACATGGAGGACACCATGAGCAGCACGACCACGCTGACCACGCCTCAGGTACGCCGCTAAAGCACCCCGCCTTCATCACATACACGGCCCCCATGCACTTAGCTTAAGTTGTTCTGTTTGTACGTCAAATGTAGCATTTCTAAACACAGACGTTTCACTGAAGTCTGTCGTGTGTGTTTCAGAATCAAGTGGATTCACTGATGCATGAAATGGCGGATGAAGCCGGGTAAGAAAGCATCCATCAGTAGTCTAAGGAGACGCACTGTCATTAAAGGGAGTCAGGTGGCTGAGCGGTTAGGGAATTAGGATAGTAATCATCAATAATCGACTCCTGGCCAGGAAAAATGACGTTGTGTCCTTGGGCCAGGCACTTCACCCTACTTGCCTCGGGGGGGAATGTACTTACTGTACTTACTGTAATTCTCTCTGGATAAGAGCGTCTGCTAAAAAAAAAAAAATATCTGGCACATCACTGGAAAATATTTGTATTTGTCAATACCTAGTGGTAAATGTCTGTGCCTATGTGTGCTGTTTGGTTTAGTCTGGACCTGAACATGGAGCTGCCACAGGGACAATCAGGGTCTGTGGGTACCAGTGTGGCCTCTGCAGAACAGGTAATCAAACCAAGTCAAATCATTTTATTGTCACTCCATATACAGAAGTGCAACAATGTGTGAAAGTCTTGGGTTCCAATGACACAAATGAACACATCTGTTACACAACACAATGCACAATTTACACCTAATGAATACAATATACAGAAATCACTTCCTCCGGTCCTAAGAGCACAAGTTCACATAAAATTATACTCAAAACAGATATATGCAGTTGGTTTTAAGGACTACAGAGTACATGTATTTTAGACAGAGTACAAGTAGACAACTATTTTTGTCAAACTGCACACAGATGCCCAGCTCTACTTTTAACTAATTCTAAACACCTTCTCTACTTGTCTGCAGGACGAACTATCTCAACGCCTCGCCAAACTCAGAGACCAGATGTAAGAGAGGACGTCTTTCTATTGCTGCCCCGACACAGATCTCGGATGGACATACTTTCTGACTGTAAATGAATAAGGCCTGATCTTTTCGTCATGTTTCTGCCTCTCTTTGCAACTGATTTTTCCACAAAATAGAACAATTTGAAAGCTCTGGTTCCTACTTATATTTTTTTGGTGAGCGGTAGAGAGATCCAGACCAACATGAACCTCAACACTAAAACTAAGACTTTCTGGTTGTAAAGATATATGAGAATATTCAAATTGCGATGGTTATATTCAGCTGGTGTACATTATGTTTGTTTAATTGTTGTGATTTGTAAGACATTCCTCATGTCAAAACAAAAGTTGCCTTTTTCCCCTTCTGTCTGGTGTCTTGTGGTTTATCTATGTCCTTATACAATTATTACATGTGAATAATGGAGTTTAAAGATGTGTATATATATTCTTATAACCTGTATCAGATGTGACTTGTTTAAAGTAAACAAATGGTTGCTTGATTTTATTCATATCTTGATTGACAGCTCAGAGTCCTTAGCGATTCCTATTCACTGTTTAGGTCTATTGGAGAATAAAGTTTTTATAACATTGTGATTGTGTCTGGATCCTTGTTGAACCCAAAAAGCAAAGTCAAACTTTAGTAAATATTTGATAATTATATTTTGTTTCAGTCTAATATTGTGAAATTAGCCACGGATACCATCTGAAGATACAAAGCAAAAGTAAAGCGAGCGTCATGATTTGTAGACTAGACCATCTACACTCCTCAACTACAGCATTCCTGCACCCCCCCCCCCCCCCCTCTTCCCTCCCCTCCCCCTCCTGCTGTGGTGCAATCACGTGAAATATGTGTGAGGCTAGTCAGTAACTTCTCAGTAAGTGACAAAGCTTGGTAGGTGTTTTAAGCGTGATGCTATAGTTAAATGAAATCGGCAACTCTCTGCGTTTTGACAAGGAGGAGGTGAAATAGCTTGATTTTTATTCGAGGAGTTAATACGAGAACTTTGTTTTTGTCTTTCCAATTGACAGCAGCATCATGAAAGAAGCGTGAACAGCAGTTAGTCAACACCAACCCGACCAGTGACAGTTCGCGTCTATCAACCTCAAGTAATAACAAACTTGTACATTTTTATTAATATTTGGTTAATTTGTTTATTTCGGCAACAACATGGTAATTCCCAGTCTAACCTGCTAAAATGGGAATGACATCTAAACCGATTTACACGCAACAAACAACCTAGCTAGCACCACTAGATAGCTAAGCTAGCTAAGCTAGCTACGAGGAGATGACGTTTATTTGGCTTGCCTGCACTAACAAGTCAGTGAAATGGCTGTATGGCTAATAGATAAACATTTAGCCCATGCTATCTCTAGCTAGCTTCTAAGCTGTAACATATCTTGCTAGCTAACAAGTTATCAATAGGTATAATCTCATTCCAATGATTTGTATTATTCGTGGGCCACGATATGCTGGAAAGGCAGACAGACGCTAAATCTATAGTTAGCCTTTGGCCATAGAGAACTCAGTTAGCTAGAGGGCCTAGCTTGCAGCAATCTTACTTCACTCAGGAGTTCTGTGTGTAGTTGGTGTGTAATTATCTAAGGCTTGATGGTTAACAGAGACCCTGAAACTACTGTGAATCAATGACATTTGTCTTTCTACTCCACTGTTTAACATTGCTAACATTATTCTTTTGCTCTTTTTTTAAGCTGCAAGAAAATATACCATCTGCAGAGACGTCAGTGGGGCAGAAATTTGAAGTATTATTTTGCAACCTGACCTATAAAGGGGATGTCAAGCACAGCCATGAAGAAGAAGGTAACACTACTACATCTACAACCCAATAAAAGACGTTGGGAACCGTTGTATGTCGATTATTAAACAGCTCAATGGGCCTACTTCAATGCTAACCATAGGGCGATTACGAAAAGCAGGTTTGTCGGTTGTGTCCTTCACGAATCTTTTAACTACGTGGATTAACTTCTAGGTGTTGCTGATGGGCAAGAGTGGCTCTGGGAAGACCAGCATGAGATCCATCATCTTTGCCAACTACATAGCCAGAGACACGCGACGCCTTGGAGCCACAAGTAAGTGCCTGCTCTTGTATAGACAGAATTTATTCTGCACTAACCCTATGATTGCAGTATTGCTTGATAAAAAAAATAAAATAAACGAATTTACCCCTTTTTAGTGACTCAAATCTCCTTCTGCTTTTGTCTCAACCTAGTCGACGTGGAGCACTCCCATGTGAGATTTCTTGGCAACCTGGTGCTGAACTTATGGGACTGTGGAGGGTGGGTTGGTCAGCTGATTTACCATCAACCACCGTCAAACCCTCAGGGTCAAACCATTTGATCAGAACTTACTTCATGGTAGTCAGTAATGGTGTTCTTGTGTGATTTAATTCCTCAGACAAGACACCTTCATGGAGAACTACTTCACCAGCCAGAGGGACAACATTTTCAGGAACGTGGAGGTGTTGATCTACGTGTTTGATGTTGAGAGCCGTGAGCTGGAGAAAGACATGCACTACTATCAGTCCTGTCTGGAAGCCATCCTTCAGAACTCTCCTGATGCTAAAGTATTCTGCCTCGTGCACAAAATGGACCTGGTGCAGGAGGACCAGAGAGACCTGGTGAGCTGATGTTTACACTACACACACACACACACACATACACATTATTGGACACATCAATGGGTTTAATACATGAGGTAGATATCTCGCCAGGAATGTGGGGTTAGTATTTCAACTATGTAAGTGTTAAAATACCTTTGAATGTCATGAGGTCTTCTACTCTTTCTTAGCATGTAGGTGTGTATTGTCCTACTAAGTAACACCTCGTCTTCATGTGACTGATTGCCTCTCTATATCGCTCTCTCTCTACCTCTCTCTACAGATCTTCAAAGAACGTGAAGAAGACTTGCGGAGGTTGTCCAGACCGCTGGCTTGTACCTGCTTCAGGACCTCCATCTGGGATGAAACACTGTACAAGGTTCTGTCTGTCTGCTGATCTATGTCTGTCTGTCTGCTGATCTGTGCTCTCGGGAAAGTCTTGACTGAGTGTTCTCCTTCCCCCTCAGGCGTGGTCCAGTATCGTGTACCAGCTGATCCCAAACGTTCAGCAGCTGGAGACGAACCTGAGGAACTTCGCCCAGATTATCGAAGCAGACGAAGTGCTCTTGTTTGAGCGAGCCACGTTTCTGGTAACGGTTTCATGGATTGGGTGTTTATCTTTAAGGAAGTACTTGTGTGATTTGGTGTTTCAATGTGTGTGCGTGTGTGTGTGTGTTTCAGGTAATTTCTCATTATCAATGCAAAGAGCAGCGTGATGCACACCGGTTTGAGAAAATCAGCAACATTATCAAGCAGTTCAAGCTCAGTTGCAGGTGAGTATAGTCTGGAAGGGGACCCTGTCCTCTATGATGCTGCCTTATACGTCTGTTTCACATCACGGTGTTTGTGTTTGATCGCAGCAAACTGGCGGCCTCCTTCCAGAGCATGGAGGTTAGAAACTCTAACTTTGCGGCCTTCATCGATGTGTTCACCTCCAACACATACGTCATGGTCATCATGTCTGACCCCTCCATACGTAAGTTACCCATGACGAGAGGCATCTTGCTGAGATGGTTGTATAGGATGTGGTTACTAAATATTTTCTGTACAAAAATAAAATGCTAATCTGGCCTTGGCTTTCCTTATCTCTTTCTGCCTTTCCTGTAACACTTAACTTACAAACTGTCCAGTGAAGCATTAAAAAATCACAAAATCTCTTAAAAATAAAGTACTAACTGGAGTTGTCTTTCCTGTAGCCTCTGCAGCCACACTCATCAACATCCGCAACGCCAGGAAGCACTTTGAGAAGCTGGAACGAGTGGACGGGCCAAAACACAGTCTGCACATGCGAATGCGCTAGTCTCTGGGTCTACGTGGGTACCGTCTCAACCAATCAGTCTCCAGACATCAGACACCAGGCTTCCGGTCCCGCCCCCTTGCATGAGCAGCGACCCAATCACGTTCTCCAACTCTTAGCTCCAAGATCCTGTTCTGACCTTGTTCTTGTCCTTGTTTCTACGGTGATCTTGTATATCATGAAAATCAATGCTTGTACTCGGACGCGTATGTCGTAAATCTACACCAAGATATCAATGGAATGCTTTATATATATTTTATTAAGGGGCTACCATTGCAGTCTTTAGGTGTAAAAGACTGTGAAAAAAAAAATGTTTTGGTCATGAGGGAAGGAATATTTACAATACCTGTAATGATCAGTTGACTGTTGTCCAGGAAACGAGTGGAATTGATAGTTCTACTACGCTCTGGCATTGTGCCAACTATGAAGATGGACGCTGAGTTTTGTTATAATGGCTTTGTAAAGAGAATACAAATTGAAAGGTGTGTGATATGGGTGGGAGTCACACACACTGTTGAACACTGGGAAACATTCTGCTGCCTTACATTCGGACATGTGGATTCATTGTTTTTTTTGAACTGCAAATAAATAAAAAAAGCTATTTCAGATCAGTGTGAAATCATGTCAGAAAAAACATGTAATTTTTTTTTTCTTATCTTTATTTAAGCCTGCTCATAGCATATTTCACAACCTTAAAGGGATAGTTCACAATGTATATCATAATTCTCCCTTAAGTTATTGGGTCAATTTTGGTTTACTGAGGCAAAATATGTCCCCTGTATTCAACGTGAACCATCCCTTAACATCATCCTACAAAGCCCAACTTCCAGTGCATTAAAAGCACAAATCTGACTTCTCAAAAAAGAGTATAAAAAGTATAATAATCCACATTTAGATTAACATTTCAGATGCTAATAATTCTCAATCGAATGTAATACGAAAGGTCTTCTCCTGCTCTTTGCGGCGGTTGTCACACAGTTTGGACACATCCTCCACTCTCCTCTGTAAAAGCACTGAAGAGACATGGATGGGGTTAGGGCCAGTACATGAGCATAGCTTGAAGGCACTAGACACTGTTGACCTATTGAACATGCAAGGTGGTCTTCACATACCCGAGTTCTGATCAATCCACTGAAGAGAGTCCATGTGGGCATTGAGAATTTTACAGATCTGTTGAAGCTAAGAAGAAAACAATCATGTCTACAACGTAGCAGATTTTCCATTAACTATATTAACCCCAAAGGAAATTAAAGACTAACTATCCTGCTTTATTTAAAAGATCTCTTTCCCAGTCTGAGCTTGATGGATCAGGGTACGAACCTCAAACTCATGTCGTCACACAAACACAACAGTTGTAATTTCTCTCCCTTTTCAAACTTGAGCTGTATGTTCTCTTCTACAAGCATCATCTCTTACCGGGTCACTGGTATCTGCTGGGCCACTGGACGTGTTAAGATGTTCGATGATCTCCTTCAGATCTTGAGACATCCTCTTCAGCTGGGCGTCCACATTCTCAGCAAGCTTATACCTGGGGAGCAAGGAACTGATATCACGACTCCGCGCACCACACAGCTCTCTCGCCGTGTCCTAGCTCGGTGTCTCTCAACCCTGGTCCTCCGGGACCGCCCCCTGTCCTGCATGTTTGATGTTTCCCTGCTCCAACACACCTGATTCAAATGAATGGGTTGTTACCAGGCTTCTGCAGAGCTAGATAATGACCAAATTCGTTTGAATCGGGTGTGTTGGAAGTCGGACGCCTACTAGCTGTGAGGACACCGTGTTTCAGGTCTCCAGTAAACACGCTAGCTGTTAGGACACCGTGTTTCAGGTCTCCAGTAAACACGTACGTTCTCTCGCGTTCCTCGTCAGCATTCTGCATGTAAATGGTTCCACTCTGCTCTTTGACAGACTCCTCCAGAGGAGACAGCAGATCCTCCAGCTCCTTCTGCTGGGAAAGGATGAAGTCCAGCTCCTGATCCAGCCTGGAGGAATGAAGAAGGGGGGTAGAGGGAGGGATGAATCCACACAGCTAGATTAGAATCATCATCTACACCCCATCACACCGTGGTAGAACATTTACAGTATTCAGGAAAAAAGGTAAAAAAAAAAGAAAAAATTGAAATTACCTTCTTTGGTCCAATTTGACCTTCTCCATCTCCTTGTGCAACGATGTAATCTGTGACAGGTAGACAATCGTCAGTCATGGGCCTTCAAACCAACTGAGGTAAAAAAAAACATCTACTCGTCACTCGAGTGATAAAGTGTTGGATGTTCTCACCTTCTCTCCGTTCTCCACCAGCATGCGGTCCCAGGCGTTGACCTGCGTGGCCTGCTGCAGGAAGTGTCTCTCCTGTTCCTCCAGCTCCAGGCTCCACTTGTTGATGAGCCCCTCCAGCTGGGCATAGGACATCACGGGAGGAGCGCTGGGAACAGGACAGGTTCACCGCTACAGTTAAGGTCGCTTCACAGTGGAACCAGGAGGTTCACGACTAGAGATAGGATCGCTTTAACAGTCCCAAAGCTGGGAGATTGAACTTTATCAGTTTGAAAACGTCTCAGGTCACTTGCAAACGCTCATCTTGTACAAATAAGTAAGCACCTTGTGAAACGTTCTAACGTGTTTCTACATCTTGTTCTGTGCCAGCTGAATACGACGGGACGTACCTGGCGATGACAGCTGTGCTAACTCCAGTGATGGGTGCCGTTAACCCAATGCCAGCTGTGCTAACTCCAGTGATGGGTGCCGTTAACCCAATGCCAGCGATCCCCAGGGAGAAGCCTGAGGTGGCGCTGGCAGCAGCTGCAGCTGGAGGAAAGACAACAGACAACCAAAGACATCAGACAAGCTGCTGAATACTCCCCAGGTTCAGGGTCTGTGTCTGGTCTGCATGTGTGGTTCAGGGTCTGTGTCTGTTCTGCATGTGTGGTTCAGGGTCTGTGTCTGGTCTGCATGTGTGGTTCAGGGTCTGGTCTGCATGTGTGGTTCAGGGTCTGGTCTGCATGTGTGGTTCAGGGTCTCTGTCTGGTCTGCATGTGTGGTTCAGGGTCTGGTCTGCATGTGTGGTTCAGGGTCTGGTCTGCATGTGTGGTTCAGGGTCTCTGTCTGGTCTGCATGTGTGGTTCAGGGTCTGGTCTGCATGTGTGGTTCAGGGTCTGGTCTGCATGTGTGGTTCAGGGTCTGGTCTGCATGTGTGGTTCAGGGTCTCTGTCTGGTCTGCATGTGTGGTTCAGGGTCTGGTCTGCATGTGTGGTTCAGGGTCTGGTCTGCATGTGTGGTTCAGGGTCTCTGTCTGGTCTGCATGTGTGGTTCAGGGTCTGGTCTGCATGTGTGGTTCAGGGTCTGGTCTGCATGTGTGGTTCAGGGTCTGGTCTGCATGTGTGGTTCAGGGTCTCTGTCTGGTCTGCATGTGTGGTTCAGGGTCTGGTCTGCATGTGTGGTTCAGGGTCTGGTCTGCATGTGTGGTTCAGGGTCTGTGTCTGGTCTGCATGTGTGGTTCAGGGTCTGGTCTGCATGTGTGGTTCAGGGTCTCTGTCTGGTCTGCATGTGTGGTTCAGGGTCTGGTCTGCATGTGTGGTTCAGGGTCTGGTCTGCATGTGAGGTTCAGGGTCTGTGTCTGTTCTGCATGTGTGGTTCAGGGTCTGTACCTGTGGCTGCAGCAGCAGCTGTGGTAGCTGAGGCCACTCCCAGGGGCTTCAGCATGAACCCCAGACTCCCTCCTGCTGCCGGGGCGACGGAGGCGGTTGCCGGGGCGACAGAGGCGGCCGGGGCGATAGAGGCAGCAACACTGCCCACTAAAGAGGTAGGGAAAGGGGAGACAGAGCCCACTTAAAACTAAACCTTCAACCACGATCTGCGAGATAAAACAACATTTGAGATTTCTCTGTATTCTTTCCCCTGTTATGAAGTGGAATGTTATGCCGATAGCATGGCAAAATGTCACGTCGATATTTTGTGTGTTGTTGACCTCTATATCTTACGTGACAAGCCGGAGCCTGTGGTGGAGGGGGCTGTGGACGCTGGGGCACCGAACAGAGAAGAGCCCAGCACCGGAGCAGGCTGGCTGGCCGGCACAGACATCACCGGAGCGGCTTTGAGAAACAAACATCTGAGAATCAATATCTCCATAAAACAACCGAAGGCACCAAGTGTCTCATCAATATCTTAACTCCATCTGTAGAATATTTACAGACAGAAAATGGCTCTAAAACACAGTCCTGCCTTACCAGCTGGTTTGACTCCGAAGGCGAACCCTCCGCCCTGGGCCGAGGTGACTGCAGCCGTCAGAGCCGGGGCGACAGAGTTCAGACTCAGCCCTGAGACACCAACACAAGACAGCAGTCATTACCATGAAGGAAAATCCATTCATAAACACACAAGCCAGTACAAACTGTGTGTTGAGCCGGGAGACGCCCAAAGCTCACCTGCGGGCTGGATGCCCATGGAGAGTGTGGATGGAGCTGGGCTCCCAAAGGAGAACCCTCCACCTGAGGTGGGGGCAGGGGCCATGGTGGGGGCAGGGGCTGTGGTGGCCTGGACCTTAGCTGTACCAAAACTGAACCCCCCGCCCAGGGACATCCCTCCTGGGGCCATGGTGGTGGTTGTGGCTGCAGCAGGCTGGGCCTGTACCTGGGCCATGAGTTGGGGCTGGACCTGGGCCATGAGCTGGGGCTGGACCTGGGCCATGAGCTGGGGCTGGACCTGGGCCTGGGGCTGGACCTGGGCCTGGGGCTGGACCTGGGCTCCCATGCTTGGGGTGCCGAAGCTGAAGCCCCCTCCAGCAGGCATGGAGGCTGTGGTCTGTGTGGAGAGAGCCCCGCCCAGCGTGAAGCCGGTGGAAGCCGCCCCTAGGGTCATCCCTGCTGGTGATGCTTGCGTTGGAGCTGGCGTCCCAAGATTGAGTTTGGTGGTGGGGGTCCTGAGACAAAGAAAACTATTAAATGACCACTTCATAATTATCCTACAGCTGCTTAAGTCAAATCTCAAGATGACTGTTTACTGGCAGCATTGGCTGCAACTTAAAGATGATAATGCTGACTTATTTACCCAAATGAGAAGCCGCCGCCGCCTCCTCCTCCTCCAGGGGTACCGCCGGGTGCTGGAGTCCCGAAACTAAACCCGCCACCCGGGGTAGCGTTGGCCTGCGGCATGGGCATCCCGAAAAGACTCTGTGAGGCGGCTTGTTGTGGAGCTGCTGGCTGGGCAGGGTTTGGGGTCCCAAATGAAAAGCCGCTGTTGGGGGCAGCTTGTGTGGAGCCCGCCATCCCGAAGCCTGTTGCCGGGGCTGGGGCGGCCGTGGTTTTGGGGGTCCCAAAACTGAACCCAGTGTTGCCGGCTTGGCCGAAGTTGAACCCACTCATGGTGCTACCAGGAAACGGAACACTGAAACATACGAAAATACTGTAAATAAGGTCATATTTCCCATTGACATTGACATACACTTACAGCATGTCAAAGTGGACTGATGATTTTAGTTTGACACCACTACTGACAACGTGATCTACAGTATTTAGTTTAGGTAGCCTAGCATAAGCTGTTAGTTGGCTAGCCAGTATTAGCAGCTAGCTAACATTTTGTAGCGATCCCAGTAACTAGGTCATTTAAAAAAGCTGAACATGTTGGAGGGCTGTGTGTATATTGAACCAGGCTAGAAACGTGGAGCCCATTGAGTGACAGGTAACTTTAGACAACACCACACACGATTCTGGCTAGGCAGCTAACAAGCTAACTAACTACAGTACTACCCGACTTGGCTTGAAACAACCGGCTATGGCTTGATTTTGCAATCTAATTCATATTAGACAACAACAAAAACAGGACAACGACAAGAGCATAATATCAAAAGGATAAAAGATTGTTTTCTAACTACCTTAGTAATCTTCGTTTACCCTTGTTTGAATCGCAACGGAATTAATAGATGGCGCATGCAGCATGCGCGCTTGATAGTGACTATTTTCTTGTTGGAGCGCAGCGGTGGGATATGAGGAGCTGTGGTGGTGGTGCGACCTCTACCGACGGAGGGCTCCAGCCTTGTAGGACAGCGTTATTCCTCAAAAATAAAGAGGCCCTGCTCGATTTTTCTATTCAAAAGGAATAAAATCGTGATTGTAAGGTCACTACAGAAACTATAGGCTAGTAATTTCCTACATGTGATCTTTTTATTTTCATTATTATTTTCATTATATTCATTTTTTGGGTAATATCCCCAAGCCCTTTTCAATACTTTTCACCAATTTCGGCACCACACTGCCGAAATTGGTGAAAAGTATTGACTATCTAAAATTGACCAGGGGGCGCCCTTCTAACGGCCTGCTATAGGACTAGGCGATGTTCGAACCCTAACCTAGCCGGTCCCAATCCTAACCCTAACATTTGCTGAACAGTAACGTTAGAACATCGACCCCTGGTAACAGTTTTCGATAGCTCATCGATTTTGGTAGAACATCTGCATTTTCTAGCCTGTTTGAAAAATGGGTTGATTGAATACTTTTGTGATTTTGTTTATTATGTAATATTCTTTTATATTAAAATGATCAAAACATCACAGCAATACTAAAACATTCCATGTCAGCTCCAAAGGAATCACACTCACAATATGTTCTCAAGTGGGTTTTATTAGATGTAAGGTTTTCCATTCCGGGCGATCAGTCATGTTGTGCGGGACCAGTAAAACATAAATGTCTACTGCATGAATGGACTCGACTGTGGACTAGATTGAGGTCATAAGAGGTTGCAATCACAGGGAGTACAGTTCTGAAGCCACGTGGGCTTTTAACGACTGCTTATAATATTTTAAAGTAAATAACAGAGGACGTGGGAATACTCAACACTGATAGAAGGACCGCTCTCCAAATCGTTCGGTTGACCGTGCACCTGTTTACTTAAATCTTTTCATAAAGTGTGCAAGTTCTCCATATTAGAACTATTCAGATTTAAATAATTAGCTCTACTGCCCGATTAATTAACTTTTACAATTGTACAACAGTAACAACGTATATATTATTTCTCCCCGAATCGTCACTGATTGAACTACTAAATTGAAGGAGTTTATGGTTAGAATTTCCAATGAGTCATAGCAGCGAGGCTGTCACCGACACTTGTTGAAAACCTTTGCGGTTAGGGATACTCGAAAATAATTGCACATTCCTTTTTGTGTGTGTTTGTTTGTTCGCTAAACATAAACCTCCCTATTTATCTTCTTTGCGAAGGTGCCAGAGACCTTGGTACTCCGTACCTCTTATGCGTTCTAAACAAACATTCAATTAACATCTAAAATGTTGCTGTGTCAGTAGTCCTAATTATAGTTGTAGAAGGTTGGAGCAAAATAACATCCGGGGTCCCACCCTTGATGTGAAGAACTTCACGATGAAAGGTATTTATGTCGCGTGAAGGGATTATTTCAGGTAAATGTCTACACCATAGACCCGTAGACATACTCTTACATGTCTCAAAGTGCAGTGTTTCAGCCTACAATCATAACAGCAGCCCAAACTCGACCTTAAGTCCTCTCGACTGAGGCGGCTTTCAACTGTGATCGTTGGTCTTGGTGAGCACTTCCTGTTTCCTGTTCTTGTCGGCACCGGGAGCCGTCAGGCTGTCCGTGTCCGTGCCCGCCTCGGCGTCTGGCTCTGTCTCTGTGTCTGAGACGCCGGCACAGCCTGTGTGGCAGAACTGGCGCTCCATGACGGTGATGCGCTGCTTCAGTCGCTGCTGCGTGGCCGTGTACTCACTGAGCAGCCGGGAGAAGCGTGTCTGGAGGGTGTCCAGCGAAGACTCCAGCCTCTCCACCTTCTCCTCCGTGTCCTCCCCCAACGGTGCCTGCTGAGCGCTCTCATCCAACAGGCCCTGGCTGGTCAGGATCTCCCTGCCCCTCGCCTCCAGCACCTTCTTGGCGTCCGGGTACTCGATCACCGCCTCCATCAGGTCGTCCTTGGAGAGGCAGAAGAGGTCTGAGTAGCCGATGCTGCGGATGTTAGCTGTCCGCCGGTTGCCCATTTTGCTGCCCTGAATGTTGAGGATGCTGATCTCCCCGAAGCAGCTGCCGGCTGTTAGGAGGGCGTACTGTGTGACCCCGTCGTCCGCCACCACAGCCAGCTTCCCCTCTTTGATGATGTACATCTCTTTCCCGATGTCGCCCTTACGACAGATGTAGTCCCCCGGGCTGTACACCTGGGGGCGCAGTTTCAGCACCAGCTCCACCAGTAATCCAGCCTCACAGTCCTGGAAGATGCGAACCTTCTTGAGGGTCGCCAGGTGAACGTTGATGGCGATCTCGGCCCTGAGTTTGTTGGGCAGGTTTTTTAAAACCTCCTGTTCGTCCACTGCCTTCTTGTTTGTCCAGAGGTAGTCGAACCACTTGATGACTCGTGTCTCCAGTTCCTTGTTGACCCTGCGGAAGTGCATGTAATGTTTGATGGCGTCGATGCGGGCCTGGAACTCTGCGCGAGTTGCGTTCATGTTGGCGATCATGGAGCCCACGTTTCCCACAATGGTGGCGAAGATGAGCACCCCAACCAGGAAGTCAAACACCACAAACAGGAACTCCTCGTCTCGCACAGGTGGGGGCATCTCCCCGATGGTGGTGAGGGTGAGAGTGGACCAGTACAGGCAGTAGACGTAACCCCGGGTCAAGCTACTGAACTCAGGCCTGGACATGTTGGGGTAGACCCAGGTATCAGAGCCGAGCCCTAGGGACTTGGAGATGGCAAAGTAGATGCAGGCGTTCCAGTGGATGATGATCAGGATGTAGAGGACCAGGTTGCAGATGCGGAAGATGTTGGGGTAGTTGGTGCGGGTCTCGGTGCGGTCGAAGAACTCGAACATCCGCGAAAACCGCAGCAGACGGTTGAGTCTGAGCTGTGGGGTGTGGATTCCCGTGACGATGTAGGCCAGGTCGGTGGGTAGGATGGAGACCACATCCATCTTGAACTGGAAGGTGCGGACATAGTTGTCTTTGAGCTTGGAGAGGTCCTTCACCAGCAAACCTTGTTCCAGGAACCCTGCAGAATCAGGATGACAACATTGGTATCGAGTGACCACTACTTCAACATTAATCAGAAGAATCTTTCATACCAAATGCAAAAACAAAATTTGTCTGTTTTAACCATCTCAGTTCCTGGACATACCTGTACGAAGTCGAATAAAGGTGTCCAGGATGTATACAGCATCAAAGATATAGTCCAACACTAACCAGCCAATATAATTTTCAGTTTGCAACTGGTCAAAACATGCCCTGCCCAGATGGAGGAAAAAGTATTGCATTTACTACTTTGGGTTACGATGATCACCAACAACATTTACTAATTTGGTTTCCGATGAGCCACACTATTACCAGTAACTATTACCTTGCCACCACTAAGACCCAGTTATAGAGCACTGCCATGGCGATGAAGAACAGCCAACGATAGTAGAAATCATCTGAAGGGGCCACCACAAACACATCCCACTTTTTCCTGAAATCACAGATGTTCACACCTCTTCAGTTTCACCTAAGAGCGATCCCAGTACCCCACACGCCAAACTTCCATCGCATGCTTGTAGGCCTTCTTAAACAATAACTGCCTTCTGATTTACACAACCCTGATTTGAACTGCTTCACGCAAACCACAAGACAGTCAGAATGTACCATAAGCTTTTTTTGGTCTGGTTGCCGTTGGCGTCGAGCTGGGTGTTGCTGAGGCGACTTGGAGCGGTCCTCACATCAGGGCCCCTGAAACGCTCCAAGAAGGAGTCTGGGCGTTGCTCCTCCTCCTGAAGACTCCTATGGGCCCACTCCCTCAGCGTAACTACCAGGGTCACCAGTCTGGGGTGGAGAGAGAGGAGGGGAGGTAAGACAGAGAGGAGCAGGGTGAGGCAGATATAAGATGGGGTGAGGGGATAGGTTGAGGCAGATGAGAAAACCCCCTGGATGCAGGAGACTACCTCAGTCTGTGGTGTTCCTGCTCAAACGTACCACAGGACAAGCATGTCATCGTGTCATACGTACCTAGAGAGTGCCCCCTGACCTCTGAAGGAGTTCCTGGAGTTCCTCCCCTGAGGGTCTAGCGCCGCCACCCTCTGCAGCTCTGACGACGTGTCATCGCACGCTGACGGCACCCTGACGAACCGAGGCGGACACGGAACCAGAAGGCCTCAGCGTTAAACAGGAGCGGGTATTCATTTACGCACGCTGCTCATCGTTATGGGTGGCTTGTTTTGGGATATGGCTGTGAGGGCAGGAGGCGTGGAGGATTAGGGAAATGTTTTCTGTGCTGTGCTTTAACTGAGTTACCTGCTGAGAGTGCTGTCTGCTCTCTCGCTCTCCTCCTCCACCGTGGTCTTCACCGAGAGGCGATGAGGAGACACGTCTCTGTTGGCTACCTGCCCCGTCATCTTCAGCTGTGGAGGGAGAGGACGTCACCTGTCACCTGACCCCAACACACCACCACAAGTCTGGGGATCTATCTGTGTTATTTATGAAGAAAAAATTATATATACTTTTGGCTTAAAAAAAACACTTTATTAGACTGTTGAGATGGACAGGGGATGTAGGGGAGAGAGAGAGAAATTGAAGACATGCAGTAAAGGGTCCGAGCCGGATTCGAACCCGCGCCGCTGCGTCAGGGCCGGTACCGTACGCGCACCGGTGTCGTCGGGAGGTGTTTTAATTAGGCTGCTTCGACATCTCCTCTGAACTGAGGTGAGGCGTTACAGGAGAGGGAGGAGAGAGGGAGAGGCTGCGGCTACTGGGATCGTCTCTCCTGTGTTTACCGGGTGTGTCTGACACGCTGGCGCATGGGGGATGGAGGCCTGCCGGGACCGCCTCATCAGGGGCCTCCCGGAGAAACTGTGGTCGCCGTGGCGACCGGCTGATCACCCGTAGCAACCACTTAAGTCAACCAAGATTGTATACTTATGGGTGGGAGACTGCATTTTACAGGAAATGAGATACAAAGGTATGTAGCGAGGTGTTTTACTCGAATGATCTCCTCCCCCTGACATGGATTTCGAAGCTCTCACACATCTCATAAAGAATAAGACAGAACTGGTACAAGGATACAAAAAGGACTTAGACATGTAAACATACATAGAAAAATACGGACATATGTAGGAATTTTTTACGTGAATTTTAAAGAAGACGTTTGAATGATTTCTCACCAACCTTTATGTCTTTTTATAAATATAAAAAAAGAAATACCACTGAAAACAGAGAAGGAGATGACAATTCATCGACTCATATAAAGAAGAGGCAGACAGTTAGTTTGGTGTTTAGATCACTGTTACCCTTGTTGTAGTAATTTGAAGATCATTAAGCAAAACAAACAGCCAGGGGCTGCACTCAGCTAGCATGGCAGCTCTGCTCCCCAGACAGCTGCCTGCATCATCACAGCTCACAACAGGTGGATTATCTCCTAGAATGCCTGAACACTGTGTGTCCTGTACATGCTGCCTAAACAATAACACGCAAGTTGCCACAGTCAATAGTCTATTAAAATGAATTATTGTGTGATTTCCAAGGGGTGTTTGATTTAAACTAAGGTGTTTATCTGTAGGGATCGCAGGCTGTAGGAGAGAATTGTTTGCAGATGGACCTGAGGTGACTCAGAGACTCACCAGCTAGTTCTTAAGGCGCTCCACTCCAGTTAGTCCAGCAAGGTCTTTGTAGTCATGTCACAAATTAATCCAGGGTTCCTTTCCAGTACAACTAATTCCTTGCAGAGTGGTTGAATCTGCGGAAGCGCATGCTGCCCTCAGTGATGCCAACAGGCTGCGTACCTCCACCTCTCTCCATCAACATGTCCCCTCTCCAGCGTGTCTCATCTCTGGACGCCTGCTCACCTGACCTCGGCGCAGGTGTAACAGGTCCACCTGCGTGTTACCTGGTCTCAAGGAGGGACTGGCTTTGGCAGAGCAGGATGAGCGGAAGGGTAGAGAAGGGGCGGGGAAATGCAGACAGGGGGGAGGAGGGAGGACGAAAGATATGATTTATATATATATATATAATATATATATTCTTCCAGATGGGGGGCAAATGTTTGTTCTACCCTGCTGCAGTAGGTGTCTCTCTCGAAGATAATACTAGCTACAATCAGTCATCACTTTGGTCTCTGGTGAGTGACCCCTCATCACCTAGAGATTTAGCTTTGCTATATAACCCTTTATATTGGATCTCAAGTCTCTGACTGCCTCAGACTGCTAGTAGCTGAGCTCAGACACCTCAGTACTGTGGCACTATCGGTGACAAAGCCCAGGAGAGCCAGCTGTCTCCCATCACCTCTCTCATCAAGCTCTCTGACAGACCGTGGCAGAATCAACACACCAAACATACACTGAAAGAATGAGAATCTTCTGGAAAACCCAGAGGGTGATTGTCACAGGCAGTTTTGACATCTGTTTGGGATACAAGCTAGTGAGCTGCGACAGAACATTTTTCCACTGGTAGTCCCTTCTGTATAATCACTTCTCAAACACAGAATCGCAACACCTCTGATACAAAACATCCAGCCAACTGTCAAGTGTGATTGGCAAAACAGAAGTAGTCCTTCGTATGGTTATGGTTAAGGGTTAGGGTAGCAAACCAACACAGCCAAGTGTCTTAGTCAAGAGCAGGAGTCACCTTCTGTCATGTCCACAGAGGGGCTAAGCCGGCAGCCAAGCTGGTCCTCAGTGACTTCTGTCTCAGAAGGCTTCACACCAAAGTACACCGCAAAGACACGAACAAAACAAGACTGAAATTAAGCCAATCAGTGCAACTGTTTTGTAGGATGTCATAAAAACAATAAGCACTGCTTTCTGACCAAACACAAAACTCCCTCCTTGTCTGGGAAGTCTTGCTTTCAATCCTGAAGTGATTAATATCAATATATTGTGTTATGTCAGTAACATTATCAGCTTCCTCAGTAGACACAATCCGTTTCACAAAGTTCAAATAAAAAAGGGATTCGTTTTTTCTTTCCTCATTTCCTTTTTTATTGTTATATATAAAGCACTTGCACAGGAGTTACCATGTACACATGAAGCTACCTGGAACTAAGATATTGTTGATACATTTTTTTTCCGAGGGTGACGTTGAGTACAAAAGAATAGGTAGGGCCGCCTCAAGGCAGAAGAGGCAGACATGAACACACACTCAAGCCAGCTCAGCTCAGCACTGAACTACTAGAAAGCCCTTCATTTTCATCCAACATAATAAAGACAAATCTATAATCCCAATACAAAAGACAGTCAGACACCAAACCACTCTCAACTCTTCCATAATCCCCAAAAAAGGAACAAAAGCAAATACAATAACACGTATCAGGCTTGGTCGGTACACACGTGCCCTTACGGCTTCTGCATAGAGATATGTAGTTATTAATGACGCCAGTTTCAAAACGACATACATGCACTTCAATAACTGAAAGATGGTCTCTACTGTTATTCAAGGTGCTAACACCTGAACCCATAACTTCTCAAACTTCAGCTCGCCAATTCAAGCACTGCCGTTCAATATGTGAATTATGCGTTTGTGTAAACATGATGGTTATAACATACGACCGGTCTGAGACGACAAACTGGGAGCAGGAGAATACATAAGTCAGCATCTTATACATTAATAATCAACAAGGCATATTGCATATTGAGAAGTATCATACCAAGTCCTCCGTTTTCAGAAACCTAGAATCTAGTCTTCCTGTCTGAGGAGGACATCCCTTCATTTAGCAGTAAGTAAACACACCTCTGCTTTCCACAGAGGTGGAAAATAGCGACATGAACATAGTAGGGTTTGATTGATTGAAGGGTCTTAAATGTCTGTTGGTAACATCATTCTCATCACAAATCTTCATTCCTGTGACCTGGTAGCTCCTTGGTGGTCGGACGGCCAGCGCGGGGGGTGGGGGGTGGGTGGGGTTAGGCGGGCAGGGCCAGAGTGGTGGGGGGGTAGGTGGGGCTGGGGGGCGGGCAGGACTGGGGGGAGGGCAGGGCGGGGCGTGTCCTAGGCTCGCTTCATCCCCCGGCCCATCAGGCAGGCGAACACGGTCATCACCATCTTGGGTTTGACCTCCACCAGGTCGTCCGGGAGGGCGTAGACCCGGGCGCCGATCTTCCTCGCCATGGAGACGGCGTATCTAGGATGGAGAGCAGGGTCAGGGTGATTCACGGTTAGCAGGTCTCAGGGGGCTCCATGGCGACAAGACAACAGATGTAAATTAATTGTAAAATTCAATGGTTTTCGGTTTTTCTACAGTGATTCTATTAAATGTACAACTATGACTCAGTCTGTTTCTTCTACTGATTCTATAAACCTTTCAGCCATGATTCAATCCTCTAAATGTTTGTACTGTGGTTCCATCGGCTGCCATTGGCTGGGACCTACTTTGCGTTCTCCAGCTTGTCCTCTGCAGACAGGCTTCCAGTCTTCACCAGGTCGTAACTGATGCTGCCTGGCTGGATGGCGTCGATCAGGTCCACCACCGGCAGACTGGTGCTGATCTCCTTGTCCTGACAACCGAGGGGACATTAAGAATACAGCTTTTTCATGCTTTATCAGATAGTTTGTTAGTGTGACAGGAGAGGCAGAGAGGACAGGCTGGATTAGGACCCAGGCGCCCCCAGGAGACATATTTTACATTAATTAAGCATTAAATGCTCTGAGAAATTGTAGGGAGTCAGGTGGCTGAGCGGTGAGGGAATCGGGCTAGTAATCCGAAGGTTGCCAGTTCGATTCCCGGTCATGCCAACTGACGTTGTGTCCTTGGGCAAGGCACTTCACCCTACTTGCCTCGGGGGAATGTCCCTGTACTTACTGTAAGTCGCTCTGGATAAGAGCGTCTGCTAAATGCCTAAATGTAAATTGTACATTTATTGAAGAAAATGTGCACTTGCTGAACCATATTTGGTCTGCAGAAGTTTGGTGGCAGTAAATAGTCATGAATTTGGAGTGATAGTTAACACTGGAGATAAATATATACAGAGAACAGAAAAATTGTAAACTGAATGGGACTGTGAATGATAAACTGTGATAAATAAGTGTCATAAACAAACAAAACAGGTGCGCAAGCGACCTGAATTTGCTGTGGAACATCTCGACGAACCTTGAAGCTTGAGATCTTGGTTGCTTTCCCAGCCTCTGTCAAGGTGCTGTTGACCCATCGCACGATGATGTCATCGTTTGCCTTCTGTCCATCTCCCAAGTCCTCCAGAACATTCAACGTGTATCTGGGGACGAGCGCATTTTCATTTTACCAGTGGCAAGTTTCATCAATCGAGTTTACCAAATAAGGAAGGCTTTTGACAGTTACTTTCCCTGACACAAGCCTCTCTTATTCGGTAAACTAGCTTTACGGAACAAGTCCTGGGAAAGGCAATTAGGAAGATGTTTTTAATTACTAAAAACGGATTGGCAAGGGACAAATGCCTCTTGTACCCTTAGGGATTAGGAATCAAAAATAAAAGGACAGAGCGAAGCCAGCCTGCAGCAGACCAACAGCAAACACACACAACACCACCCTCCAGAGGAAGCAACAGACAGGCTGTCAGCTTCAACCCTCACTGCTTCCACCATGACCAGTGTCGTCTAGCGCTCTGATCAACCCTGCAGACACAACTGCACAGGAGAAGAACCCAGCAGGTCGTAAATACCGCTGACGAGTCCTGATGCCTCTGATAGCACAGAGCCAAAACAGGGAATTCTAGTCTGTGCACATGCACCCCCTTCGTCACCCAGCACCACGCCCGACCTAGCAGGTCGACAGAACATCCATAACCGGGACATGGGTGGGTCACAGGAGAGCTGAAAGATCATGACGATGAGTCAACGTGAAGTAAAAAAAAAAAAAAAAAAAAGAGGTGTCACTAATCTCTTATTTTCAGAGAGCATTGATCTTTCTTCCCTGGTGAACTAAATCTAGGGAACAGCTAGAGAGCTCTCTGGGCATGCTCAGACTGGCTCAGACCAGGTGACTCACTTCCTCATCAGCTGCCAGACCAGGGCCAGCGTCAGGGTGGCGTTGCCATCGTTCAGGTCCTGCCCTCCGATGCCAACCAGGGAAAACTTGGCGGTTGTCTTGCCCAACTCCACGGCGTAGTTACAGTTCTCCAGCTGTCCAGAAGAAGGTAGAGAGAGGTAGAGGGAGAGAGGGAGAGAGAGGTAGAGGGAGAGAGGGGGAGAGAGAGGGAGAGGGAGAAAGAGAGGGGGCAGACGGGATCGAAAGATTGACAAACAATAACATCACCTTTTTTGTTTTAGGCAGTGAGAGTCATTTTGTGTTGACAGAAACTAAATCGTACTGTTTTGTTTGAGCTGGATGAGGAGTTAGTCTACCTTCTTCATGTTGGTCCCTATCTTGGGGTACGGTGGTTTATTCACTTTGTTGTTCCAGTCCACAGGAACTTTAATCTTCTCATACAGCTGCAGGATAACCAGGGCGTCTTGCAGGTCCCTGGAGGAATACAAACACATTTCACTTAGGATTCACTTCACAAAAAAGGCCACTAAACACAGACGATGGGTTGAGTTTGGCGTACATACCCATACAAGTGATTGACGTGCGGGTTCACACCCAGAGAATTCATCCAGTTCCGGAAGGTTCTCTCCTCTCTCGTCTCACCTGAGGAGCACACAGGAACGAGGAGCGTTAACGTAAGAAGGAGGAACAAGACAGTCACATGACTGTCTGACAGACTGGTATCCCTCATCACTCACCTTCAAGCAGCCCCCAGTCGATATCTTCGCCCTCAGGCTTGGTCAGGGAGGGGTACTTGTTGAAGAGGTTAGCCACAAACGCCAGGTTGAGTTTAGGGTTGCCGCTGATGACGTCGGTTGGGGTGACAAACTGCCGGCAGCCCAGCCTGTCGGCCTGCTGCAGCATGCTCTCCGCCCGCTTCAGATCGTCCTTCTCCTGTTGGGCGCAGACATAGAGAGAGGATCACCGGATGATCTGAACCTCCTGAAGGTAAACAAGGTGTGGCCACTTCCTGGCTCTCCTAAAGGTAAACATTGTGTGGCCACTTCCTGGTTCTCCTGAAGGTAAACATTGTGTGGCCACTTCCTGGTTCTCCTGAAGGTAAACATTGTGTGGCCACTTCCTGGTTCTCCTGAAGGTAAACATTGTGTGGCCACTTCCTGGTTCTCCTGAAGGTAAACATTGTGTGGCCACTTCCTGGTTCTCCTGAAGGTAAACATTGTGTGGCCACTTCCTGGTTCTCCTGAAGGTAAACATTGTGTGGCCACTTCCTGGTTCTCCTGAAGGTAAACATTGTGTGGCCACTTCCTGGTTCTCCTGAAGGTAAACATTGTGTGGCCACTTCCTGGTTCTCCTGAAGGTAAACATTGTGTGGCCACTTCCTGGTTCTCCTGAAGGTAAACATTGTGTGGCCACTTCCTGGTTCTCCTGAAGGTAAACATTGTGTGGCCACTTCCTGGTTCTTACGCTGAAGCCAGCCATGTTGATGTCGATGCGAGGCTGGTCTTCCTCTGTGCCTTTCGGGGAGATCTGGTTCAGAAGGTGGAAGTAGGCCTTGGAGTCCTGAAACAGGAAGCACACCACAGGGTTATGACATCACTACACACTTCGCCTGAGACAGGGATGGGATAAGACATCACTACGCATGACATGCAAGGTAATGCATCACATGAGAACACAAGGAGTTGAGACACGGAGCGACACAGTGGAGGGTGATGCAGTGATCGTGGAGGTAATGAGAATATTAATGCTCTATTCTGGATGACAGATGTATGGAGCTGTTGTCAGTTCCTACACAGCAAGAAAGTTGATCTATAAAGTACCTTTACAGGTTGAAATGCCTGTCAGCTAAAGAGAAGATACACTCAGTCAGAAACACAGACAAGCACAGTCACTGTATTGAGAAAGGAAATGTTGGGAATCCATTTCAAAGTCCATTTCAAGATTCCTTGCGGAAAGGAAAAAGTGCTCCAGTCTATTATTCATGACCTCCAGTCTTAGCTGCCAGACATCCATTACCCCCATGGTCACCTGACCGTGGCACCACGCACCTTGATGTCTGAGCTGAAGTTGTTAATCTTCTGCCAGCCGGCGTTCTCCAGGTGGTAGTTGGCCCAGCGCAGCAGCAGCTCCTCTGGGGACAGCTTCATCAGGTCCTCCAGAGTCTCCCCGTCCCTCAGCAGGGCCGCCAGCGCTGGGGCAGCACACACACACACGTCTCTCCAAGTCATACAACTGATGACAAACAACTGAAACTCTCTAGGCTTCATCAGATGACACACCCCTAACCTTAACCTCCCTCCTCCTCCCCTCCCTCTCCTGCCCCCCTCTCCCCCTCCCCTCCCTCTCCTCACTTGCCCCCCCTCCCTCTCCTCACCTGCCCCCCCTCCCCTCACCTTCGTTCCTGCTCAGCTCGATGTCTGCGAACAGGCCGATCTTGATGATCTGCCACAGTAGGCCCAGCACCAGGTGAGGCTTCCCCTCCCGCAGGTCCAGCGCCCCGATGTTCACCACGTGGCAGCCGATGGCCGAGGCCGAGTTCAGGGCCAGGTTCAGGTTCTCCTGCAGGGGGGAGAAATTACACTGTCTGAGGAGGAGCGGGGAGGAGGACAGACCACCCAGTCTGGGGAGGAGCGGGGAGGGAGGAGGAGAGAGAAGGAGTAACCACCCAGTCTGGGGAGGAGGAGAAACCACCCAGTCTGGGGAGGAGCGGGGAGGAGGGAGGAGCGGGGAGGAGGAGAGAGGAAGAATAACCACCCAGTCTGGGGAGGAGGAGAAACCACCCAGTCTGGGGAGGAGCGGGGAGGAGGGAGGAGGAGAGAGGAGGAGTAACCACCCAGTCTGGGGAGGAGAAACCACCCAGTATGTGCCAAAGGCCAGAATAGGCTCTATTTATATAAGGAAGTTCATATTATCACTTCAATTTACGCATTTATTCAAAATGTCTCCACCCAGTATTTGCATTCAACTGTATTTTGAACAGTGTGAGCGCTCAGCGTGAGACTGCTCCGGGGCGTGAAGCTCGGAGGGTTTGTTCAGGGTGCGGAGCTGCTACAAACCTGGATTGTAAACGGAGTCAGCTTCTTCTTGTTTATCGTCCTCTCGTCAATGGTGTCTGGCACCGACAGGTTGATCATTTTACTACACAGAGACAAGGCGGGGGGTTACGAGGCAGCTCGGGGGGGAAACGCAGGAAGTGTCGTTATTTAACATCACGACAGGTTTACTCACCAGAGCACCACGCCATCGCCCATGGCTTTGAACAGGGAGTCAGTGTCGGGGTCCATGGGCAGCGCGTGCTTGCAGTCAGGGTCCTTCTCCAGCGCTGTGTTGATCCAGTTGACGAACGCATAGCGTTCCTCCTCTACACAGGTGACCAGGGAAAAGCTTTTATGTATTGATAGGACAGTTGGTGAGAGACATGAAAGCAGGGAGAGAAGACGCGAAGAGAAGGAAACTCCCTCAGTCCCTTAAACCCTGCGTAACCCTTCATCTTCAGTACGGACGCAATTATTACAAAATACATCAACACTGACTGGCCCTTAAGACATCATCATCATCATCATCATCATTACACAGTACGGAATGCTGAGGTGTTCTAGAAACTTCCAGTCCCATGTGACCGTACCAGAGAAGGAGTGCTGGGTTCCTTCGCTAGACAGCTCAGACGTGCCTCCGATGGCCAGGATCCCTTCCTTCCTGTTGATGGCCTTCCGGAAGCTTTTAGCGATATCACTGCTCTTCAGTTCCTGGAATATCTACAGCACAGAGGTGGAGGTGCATTACAGCACCGTCTCTGAGCCCCATTACTCAGGACCCCCTGTCCTGCATGTTTCTAGGTGTTTCTCTGTCCTGCATGTTCTAGATGTTTCCCTGTCCCAACACACACAGTAAATGAATGTACGGTCGTTTCCAGGCTTCTGCTGAGCTTGAAAACAAACTTTTATTTGAATCAGGTGTGTTGGAGCAGGGAAACATCTAGAACATGCAGGACAGAGAAACATCTAGAACATGCAGGACAGGGGGGCACAAGAGCCGGTGCTGAGACACAATGAAACATTACAGGATACATTTTTTACATTACACTCAGTAAAAGTGAAGTTGACTACTTGACTCCGAATTGTAACCAACAACCACTAACTCATTATGGGATGTCCCATACCAGAAAGGGAAGGAGGGAAAATGATAAGACTGTGTTCTTGACCAGTGGCTCTTTTCCGGTTCTGTGGTTCTGGGTTATCTAAGTTGGGAAGGGCAGAGCAGCGACAACAACATGGATGTTGACCAGGAAGTCACGTCGTTGTGTATCAAAGAACGAGTCCTCGCTTCTAAACCTGTTACATTTACATTTTAGTCATTTAGCAGACGCTCTTATCCAGAGCGACTTACAGTAAGTACAGGGACATTCCCCCCGAGGCAAGTAGGGTGAAGTGCCTTGCCCAAGGACACAACGTCAGTTGGCATGACCGGGAATCGAACTGGCAACCTTCGGATTACTAGCCCGACTCCCTCACCGCTCAGCCAACTGACTCCCTGTTACATTCCACCCTCCACAATAAGTAGACAAGCATCTGACTGCTCGGTTTCCTCCCGGCTCTGGGAGGTTCGCCGGCCCGTTCGTGACCTCACACCTCAAGATCTCTGTGTGGATTGAAGCCACAATGAGCCATTCAGCCAGGGGACGAGTGACACATTTAAATTGTCAGCAAACAAACACAAGGTCATGTTGTGTTAGGTTACAGCTGCTGGGCACTCCAGACAGGATATATAAAAAGGCAGGGATCTCAAAACAACACGAAGCACTTCTCTCTGCAATCCTATCCTTATCTGTCGTCATTGAAATAGTCTCAACAGATAACACCACATATTCTGTTGTCTTCTAATGCTGGCACTACCATTGCTTGATATCGCTGGTTACATTTGAACAACCTCACCCCCACATCACACCATACCGAAAACGGCCAATGAAAACAGAAAAACGAATTAAATCATGCAAGCCTACAGCAAACTTGCAAATACACACAGCTGTGGCTATCCTTGGATGAAAAAAAATAGAATAATATTAATACTACAAAAGAAAACGTCCAACTCATCATGGAGCTATGTGAAATGGCCTAAAATAGCGAGATTACGGATGAGGTTTTTTCTTCTAGGATTCCAGTGGTCACATTACTCTACAAGGAGACCACAGCAACACAGGTCTGTTAAGACTGCTGCCTCATCAAGGGAGAAACCAAACACTGGAACCAACACCACTGTGCTGACCTCATTTCCTCTTTCTTAGAGAGTGAGAGAGAGAGAGACAGAGAAAAAAACGCACTGTGCGGTGAAACACACAAATCGATACAAACGTCCCTTTCAACTACCTGGTCTGGGAATAGAAAAGCCACATGACTTGTAGGCCGGCCAGACAGGGTTACGGAGTCAGAGTGAGACTGAGAGGAAACTCGCTACACACAAGCAGCCATGAGTGACATCATCGTCCCAGCTGCCGGTGGCAGCTTGTAAAAGTTGACCTGCTGATGCCAACTACCCGGAAAGTTGACGCTGTACAGACGCATGACTTACGGACACAAACTCTTCGAAGCTGATCTTGTTGTCTTTGTTGCGATCTCCTTCACGCATCAGCTTCTGGATGATCTCCCTCACCTTGTATCCCGGCAGAGGGAGGTTGGCCTCTTTGAACAGCTCATGGAGCTCATAGTCACAGATGAAGCCGTTACTGTCAAGGTCTGCGATGACAAGACACCCAGGATGTTGTGTTAGTCAGAGTTTTCACGAGGTAAACAGGGGGGCTTCCGTAGACAAAATTAAAGAAGCCTTAAAAAAAAAAAAACTACTGAGTATTACAATGCTCTATTTGTAGAACTGTGTCAGACGTTTGAGTACGTAGAACACTGTGGAAAATCCTAAACGACTTACCAACTTTCCCAAAGGCCTCTCTCAGTTCTTCTAGTTCATCCTTGCAGATCTTTCCAGCCATGTTGACAAAGCGACCCGAGTTGGTGAGTCAGACAGCTGGCTCCTGCAGAGAGGGGAAAGGTCAAGACAACTCAAAAACGTCCTGCCTCTATAGCGCTGCCTCTATAGCGCTGCCTCTATAGCGCTGCCTCTATAGCGCTGCCTCTATAGCGCTGCCTCTATAGCGCTGCCTCTCCACTGCAGAGTCAGCCACATGACTAAACTGGCATGTCAGCATCCATTTCTCTACTCCTGGTCAAAGTGTGTTGGGTTGTTTTGGTTAGGGGGGGCGGGGCGGGGGGTTGATAACGGGGTAAAGACTAATCCTGTTGAATATTTAGACTCCATTTGGCCTTAACATTACTGGCATGAAAAACAACTGAGTCAAACTAACTGCAGATCTACTGGAAGTCGCTTCAAGGTTCGCTGAAATGTGGAAAACAAAAAACACCGTCTGACTCAACTAAACGACATAAAGCTGTTCAATGTCAAACAGATTTTGTGAACTAATGGTTATTTTGCTGTTGAAAAGGAAGTGGCAGTTAAGAACCATAGCAACACCAGTAGATAGCTTTGACTGTTTATTCAAATAATTTTAACAGGAAAAAAACACCAGAAGGAGGGGCTAGATTTTAGACTATGAAATTGTCTCTAATGTAATCATTTAATTAGCAAGATATTATAGAACAAGCCTACTATAGAGTTATGTTTCACCTGAGGATGTTCTGTGAAAAGCTTACAAAGGGCTGTTCACATGACTACCACCACCCAATGACTACCAACTCAAAACCTAGGTTAATTCCAGCACACTGATATTATACTTTCTACAGAATGTAGTTAGTCCTGTTGGTCTATTATACTTGAAAGATCTTCTGCATTAATGAAGCATGGTTTCTGTAGTGGTTGAGTTAAGGGTGGCGGAGGTCATTTAAAAATATTTTTTTATTTGAGGCTTTTCACACACCATGACTCCCAACATAAAACGTGTTTGATTTGTTATAAATACATTACATTTACATTTAGTCATTTAGCAGACGCTCTTATCCAGAGCGACTTACAGTAAGTACAGGGACATTCCCCCGAGGCAAGTAGGGTGAAGTGCCTTGCCCAAGGACACGTCATTTTTGCACGGCCGGGAATCGAACCAGCGACCTTCTGATTGCTAGCCCGATTCTTTAACCGCTCAGCCACCTGACTCCCCAATAAAATAAAATAAATAGAGAACTTGAAAGTGTAGTTCTCTGTTTTGTGGTAGGAAGTGGCAGGTCTGTGTTGAATGTGCTTCAGTGTAACAGAGGTGAGTGGCATATTGTTCTCATTCTCCAGGCTACCCAAGGCTAAACCAGAATGATAACATTCCTCTACGATCAAAAGGATGCAGAAAGGCTCTGGCAACACAAAAGAGTTTAGACTGCAATTACTCTGGCTAAGAACATAATTTTTCCTACAGAAAAAGGGTTTTCCTATCAGCAATACTTGCTCAAAAGTTTTCGCAAATCATTGCTCCCCAAAGACTGGGCCTGGATTCCTTCAGTCTTGCTCGCAGAACATGATTGTAGAGTTTTGCCACGTTTGGTAACAGTTAGGTAACTCTAACTGGATCAGTTTCCTCATAGGCCCACATGAGTGCAGTAAGAGTACCATCTTTACTATTAGGCCTAGTAATCCTTTCTAAGTGAGGGATACACCAAGCCTCTACACATGAGAAATGACCACTGTCCCGGTTGCTGTACCATTTTTGTCACATGCCAATGAGTACAGAATGTAGGCAGTTGCAGGTAGGTCATTTCAATGTTTATACAATTATAAATAATAAATATTCGTTATAAAAATATATCTGTACCAACCCTGAAATACCTTACAGTTGTATCTGTATGAAATCAATGTCCCTTCTCATAATTTGCACCCCAGGAACACATGCTACAAGACAATGGACAAAAGACTACAGAAATTAAATAATTGCCATGAATGAGGGCCATTGATAGTCTGAAGGAAAGGAAGTACTTGACAGGCACAACCTCCAGAGGTCAGTCGGCCCTTCTGTTTCTATCATGTGGTGCTCACTGCTGTGTTTCAACATTCAAACCAAACTATCCTAGGCATTTTTCCAGACAGAAGCCATTTCCTCCCTGAATCCAGAAGGTCTACTTCCCCTTAGGTGACATCATGTCTATTGTTAGTTAACATTTAAATAAATTACAATACAAATGTAATGCATGTGAAATTCGACGGTTGGAACCAAACCAGTCTAAACATGACCTCATATGCCAACTCCTGTCACACCCCAGACAGAGAGAGAGAGAGACGGAGAGAGGGAGAGAGAGAAAGAGGGAGAGAGAGAAAGAGAAAGAGGGAGAGAGAGAAAGAGGGAGAGAAGCAGAGGTCAAGAAGCAGGGAGCAAGAGAGAGAGGTTAAGTATACAGAACACACAGAATGAGTTTAATCTCTAGTAGCACAGAAGAATAGGGGGCTTGTAATCTGATACATCACCAGGTCTATGAAGACGCAGATGAGAAAAGCAAATGCTGGGACCAAGTGTGGGGGTCCAGACACAGTTGTTGTTTTTTTGACAGCTGGGCAAGGCTGTTTTTTGAGAACAAGCTTTCAGTTGATAACACCATAAACAGCTAGAGAGAAACTAAGCCCTTTGACATGAACAATGTCAATTTGCCTATGAGCATGTGCATGATCACAGCTAGTGATATTACTCAAATTCAGTATTCAAATGGCCTTTACTTTGCTAAAGCAGCAGCTTTAAATGTACTCATCAAATCACAGCACAACACCATATTTTCAGTCAGGACTATAAAACGTCTATACTACGTGACTCAAAGGCTGAGTGGTGAGATCGCAATGCTAGATCCATCCTCAAAGACAGTGTGAATGTGTGCCAGCTGTAAATCGCTAAGCCACAACAAAACGTCAGCACTCTTTACTAGATCTTTCAACCGATCTTTCCGTCAATTCATTTCAGGGAAGGGTTCCCAGATGGGAGGGGAAGGGCAGAGCCCTCAAGCCTGCCTGGCTTCACCCACTCAATTAAAACGCATACGTAAGCCTCACCCCTCCCAAGTGTGGTTGGGACACAGGCTACAAACACACCCAACATGGCTGACAGGAACACAGAGATTTTCTGCCCGGTCTGTTTCACACTTTGTGGGTAACGTGAGCTTTTGACTTCCTTCGTGGTTTAGAGGACACAGCACAGGATCAACATGGTCGTGTTTGTTCTATGGTGACACCTCGATGAGCTGAATAACCTGCTTGCTGTGTCTGGCAAAACCACCGGCCAAACAGCTTCAACTGTCTTTACCCTATAACTGAAACTCAGGGCTTCAGTATGAAAAGGTAAAACAGTTAAAAAAAATATCACGTAAACAAACAAACAAACAAACTGTATATATTCCAATATGTACAGGCTCAATGATACATGAGCTTGTGAGTATTCTGTGCAGCTCAAGTAAAGGTGATTGCTTACACAAAATAGAAAAACAAATAGTGACTGAATGTGTCACACTTAATCGAAAGTGAAGGATTAGATTACATGTGTACATTATAAATATTATGATAAACCAATACAGCAAACAACTCACCTAAGTTATAAACGTAGAACGTTTAAAATCACGCTGATGGGTTAATGATTTAGATACAATCTCCTCCCTCACGTGGACTGAAACCTTACGATACAAAACTATGTACTAGAACCCATTCATCCTTCCTACGACACTCAACCATCACCTGCGAGCACAGGTGCGAGAACAGGAATCCTAAATACGCAAGAAAGAATGTCACCAGGCTACAGTTAAGGCAGTTTAGCCCAACTAAATGGTTTTGGACTACTTAGGGCAGACGAACTTCTACAATTCAATGTATTTAACAGATGTTAGCCTCTTTGATATTAATGTCACAGAAAACATGATAAATTATTATCGTTGTCCAAATCAATACACTACAATGTTTTCTTTATTATGTCAAATATTAAGCACAAATCTGAAATTAAAATTCAAGAGTGTCTGGCATAATTTGAATAACGCTAAACGGCTGGGCGCAGTTGTCGCACATATGCTCGAGGCGCACGGATGGGGCTATGTAACACATCAGCTATGTGGCAGGAAAACACCATGGTTACGCACGAGTCTTGAGTAGTCTATGTTTTTTCACAGGGAAACTCAATAGTGGATTACTTGACAATTATACGCACGTTGAAATTTGCTAACAACTAAAAGTTTATAGATTTTCACGAGACGTAATTACTAGCCGCTGCTGATTATTCTTCCAGGTGCAGATGGTGATTAAAAGGGTGTATTGTCTACGGGTAAAACATGTTTCCCCTCCTCTTTGCTCACGTCTAGTCTCCGGAAGGATTACATATTCACATTATCCAAATCCTTCACTAAACTGCTCATTTGCAATTCAATCCCATAATGTTATCCTTTAACCAGGTACGTTTGGTCAATGTACTTAGTCATCTACATAGCTCGCAACCCTGCTAGCTAATAGCAAGCTAGCTGAAAGAACCAACAAGCTAGCTGCTAACAATGTAACATGCTGTCTGCTGCTAAACCAACTACATAAACCCATCAAGCTCTGCTAGAAACAAGCTCTACCTGTAAAATAACCTAACTAGCCAATACAAGTTTCAAACATATACAAATATATTACTTAAGTTTATACCGCTCACGTTTATAAAATGAATCAAGATAACGTGCTTTGTATTGCACTCTAAAAGTAAGAATAACTTACTTTTGATGCCCCCAAAATTCCAGACAGCGTCCAGCTCGAGAGACCAGACTTCCTCCCTCATCCACGGAAAAGTAAGCGCGTGGAATGTACACTTCCCCCGCCCACTGACCGACAACCCTTGAGGTGCTCAGAGGAATGAATGGCAGATTGCCCATTGCCAAATAAATTCGCTAGCACATAGGGGAACGACAATTAATTCCGAAATTAAATGTAGCCTACACTAAGTTAGCCTATTTTACGTGGTTTCATAATATTCAAGATTAATTCATGAATAGAAAATTATTATATTTAACTCCAAAAGTAAGTCAGAGTGAACTAAGGTTATACATATTTATGATAAATAATTGTTACATATACATAATATGTATATTGTAGCCTACATACATATGTACAATATAATTGGGAAATTAAGCCATCTTTACGTATGTGAAAGGTCGCGACCTTTGAGACACCTGTTTGGCCACACATTGATATTCATCAAATTCTACGTGAGATAAAGGGGCATGATTCCTTTAGGATGTGTTATGTATTGACACCTAGGAGATATTTATTGCAGCCTCTGAACAACCGTTTTATGTTAGCAGGGTGCCTCCATCAAAGGGGTTCTTTGGTCAAAGGCCTGTTGTCTCACAACACTTGGGAATCTCATGCAGCTGTCACGAGCACAGCAAAGCGCTGATTGTCTCCGCTTGTCGTTCTATCTCTCAAACAAGCCCAGTCTACACTACATTGTGCTTCTTCAAAGATATAGACAAATAATAACGAGATAAAACGTCCACAATTTGCCTGTTTATATGGGCCCTAGGAGCTACTATGAGTCTTTGGTCTCAAGTTAGTCTGTAACGACTGTGCGCCACCGAGCCAAATGGTAATAATAACGGTTTTTCATAATTTCTTTGGTTGGACTTGGGTGCCCTCTACCGACGAGCGTTGGCTGAAACTTCAAGTCTGATACTCGCCAACCTCAAATAGATTCTGATGCCCTGACAATGTGATGAGGCCGGTGTCCATACACTCAGTGACCAGTAGGGGGCGGAATATACAGGTTTAACTGGCAGCGACCCGCCGATCAAAGAAGAAGAAGAAGATATATCGATTCTTTTTTTTGGAACCAACTCCTGGCCTCGTTGGTGTCCACGAGTGAAACTGAGAAATACACATAAACGCCTGCATTGATTTAAAATACAGAAATGTAATTCTTTGGATGTATTATTATGTTTTTTTTATATGGACTTAAATTGAGGAAATAAAGTGCACACATTTGTTTTACGGTCGCCGAAGATGTCAGGAGAGGTGCTAAGGTAGCTACCTTCAACATTAGCTAGCATGCAATGTCTTTCTAACTAACGTTAGTTCTAGTAAAATACTCTTCAATTAGCTGCTGATTACGATAAGAAAAATGTTGCAGTAAGCTTGTTAGCATATGCTTATATATCCGTTTAATATCGTGTGTCTGTTAAAGCTAGACCACACGAAGGTCTAACGATTTGAGAAATTGCATCTAGCTAAATAGTTCCGATTTCGCGATTATTGTTAAATTAAAGACTGTCTACATTCTAGGTTACGTATTCAGTAAGACCTCATTTCAGACGAGGATTTACTTAATCTTTTTTGCCTTACTATCTAACTGTCTCCTATCAAACTGTCTCCACCTACAGTAGTGTAGCTATTTCTTGCTATGTTGTTATCCAAACTTGTCCTTAAGTTGATAACTAGGTAGACTACTTACAGCCTACATAAACAATGTCCATGCATTCTCACACAGTGGAATCTAGAAATGACTCTCTATCCATCAACTCTAATTCTGACAGTACAAGCAAACTCAATGTGTTGATCACCAAACTCCACGAGTACTTGTCTTATTCATCAGTGGATGATAACGATGATTCACTGGGGGCTCAAGGTCCTGATGGTAACTATTCAAACATAGATAATCGTTACTTCTGCTATGACCTAAGACCAGTTACTGTCTAAATCATAGTTTTAACTTGAATTGGTTTTCTCATGATTCACAGGTATAAAAAATAAGGGCAATGGGCTGCCCCACTCATCAGATAATACTGAGGTATGAATAAGGAAAGTCATGTCAGAAAGTTGAAACTGTGGTAGTAGTTTCAACTTAATGAAATTTACCATAAACGATTTAAATTATACTGTGTCAGACCCATTCTTAGTTGCTTAGATTATCCTCCGTTTTTGAATGTTGTGTGCGTTTCAGGCGGGTACTTCAGCAGAGACTCCTAAGGTTTCTGCAGCACTCGGCTCACGGAGGTGGGTTTTTATGATTTCATTTTGGTTCTGCCCCACAGTGAGTTAAACACATCCAAACTTTGTTCACTTTGTGTATTTGTGTTTTATTACTAATTACAGGAAACCCTCAGTTGTCACCAAACATTCTGGGCTGGATGAATCTGGTGACTCAAACGACACTAACGAAGACTGGGATTTGCACTTCAATTCAAATGGTCGTCTCGATGTAACCAGATTGCCAAAAGGTAGATATTTTAAATTATTTGCTCTGTTTCTTTGTTACAGTGTGATATTAGATTTCAGTTGTAGGATCGAGGATGATTATGCCTACTGTTGTTGTAATCCTAATGAGTTATGGTGGTATGTCAGACTCAATGTGGGAATGAAGACACTAGAAAATACCTTACTTCCTGTGGAATGTGCCCAGGCACTGTTGTGGTGAGGCCTGAACCAGTGGACCAGGGCAGAGACGACTTCAGAGGTCCTGAATTTCGAAGCCGCAGATCTGGAACACTGAAAAGAGATTTACCCCGGAGACGAGGTGGTGAGACAGCTACTTATTCATTTATTTTAATTGTATTTAACCAAACCGGTTAACTCTGAATACTAAGGCCATTATTGACTGTACATGGTTTTGCAACAAATTCTGAATTAGAATATCTTTCAATCCTATAGACAACATCGGGCAAATATGCTTGGAAATCGCTACCAATAAAATAATATGCAAGATTCAAACATCTGAAGATTCTGTTTACCTGTTTTGTAGGAGGTGAACACTTAGAAATAGTGAGTTGCACTGCATGCGGACAGCAAGTGAACCACTTCCAGAGGGACTCCTTTTATCAGCACCCTGTACTCAAAGTACTTATTTGCAAGGTGGGTGGATCCTATTCCTGCCATGGAAGTACCAGATCCAGTGATCTGTATGTGGGCTGTCATTTAATTATGATTTTTGGCAGTTGTCAGTTGGATTCTGATTCAGTGTGCATTTCTGTTTCCATCAGTCATGTTTCAAATACTACTCAAGCGATGACATCAGCAAGGATGGAGATGGTATGGATGAGCAGTGCAGGTATTTATTGTGCTTTGTGTTATGCAACATGATCCTGAAGAAAACATTGGCAAGTAAACAGATATTTACTACAATATTACATTTCTGTTTTGTTTTTTTACAGGTGGTGTGCGGAGGGTGGAAACTTGATCTGTTGTGATTTCTGCAGCAATGCTTTCTGTAAGAAGTGTATTTTAAGGAACTTGGGGCGTAAAGAGTTGTCTGGGATTCTGGATGAGGAGAGTAAATGGTACTGTTATGTATGCAGTCCAGAGCCCCTGTTAGACCTGGTGGTCGCCTGCGACAGTGTCCTTGACAACTTAGAACGTCTTTGTCATCAAAATCGTAAGAGGAGCAGAGGAGAAAATGATAAATCTGGACTCAGTAACACAATACCAAGAGACTCTCAAAACCTGCACTTGGGTGGGTGCAGTCATAGTATCATGGAAGGTCATGAGGAGTTCAGTAGCTCTCTACAAATCACAGATGATCTCACTGAAAAGGTCAAATTCCTAGTCCACTCCACAAATTCCTTAAACGCAACATTTGTCAAGCTCGTCCAAAGCAGCAAAGACAAACAGACAACCAACGACCGTCGAATGTACCTGAGGTCTTTTGAGTCCGTGCTTAAAGATCTGAGGACGTCCCACGACGCCCTCGAGGACGCCCTGAAGGAGGCCAGCGAGCTCGAAATGCTGAACAGTGAAGATGAAGCTGGGTGTCCAGATTCAGACGCCACTCAACCGGCCGGGTTGGAGCTGAATATCGCAGACGAAAACTGCTTAAATGAACCTAAGCAAATGGCCACCGAGGAAGTGCTGGAGGACGACTCGGACTCCAAAGGCCCGACAGCTAACGGAGAGTCGTCGTTCTCTGATACGAAAGGTGGCCTTGAGTCTTCCGAGGGGGGAGGGGAGACGATGCAGCGACGGACCCGAGGCAGGCCTCGCAAAACCCCCGCAGAGCCTTCAGAAAGTTCGGCCAACGTGACGAAAGAGTTAGTGGTTAAGCTCACGCCCGTGCCTGCCGTGGACGAGACGCCAGCGAGCGAGCTGGAGACCGACGCTGTCGTGAAGACGGAGGAGAAGGACGAAGATACGGAAGAACAAATGGAAGAGCAGAAGGACGAAGCCCCCGCCCCTGACGTGGCAGAATGCAAGGACGAACCCCCCGCTGAGGTGAGAGAATGTTTAGTTGTGGAAGAAGAGCACGACAACAGACGTTCCCCGCGGGTGAAGACCACCCCCCTGCGCCGCCCGGGCGACCAAATCAAGCCCTCCCTTCCGGGCGCAGCCTGCGAGAGTGACACTGACCCCGACGACCCCGCTGCCGATGCCGCTCACGGTGTTGAGGACCGAGAGGTCGGCAAAATCACGGAAGACTCCGACTCAGACGAGGTTCCCGCTGCTCTCCTGCATTTGGGAGCCGTGAAACACGGCTCTGACGAAGCCGACAGCGACGAGGAAATCGAGGGCTCCACTCGCGTGAGGAAGAAATGCCTCTTTGGACTGACCAAGAACAAGCCGCTCTCCCCGGAAAGGATGGTCCGCAAACGCAAAACCCAAGACCGCTGCTCCGACTCGGACGAGAGCGAGAACAGGACGAAGGTCCAGAGAGCCAGAGGCAGCGACTCCTCCAGTGATGACCCCGACCTGCAGAAGGAGATCAAGGCTCTGAGCCAGCTGAAGCCCAGAGGGGCGCCTCGCAGGGCCCAGACAGAGGGAGCCAGTGTGGACGGTAAGCCGAGCAGACAAGGGCCGCGGCCCAAAAAGGCTTCAGACACTCCCAGGGCCCAGACGAAAACAGAGCCGACCTCAACCACGAGCGACGAGGAAGGTGACCTGGACTCTGACTCCGGGGATGATCTCGACGTCCAGAAGATCAAGACCATCACAGAGGATGTGTGTTTATTAGGGCCCTCGAGCTTCCACCAGTCCTCCGGTGAGTCTGCCCCCTCCCCTCTGATCTCCAGCCCTGCAGACAACACTGTCCCGTCCTCCCACATCACACTGACTGACAGCGGAAGGGATGAAGTTAGGTGAACCACCCCTTGACAAAACATTTTTTTTGTTCTCTGCACCCTGTAGGAGAGGATGATCAGGCTTGCTCTGGGCCATCCGGGGCGGCGGATGATGATGATGATGATGACCCAGAAAATAGGTATGGTTCAAAGAGAGACGACTTAGCGTTTGTAACACACCCTAGGCACGGGAGAAAAGCCACAGCAAGAAGCCCTGAATCCAGTAAAACTGGGGACCGCTTCGCTCTCAAGACTCGGTCCCAGTCTCGCCTCACACGCAGCTGCGCTAAACCAGCAGCTATCAAATACACCTTCTAGGTTTTAGAATTTTGCTGTAAAGCGCAGGACACTATTGAAAAAAACATTTTTGAGGCAGTTAAACTTCACATAGAGTACAAAGTCAAAGTATTTAATTTATCATTTGTCATTAGATCACACAAGGTAGCACTGGGCACTGAAGTTCTTGCGGTAGGCCTTACTACATACAGTATAACATGAAAACTAAATAAGTTTTTGGTGAAAAAAACAAGGTCCTCGCTTAGGCTGTGTTATAAATCATAGTTCACCCAACATTCATCTGTATTTAAATGTTTATGTCCCCTTTATTATTGTTTTTCTGCATTTTTACTTTTGAGTTGGATATGACTTCTTGACTCTTATACATATTTGGCATGCGTTGTATTGAAGATTGTTTTTAAGTTGTTGTTTTTTTGCACCAGTTTCCATTTTGGAACCCAAACATGTCAAGAGCTTAGTGCTCTTTTTAAGATGACATGTTTTTTGTTTTCGTTCAAAAGATCGGTTGAGTATAACTACGTGTCGTTGTTCTCAATGAAAATGGCTTGAAAAGGGACTTTTAAATGAGTTTTAACCAAACCGCCCATCGCGAAAGTATTGTCTTCCCCTGTACTTACCTGTCATGAAGTGACTTAGTGGTGTCATGTGACCGTCACGCAAGTATGAAGCTCTTATGATGGGCAGTTCTGTATGATTCATTGGAACTCCACAGATTCTCAACTCAGATCTTATGAATCTGCTATTCCCCCACACAAAACAACACAACAGTTTGACTTACAAAGTAATTTAAACTTGGTAGTTGCTCAAAAATAATTTTGTAATATATCAGTCATCCAAAATATACATCAAGCTTCCAAAGAAGTTCATGGAACGTGCACAGTGCCTGTGAACCTTGACCTGAGTGGTTCTTCTGATTAGCGGTTGTCTTAACGGAGCAGTCAGGTAAAACCACCGTCTCTTTGGGGGGGGACAGGGAGGAGGGGGGTGGTGGAAGACAGGGGGGGGGCGTTAAAGAAAGCCTCTCCCACGTTGATGCAAAGAAAAGGCAGAAAGATTCCTTCTGCCAACCAAAGAGAGGCTTGCGCCTGTATGTATATTCTTGTAACTTTTGTCAGTAAAACCGACAACAGTTTTTCTTATCCAACTGTAGAACCAACATATTTAGTCATATTCTGGATACATGTAAGTAGTCAGACATCCTTTTCATATTAAATATGTGATATGTTTATATTGCATAGGACAACGTTTTAAGACACTTGGTCTATTCAGTCACATGGGAATGCTCCAATCTCATTGGGTAATTTTTTGTGCTATGTTTTTACAGATGTTTGAATCATGAAAGGTCTAAGTCCTCTGGGCACGGTTATGAAAACTCGCTTCGGTTGTAGTCTTGTAGTTTGTTCAGCATGGAACTGACTACTAGTCAGCCTTAACACAGTATTGCTGCTTTTGTAGTGAAGTGTTTTTTTGTTTGTGCTTTTCTATCTTCCATTTTCTCTCTCCTTCCATTTTCTCTTTTCCTAGTGTTAACACATGAGGTAGGGGCTCTGCTCTGAGGCTGCTGCTGTTAGTTTCTGCCTTGTCAGAGCGTCCTTCTTCATGTCGCTCCGTCTGGAGCCTCAGTCCTAGTGTTGCTCTGCCAACAGGATTGGTCCTTGAAAAACCACGTGTTGATCAGTTTCGTTCACAGAACAGGGCAGGACTAATCACTGAAGTTTTCCGCCCCGTTTCTGAAGTCTTGCTCGTTTGTGAGGAAAAACAACAGACTTTTTATTTGATTTTTTTTTATTGTATTTTTTTTTTGTTATTATTAATAGTGTTAGATTAAGTCCAGAGGTTCTGTAATGATAGCCTGTAGTTTATTTTATTTTATTTAATGAGCATGCGTCTTTCCCTGGTCATTTTGTAAATCTGTAAGAGGTGTAATAAATGAATACACTTGATGTGGCTTATGTCTTCCTTATGTGGAATTTGGTTTTGTTGCATCGCACCGGTGACTGAGGGATCGAGAATTTGTATGTTTTGACCAGAGGTTTGTGAAGCTTAGTACAGGAGCTCCACACAAAGCACAAAATAGGCCAGAAACCAGTCCACAGAGGGTAATGTAGCTTGCCTACATTGTTAAAGTTGTTAGTTTCCACCACAGTCCCTCTACGGATGTGAAAATGTTATGTTCATTTCTGCAAAAATGAATGAATAGCTTTGCGTTGTTCATTAAATACTTGTGTCAGTAAATGGGTCTCCTGTTTCATTATTACCCATTGAATCCATTAAATCATGATCATGATTAAATCATTTAAAGGGGTCTTTTTGATAATACAAGCTGACTAGGCCTGCCTTGGCAGGGATGTGATGATCATAAAATGATCCTCAGGTCCCTATCCCTTCTGTCTCTTATCTTTAAAAGAATTGCCAAGAAAATGCTCTTGGCCCAGATCAAAGCCAACTACTCCTCTGGGGAAGAATTCTCTTCCGATGAAGAGTCGACGCAAGACGAGGAGTCAGAGGAAGGGAAGAGCAGGGGGCAGAGAGGAGGGAGGACTGACGACAGTGTGGACGAGGAAGGTGAGTAACGTTCACGCAGCCTCCAGGACGGACCATCCAAGTCTGTGACTGTTGAGAGGAGTAAGAAGCCGTTTCTCTTGACTGTGCCTTGCTGTCACTGCTGCAGGAGAGACCTCTCTGAGTTCCAGCTCTGAGGAGAGTAAGACTGGGCGGAGACACCGCCTGCTCCGACACAAGCTCTCTCTCGACGAGGGAACCCTCGATGATCCCAAACCGACGGAGAAGGGGAATGAGCAGGTCAGGAGAAAAGAGCGAAGCAAAGGTTTGTGGATGCGATCGATCGGATAAATCACAGTTGATGACATTTCTTGGAAACAACTTTTTAATATACGTTGATTTGTCTAACATCTAATATCCATTCTAATCAAGATTCGCAAAGTGGTGAAGATGACAGCCAATCGGAGCAAGAGAAATCTGGCATGAGTGAGGAGCTGAGCCAATCAGAAGACAATGAAAATGAAGATAAGCCCAAAAAGTATGTAAATGTGTTTTCTTTCTCAGAGTCGTAGCTCCATCACTGGTTGCCCTTCGCTTGAGTGTCTTTATGGGCTACGTTTGTGTACGTTTTTCTGTAGCTCCAAATCATCGTCCAAAATGGAGAAAGAAGTCCTCCGCAGTTATCTGCAGAAGAAGCAGCAGCAGCCGTCGTGTATCGTGCTGTCTGACTCGAGCACGGACATGGTAACCGCCTGCTGTCATTTATCCAACTGTTAGGTTTCTGAACAACGAAACCTCAGAGGTGTAATCACACTTCATCGTGTGTGAGGTCATAGGGGTCAGATGGCTGAGCGGTTAGGGAATCAGGCTATTAACCAGAAGGTTGCCGCCGGTTCAATTCCCGTCAGTAACAAATTACGTTGTGTCCTTGGGCAAGGCACTTCACCCTACTTGCCTCAGGGGGAATGTCCCTGTACTTACTGTAAGTCGCTCTGGATAAGAGCGTCTGCTAAATGACTAAATGTAATGTGTGTTTATGTGCAGGGGTTTTCAAATACTGATTCGGTATCAAATTGTCTCATACTTGTATTTGAATGGGTTCTTGTTCGGCCCTGTGATTGGCCGGAGATTGACAGAGCTTCCTCTGCTAACAGGAAGGCGACGGGGAAGGCGACTCCAAAGAGACGTCGAAAGGCCGCAAAAAGATCCGTAAAATCATCGACGACGATCACCTGCGCTCGGAGACGCTGAGAGCTCTCAAGGAAGAGGAGGAGAGATGCAAACGCCTTGCCGAAAGAGAGCAGAACAGGGAGGACCTGAGAGAGGTAAACGAGTCGGGCTGACGTATGCTGTTGATCCCGTCTCTCTCCGTGACTAACCCCGGCGCTCACACAGGTCATCGTGATAGACGACGAGTCGCAGGTGGCCTGTCCCATCACCACCAAACTGGTGCTGGACCAGGATGAAACCACCAAGGAGCCTCTCATCCAGGTGCACCGGAACCTGGTGACCAGGCTGAAGCCCCACCAGGTCGACGGTCAGTCGGTCGGTCTTCTCATCACGCACGGATGTCTGATGATTATCGCCGTTGTGTTTACTGTTGTGCTGTTGTGTCCTGGACAGGTGTTCAGTTCATATGGGACTGCTGTTGTGAGTCGGTGAAGAAGGCTAACACCACCCCAGGATCTGGGTGTCTACTAGCCCACTGCATGGGCCTGGGGAAGACTCTGCAGGTAATGGACAGGGTCCAGTGTATATTTAGGAGGTTTATTATTATTTTATTTCCATTCTATTTTAGCTTATCATAGATGTAATCAATGTTCTTAGTACTTATATATGTTATGTTAGGGTTGCGTTGTCTTGTCCCAAGAATTTCAGTGCCCAGTCTGACCTTGTGTTGTTCTGTGCACCTGACAATAAAAAAAACTTGAAATTTACATTTAGTCATTTAGCAGACGCTCTTATCCAGAGCGACTTACAGTAAATACAGGGACATTCCCCCGAGGCAAGCAGGGTGAAGTGCCTTGCCCAAGGACACAACGTCAGTTGGCATGACCGGAAATCGAACTGGAAACCTTCGGATTACTAGCCCGATTCCCTCACCGCTCAGCCACCTGACTCCCTTGAGAGATACCGTCTCTGATCTCTTCTCACGTCCGCACCGAGGCTTGTCTGACTGTGTCTTTCCGCGCAGGTTGTAACCTTCCTTCACACGATGCTGCAGTCGAAGATCTTGATGTTCAGGACCGCTCTGGTAGTGTGTCCCCTCAACACCATCCTCAACTGGGTCAACGAGTTCGACAAATGGCAAGACAACATGGGAGATGATAAAGTCAAGGTAACGACTCTCGCAGGTTAAACTTAACAGGGCAGGTTACATTTACATTTAGTCATTTAGCAGACGCTCTTATCCAGAGCGACTTACAGTAAGTACAGGGACATTCCCCCGAGGCAAGTAGGGTGAAGTGCCTTGCCCAAGGACACAACGTCAGTTGGCATGACCGGGAATTGAACTGGCAACCTTCGGATTACTAGCCCGATTCCCTCACCGCTCAGCCATCTGACTCCCAGGTTAGGTGTGCTAGAATCAGGTGTTCTAGATTAGTGTTTGTGCCAAAACCTACAGGTAGGGAGTTCTCCAGGAACAGGATTGGAGACCCATGATCTACACATACTCAAGACTTCTTCTAAACGTAAACTTGTCGTAGGTGACGGAGTTAGCCACTCTGAAGCGACCCCAGGAACGGTACATCGCCCTGCAGAAGTGGCAGAGAGATGGAGGCGTCATGATCCTGGGGTACGAGATGTACCGTAACCTCACGCTGGGCCACAAAGTCAACAACCAACAGCTCAAGAAGACCTTCCATTGCACACTTGTCAACCCAGGTGAAGTTTACAATTGTCAATATTATTTTTTCTTTTTACCTGGCATGTATTTTTATTAGTTCAAAAACGTTTTTAATTCTAAACTTTTTTTTTTTTTTTACCTCAGGTCCAGACTTTGTGATCTGCGACGAGGGCCACATCTTGAGGAATGAGGCGTCAAACATCTCCAAAGCGATGAGTGCCATCAAGACCAAGCGGAGATTGGTGCTGACTGGCACCCCGCTCCAGAACAACCTCAACGAGTGTGAGATCCCCTTTCCTCTGAAAATATCTACCGCCATATCGCTAATGTCGCTACCGCCATCTAAATATCTATCGCCATGTCGCTACCGCTATCTAAACATCTACCGCCATATTGCTAATGTCGCTACCGCCATCTAAATATCTACCGCCATTTTGTTATTGTCGCTACCGCTATAAAAATATCTACCGCCATTTAGATAACGTTATTGTCACTACCAGTCCTGCGACAGCCACAGATAACAGATTAATTTTACTGCCAGATAATTTTTTATTAATTTATTTTTGTCAGAATGTTAAGTTTATTTCAGCAAATCAGCCAAAGTTTGTCCTTACAGACCACTGCATGGTCAACTTCATCAAGGAGAACCTTCTGGGTTCGCTGAAGGAGTTCAGGAACCGCTTCATCAATCCCATACAGAACGGCCAGTGTGCCGACTCCACCCCTAGAGACGTTCGCATCATGAAGAACCGCGCCCACGTCCTGCATGCGATGCTGGCGGGATGTGTACAGGTGAGATGGTGTTAGGTAAATCTTTCTCAAGAAGTGCAGAATCGTCGGGTTCAAAGAAAGCCCAATAGTTTTATTTTTGCCAGCAAGGAAACAAGTCTGACTCGTTTCAGAGTTTGTCTAAAATCTAGTCTTCATGCATGATTATTATACAACATTGGTGAGAATTCTCCTCCCCTGCATAGCAGCTGTCTAGCTGATGATAGTATTCTTCCTACGGGTGATATTTAGCTCAAGGAACTAACATTGTTTATCACGGGTTGTGGATGAAACTGGGAGGAAGGCCTTGAGTGTTTCATATCTATTTTGCCACCAGAGCAGTTATTAGGTAGGAAATATTTACACACAGTGTTCTTTTCATGCAGTATAAAGGTTACATCCTTAATTTCTCTAACAGATGGCCATGATTTTAAGGTCTGTTTGCAGAGGTGAGCGCATGAGAGTCATAGATTTGGATCTGAGAAAACATACAGGATTGTGCCAGTGTTTTAGGCACCAAAGATGTTTTACAAGGAATGTTGTACTGAATATTTTTTTCGTCTTGTGTATTTGTGCAGCAGAACAAAAGTACAATTTTGTTTATTCTTATTTCATTATTTCTTATTATTACTTTAAAATAGTTGTATTTGTGCCTAAGACTTTTGCACAGTACTGTACATAGTACATACACATCTCATTGGTAACAACAAAAGTGTTAAATACATTTGGGTTCTGCTCTTCGCAAAACCTTGTGGATGTTTTTCCTTGTTTCAGAGGAGAGATTACTCTGCCTTGACCAAGTTCCTCCCTCCCAAAGTGGAGTATGTTCTGGCCGTGAGGGTGACAACTCTACAGATCAGGCTGTATCGATACTACCTGGACAACTTCACACGTAAGCCAATAGTCTTCCTCCTCAGGAAATCAAAGGCTTTTCCCCATACGTAACACATGGTAAAATGGCGACGTGTTTAGGTGCGGGGTCGTTGGTGGATGGGGCGAGGGTTAAGGCCGGGACCAGCCTCTTCAAGGACTTCCAGATTCTCAGCCGCATCTGGACACATCCCTGGTGTCTGCAGCTCAACTACATTAGCAAAGAAAACAAGGTATTGAAATTAGGAATCTTTTAAAGTTTGAGTGTAAAATAAACAGTTGCTGATGTCGTCCAGCTGAACGTTAGGTGACGGTCTCACACTGTGCTGTTTTCAGGGCCATTTTGAAGGAAAGAACCAAATTAGAGCTGCTCATCTCCTGGGATCGGCCGAACCAGCTGTGTCCGAGAGGTGTGTAGGGTTTCTTTTTGACAACGTTTATCAACTAGATTCGTTTGATTCTTACAAATGTGTGGTTTTTTTTTTTTTAAAGCATTTCTGCTTTATTGTGACTGTGATAGTTACAGAGAGACAGAAAAAGTAGGAGTTAGGGGGAGTCAAGCTTGACAGGTGAGATTTTGCATAGCCCTATCATTACTTTCATTTTGACTATCAAATGGTTTCCTTTCTTATCTTCTGTTGCCTAGCAAAGAGGAAAAGGGGAGCATGCCACCGCCTGGGGACGATGAGGATGACGACGTGATCATCGTGTGGGACAGCGTGTCGAAGGGGGCCCACGTTGAGAAGGACAAACCAGCAAATCCAGCAGTAGAAGGTAGTCCTTCCTCTAGTACCTCACCCAGGACTAAACCACATGTAAGGGAGACAGAGAGAGAGGAGGGAGAGGAGGGAGAGGGAGGGAGAGGGAGAGGTGGGAGAGGAGGGAGAGGGAGAGTAGAGGGAGGGAGAGGGAGAGTAGAGGGAGAGTAGAGGGACTTCACCCAGGACTAAACCACATGTAAGGGAGACAGAGAGAGAGGTGGGAGAGGAGGGAGAGGGAGGGAGAGGGAGAGTAGAGGGAGGGAGAGGGAGAGTAGAGGGAGAGTAGAGGGACCTCACCCAGGACTAAACCACATGTAAGGGAGACAGAGAGAGAGGAGGGAGAGAGAGAGAGAGAGAGGGAGGGAGGGAGAGGGAGAGTAGAGCGAGACGGAGAGAGTAGAGAGAGAGGAATGTAGCTCCAGACCAGAGTGATTCCTTCTCTCTAACCCTGCTTGATGAGTCTCTGGTGCTGAGGATGTGTTGTGTCTTACGATCAGCAGTGAAAGCAGGCAGCAGCACCCGGGCGGACAGTCCTGCGGTCGACTGGTTCAAGGTCCTGCTGTCGGACACTGACTCCAGCGTCCTGGAGCACTCTGGCAAGATGGTGCTGCTGTTTGAGATCCTCAGGATGGCCGAGGAACTGGGGGACAAAGTGTAAGCTGGTCGGAGTCGACAACCTGGGGAGGGGGTATCAAACACGTCTTGTTTACTGACTTATCATCACCAAGTGACCAGAGGCCTGCTCCGTAAAGCGAGTTTACCGAATAAGCCAGGTTTATGTCAGTTACGTTCCCTGAAAAGCCTTGTTTGGTAAACCTGCTTTACGGAACAGGCCCCGGGTCACTGTGAGGTTTGCAGATTTGTGATTATCAACCATGACTAGATGTGGCGCAGCAGATAACCCTGACCCTTCCTTACACAGGCTGGTGTTCAGTCAATCCTTGATCTCGTTAGATTTGGTGGAAGATTTCTTGGACCTCGCCAACAAAGCCAGAAACAAGGGAGAAACCTCCCCGTACAAAGGTGCGCTTTCAAATGTAACCTACTCAGTTTGACGACAACCAGTTGCGTTTTGATATAACCGTCTGATTCAGTTTTCTGTGACTGAAGGACCTGGAAGCTGGATCAGAAACACAGATTACTACCGTCTAGATGGGTCCACCAGCGCCACATCTAGGAAGAAATGGGCCGAAGATTTTAATGACTCAATCAACACACGGTAGGATAAAAGATCTAACTCCTGACTGAACTAGTGATCTCGCAGAATTGTACGGTATTTTAACTATATCAACAACTAACAAGCAAAATAAATCGATGTCATACTTGAAGGTTGATTTTTTAAAGTTTAATTTGATTTATGTTTCTGTCAGGGGCCGTCTGTTCCTGATCTCAACAAGAGCTGGATCCCTGGGGATTAACCTAGTGGCTGCAAACAGAGTCATCATCTTTGACGCTTCCTGGAACCCTGCCTACGACATTCAGAGCATCTTCAGGGTGTACCGCTTCGGTCAGCAGAAGAACGTGTTCGTTTACCGCTTCCTGGCTCAGGTAACCCAGCGAGTCGTCCCTCCTGTCTGAGACGGATCGATCGCAGGAACGACCCGGAGGTTCAGACTTGCAGTTGAAATTCACCGCTCTCCCGTTGTTCTCGTTACTTGTTGCGCTTCAGGGCACCATGGAGGAGAAGATTTACGACAGGCAGGTGGCCAAGCAGTCCCTGTCGTTCAGGGTGGTGGACCAGCAGCAGATCGAGAGACACTTCACCCTGTTTGAGCTGACCGAACTTTACATGTTTGAGCCCGACATGCTGGAGGAGCCCAACTCAGAGAAGAAGAACAAGAAGACCACTCACCTGCTCCCCAAGGTAAGCGGAGCCTCAGAGCTCACACACTCTCACGGTGTGGAAGTGGGGGTTTGGACCGAGAGGGAGGGAGGAGCGAGGCAGGATCAACACCCACACGCATTTATTTTTCCCAACTGTAAAAGGAGGGAATACTTGCACATACAAGGACAGACAATGTAAAAAGGGCTGACAAAGGGAGCAGACAGACATACAGAGGGCAGGGTGAACACAGTGGACAACAGCTGAGTGATTAGGATGAAACACAGGAGTGCAGGAAAACACATCCAGGACAGGGAGACACAGAGGACATCAGGGGCAGGGGAAAACCAGGAGGACGTCAGTCGCACGTATGAGGTCTTGTACGGTACCCACGCCCCTCTTAAGCGCCGTTAGATTGTGTTGACGTCTTTCTGCCGTGTGTTTCTCTCAGGACTTGATTCTGGCGGATCTTCTTCAGGGCTGCAGAGAACACATCGTGCGTTACCACGAACACGAGTCGCTGCTCGACCATAAAGAGGAGGAGGAGCTAAGCGAGGCTGACCGCAAAGCAGCCTGGGACGAATATGAGGCTGAGGTAATGACCATGATCAGCGTGAGGAACATGACGCACCTGCGGGCTCGTCAATGTCAATGACATGGATGTCTGTCTCTCTACTTCAAAAGGGGGCCTTCTTCTTGAATAAGCAGTCGAGCAACGCAGTTGTTCCAAGCCCCTCCAACCTGCCAGGACAGTTCAGCCAGAACATGCTGAGCAAGAAAACAAACGAGCAGCTTAAGGTATGAGACCTGACCTCGTTTCGGGGGGGGGGGGGGAACCTTTCCAGTAAACGTTGCAACATGTATCAAGATTAGTCTCTATGTCTCTGCAGAAGATGATTCATGACAGTCGTACAAAGGTCACTGAGGCCATCAAGGCACTGCGAGGTGTAGAGAACCGCCCCCTGGAATACTACAAGATAATCTTGGTAAGACAACTTGTCATGTATACTTACTTGATGTTTATTATTGAAAAAGCGTGTGTGTGTGTGTTTGACGTGACGTGCTGTCTCAGTGGAAGGACAACCCCATGCTGACAGAGGCAGATGTGAGCACCATGGCAGAGAGATGGAAGAGCAGCAATGACACAGAGCATCAACGCAGGATGACCACATATGAAGAGCTTCTCTCAAAACAGCACTCTGTGAGCTTCAGTTTTCTACTTATTTATACCGTTTCTACACCCATTATGTGTCAAATACTTTGAAGACCAAAGTACTGTATTAAATAGACCATAATTTTCCTCTTCACAGCTGACTTTCTGCATCCAGAGGATTTTGAGCAGCCGAAAAAATAACGATGCATAAACAGTCGTGGTCATGAATATAAAATCAGCCCTTTTGCTCGAACACAACTATGGTGTTGAGCAGGAAGGGTTATTTTAGCTTCCCTGTGGCACCAGTAGACACATAGCAACAGAGGAAACCAAGGGAACTGTCCACAGAAACAAAGGAATTGTCTTTTTGTTGTTTTTTCAACAGAATTATTATTATTTTTGAGTTCATCAATACTGTAGAAATAAAATGTATATTATTTTGTCTAAGATATATCCTGGATTGAGATTTTGGGAAATTGCATCATGTTGTAACTTGCTATAATAAATGTTGTCACTTGCTATAAAAAAGGTAATAAAAAAAAGTTCTTGTCTTTCATCTTTTGTATAGTCTGAGTAATCGCAAAGATTGAGGTCATGATGCTAGTGGGCTGTGGGTCCAGGGTTGACTTCAAAACTGTCTGGGGCCAGGAAATGTTTCCTGTATATTGTGTAGAATCAAAGATCTTTGTCTTGAAAATATGCGGAAACTACAGTTTTTAAATGCTTCAGTCGAACCAATGCATTCAGGAACTAAATGACAATTAATTACACCATGTTCCGATTGTCCCAACATAACCACAGTTTCAACAGACACCTACTGTGTATTGTTCTTGAATGGTGCCAGTAATCTGTTTAAAATGGAAATGTGGTAATTAAAGTAGGCCAAGAGAAGTGGTAGATAAGAGCAGAGGAAGTCTTTCTGTCAATGAGGAATTTAGTGCTGTCATCCCGCGCTGAAGACACACAACCAAGTCTGCCATCAGTAGACAAGTTCATCAAGCTTAGAACCTTAACTGATAAAACAAGACACAGGACTACACCACAACGACAGGTAATTTTTATTTTTTACATATAAAAGGTTTGGGAATACATCCTTTTTGTTGTAAACCCTGTGTATCTATTTTGCACCATCTGTATTTAAGTTATTTGGATTTATTTGCATATATACGATGTAGCCTTTGACTATGATGAGCGGAGATGACATTTTTTAGTTTTTGGAATTGTGTCAAGTGAATTGAGAATGTATGTCACAGACATCAAAGTTTATTCAGATATTATTGTTTGCATAGTGCAGGTTTCCATCTATACGTTACTATTTTCTTTCTCTTCAGGTGACACAAGATACTTTCCAAATATGACAGAGTCTGACAGAGTGCAGAATCAAACCTGTGACTGTTCGATCGATGAATTCAAACGTGCGGTGTTCCCGGTTGCCTACTTGCTCATTTTCCTCATGGGCCTGACAGCTAACTGTGCTTCCCTTTGGGTCTTTCTGAGAATGTGCAGAAAAGGCAGAAGGTTAACCACAGTAAATCTGTACATGGTGAACCTGTTGGTGTCTGATCTCATGCTGGTGTGTACCCTGCCACTCAGAGCAGCATACTACCTGCTGGACTCTTATTGGCCCTTCGGGGACATTGCCTGTCGCCTGGCCTCCTATGTGTTCTACATCAACATGTACGGTTCGGTCTACTTTCTGCTGGCCTTGAGTGTCATTCGTTACATGGCTGTGTCTCACCCCTTTAAGTTCCTGACGCTGGATAATGGACCCTGGGGGTGGGTGGGGTGTGTCCTCATCTGGGTCTTTGTGTCGCTGGTCTCGGCCCCCTTACTGAGCTCAGGGATCCAGAAGGGTGAGGGAGGGAAGATCCACTGCCTGGAACTCGGCAAAATGGGTCTCGACACGATGATCATCCTAAACAGTGCTGCCTTTGTGGTGGGCTTTGCCCTGCCGTTTGTTGTCATTTCTGTCTGCTACATGTGTGTGTTACGTAGCCTGTGCCGGCCTAGGGCTGGCAGGGATGGCAACAGACCCTCCAGACGAAAGTCTTTCGCCCTTGTTGGTCTTGGACTCTTGATTTTTGTGGTCTGTTTCTTGCCATACCATGTGGTGAGAACTATCTTCCTGGAGGCTGAACAAAATGCACAGAAAAACGGGTGTCGGGACCCATGCAGTGGGATCAATGGTATTCGTAAGGCTGCCGTGGTTACGCTGTGTCTAGCTGCTGGGAACAGCTGCCTCGACCCTTTCCTTTTCTTTTTTGTGGGAGAAAACTTCAGAGATATCTGCATGAGAAAAGCTCGGAGATCGGGAATTGTAGAAAGACAAGCTGAGGCTCAAGAATTGCAAGTTGTGGAATTAACTGTGAAATGATGGTCTGACAATAGCTTGAAAAAGTTTATTTTTTATTATTATTATTTTATTGTATTTTGTGTCAATTTTTTCCATGTAAAAGATGTACATGTTGCATGGAATTAACTGTGAATTGATGGTCTGACAATAGCCTAAAAAAAAAGTTTTATTAAACATTTTAATTATTAAATGTTTTTTTGTTGTTGGTATTTTGTGTCAGTGTTTTCCAGGTTAAAAAAGGTCAGATTTACATATGTTGCATAGTAGTAGGTATAGTGCCTTTTGTTTATTGCTTGATTGTCATGTTAATATATTTTGGTTCACTATATTCTCTTTGTTTATTACTGCCATGTAGTTATACACTCTGTACTTCCATCTGCTAGTTTGAGTAAAACTAAAAGGTGTGCAAGTTTTTGTACACCACCTTGTTGTCTGACTTCAACAGTAAGAGCAAAAGCCTCCGATGCATGACAGGTTGGACGACCGTTGACGGGCGTTTATTGTCGTCAATAAATGATTAAATATTAGTAACATCCGTAAAATGAACGTGACAAGATTAAAGCTAAGCTAATATGTCAAGTAACGGCAGCGGCCTCGACGACAGGGTCATAGTTCAATACTTTTTATGTCTTGGCGACGATCGTCCAACCTTTTAGAATGCTGCTCTTCAGTAAAAATATGATGTTGCGACCGATCACATTTTGGCCTACTTGACGCCCAACAGGCTATGGAGCGACGTGATAGAAACCATCCTTAATAGGCCTACTGTTCAAATTCAAACCCGAACCAGTTTAAGTAGAAATAATTCGTTAATCGATCGAAACCAATACAAAATATTTAGGGCATTTTCAAATGCTACACTACCTTTTCAGAACTAGTTTGCTCGTGTAACTTCCGACGTCATGTTCTAAGTAGCTTTTTTGTTTTTATGTAATATACTTAACTTTCATTGGCTCACTCGGGTTGCCGTTTAGATGTTTTGACCAATTACAGTCATAAGATGAGTCACTCCTGGAAGAAAAAAAACGCTGACGTAACTGAAACTAGCCAATAGAATTACCCCAACGTCAGGCGTTGAGCAACATTTTTCATGACGCAGTAGTTTTCGTTCGAGTAGCAGCAGCCATCTTCTTAGTTGAACTACGAACGGACGAAGTGTAGATTACACATGTAATGGAAAATTGAAACATTTGGTCAATGTCACAAAAGAAATAGTCAAATGTGTTCATGGACTGCCTGGTAATAAATTGTTATGTTAACGAAAACGCTGGTTTAGTATTTGACCGAACACACACCGCAAAGATGGATGACGACGCGGCGAGGGAAGATGCCTGCGGAGAGTATCAATCCTCCCTCGAAGATTTGACATTCAACAGTAAACCTCACATCAATATGCTGACCATTCTGGCAGAGGAGAATCTGCACTTCGCCAAGGATATCGTCGCAATAATTGAAGCACAAATCAATAAGGTTTTTATGAATATAGAATTTTCCTTTTCAGATAACGAAGCTAGCTAACGTTAACAGTAGGCCTCGCTAGCAATAGCTAACGCCACTAGCCATATGGTCAACATGGCGGCAATACTAGTCTGTAGTCGTTGTTGCTTTGTTAGCGTAGAAACGCATTTGTCAGCAGCGTGGCAAAAATTTCTTATTATGTAGACTAATTACCTTTCGACTATTCGTTCTCATATTGATTGTGGCCATTATTGGTTAATATGTCGCATAGTTTAGCCATTTTAGCAGTTGGCTAATCTCTATAGTTATAATTCAAAGAACAAGTTAGGTAACAATGTTTTCGGGTTGTCGTATCCACCACTAGTAGACACTAGTTGAAAGTATGAATTGACGTGGAATTGGCTAACGATATCAATCTGTGCGCGTGGCAACATTCCATTGTTACCAGTCTTGCGCATATTAGAACGTATTACGAAAAAAGTAAATTAAGGTAAATTCTGCTGATAATTAACGTTAGCTAGCTATCTTAAACGTTCTGGGTCGACTAACGTCGTTAGTCCTTTCAGTTCGTTTCAAGTTCTGAACACGTGGGTTGGTATTAACATTTAGTTAGCCTGAGGTGGAGTGTTAATTGTATGTACCCTAAACGTCGCCTAACATTTGTAATTCTAACGTAGATAAACTAATCCAGGGTACCAGGCCTACAACAGCGTGACTGCGTTGTCTATGATCTAGTGAGACCAGCCAAGGTTGCCAGTTAAGCGGCTAGTCGCATGCTCAAATGCTAGCTTTTATTTTTCGAGTTATGCTAACTTAGTTTAATGTTGAGGTACTCGACCAGACGTACTCTGTACATTTATCCGTTCAGTAGACATTGCATTAAGAGGAAATCTGTTCATTTGGAACATTACTGGTCTCAATTTAAAATGATCAGCCAGCTAACGTTACCCTAGTTTTGATATAACGTTAGTTTACTAGTGAATTATTTGAATTTTGAAATGTCAAATGGATGGTAAAATGTGATAATAAAAATTATGAAATGTGCTTTTTGTCTTTTTTATTTCCCAGTGTAATTTATTGGTATCAATCTCTGGGTTATTGAATGAATGGAATGAGACTCATTTCACAATGTTAGTGATCAGTATCACTCATCTGAATCAGGACATTGGTCTTTTACTTGCAGCTATTGAGCTGCACATTTGACTAGTTTAGGCAAATTATTTACTAGTACCGATATGTGGGTCTATGCAGGTGAAATGGTTCCCTGTAAGTTAAGTGGAATAAGATTTCAGCATTTTGTGTTTGAAGTCATTCCAAAACTTTTCAAAAATGCCTTCATTTTTTTACTTTGTAACTTTGACTGGGTTAGCTCAATTGTTTTTGCCCTCAAAGGGCCTCCCACAATGGACTGCAATTCCATGATGGAACTAATTTTTCACATTGGGATGGTTTGGCTTGATGTAAATCACTTAATGGGTAAAGGTACAAAGAGTGTTTCAGTTCTTGAGACGCTCTTTGGAGGTAATCGAGAGGTTTTCTTGAAGAGACTGAACAGTGTTGGTGAATGGACTTTTTTTTCCTCTTGAATTCTTGTGCAGTGCACCAGTGAAGAGTGAATTGGTGCAGAAAAAAAGACATTTGAACTCTACAGCTTTTATATTCTCAGAAGAAGAAACATTTTTGGCCATTTATTTTTTTCTTTACTTGGGACACATCCGCTGTGCAGCACCGCAGACTGATTTTTGCTCCGTAGTCTACCTAACATGAGAATTTTTGGACAATTTTTTACCTGTTACTGTTTTGGCAACAGCCTTCAATCTTTTTGGCTAGCAGGATTTTTTTTTTTCCCAGCACCAAATATATGGGTTTAAAGTTTGTATTGTTACCATTATATAGTGTATATGATGCATTGTTGATTTAACCCCTGTTGTTTTCTAAACTTATCAAGTTTTCTATTGCTCCAGGCCCCACCTGCCGAGAAGCTTCCTGTTTTGTACTTAGTGGATTCCATAGTGAAGAATGTCGGAGGCGAATACCTTGCAGTGTTTGCTAAAAACCTAGTCTCTTCATTTATATGTGTTTTTGAAAAGGTACACACTCCTTTATTATGTTTGGCATATTGACATTCAAGAATAACAACTTTCAACTGTGCTGTCTAACCTCCCCAATGGCTTGATGTGTGTTTTTAGTCTTGTACATTTGGCGACTACTTTTGTGCTAATAAAAATATGGGGTTGCGTGAGTCCCCTTTTGATTTGGGAAGAAGTCGTTTTAAAGTGTTAAATTTGCTAGTTCTCTGGTAAAATGTTCTTAATAGTAAACGGCATCTACTTCTGAAGATCTTTTAATATTGTCCCATGTAATATTTGACTGTCCTGAAGTTAACAGAACATAGATTTTGAGTAAGCAAACATGTTCTCTCTTTGTAGGTGGATGAAAACACTAGGAAAAGTCTGTTCAAATTGCGCTCCACTTGGGATGAGATATTCCCTCTAAACAAACTCTATGCTTTGGACGTACGGGTGAATTCTCATGACCCAGCCTGGCCTATCAAACCACTGGCAGCCAACATTCACGTGAATCCTAGGTTCATAAAACCGGTGAGTGTTTGGGGGAGGGGAGGGAGGAGGATGGGTGGGAGGGCTCTGTGACTTCTCCCACCTTGATTGTACTCTGAAAATCTAGACTCTTTTTCGGGGGGGGGTTGTTCCACACCTTGTGTACTGTAGCACCAACTGGTTGTGTGTTGTTTTGGGTTAGACCGAGGAGGCCGCCTCGCCTGTGCCTGCCCCCTCCCCCCCTGCTGCACCCACCCCGGCCCCCGTGCCCCCCCCCAGCGAGGCGAGCATCACCCAGGAGCAGCTCATTAGACAGCAGCTGCTGGCCAAGCAGAAACAACTCCTGGAGCTGCAGCACAAGAAGATTGAACTGGAGCTGGAACAGACCAAAGCACAGCTGGTGAGACCGGCATTTTCCACACCATATAATCAGATTTCAGTACTAATTAAAAAGCTTCTGGTGTTTTTAATATTTGTTTTCTTTCAGGCTGCAAATGTAGTGTTGACGCAGCCAACAGCAGTTACGACTCCAGCCCACAGTATTGCAGTGCCAAAGGCACCCCAGACCGCTCCTAAGCAGTGGGTCCCCCCTCAGGCTGAGAGCAAACCACCCACAAGGGACCCGCGTCTGAACCGATCTGGCCCCCCCACCCCGCAGCCCAAAGAGCAGCCTAACAGCAAGCGGGACGCCCACAACATGGGAGCACCAGCCCACACGCCTGAGAAGAAGGCTCCAGAGAAGTTAAGCAGGCCGGAGAAAGCGAGACATCCCAGGAAGGAGACGGAGGAGAAGCCAAAGTCCAAGTCGCCGTCTCCCTTGGCTAAAGGGGTGATGGCTAAAAGCAAGCATTCGGAGTCTGAGAGCGTGAAGTCGGCAGACGCCGGGAAGAAAGACCCCAGGCTGCGGAAACACGTCCACGAGAAGGGTGAAGCTAAAGAGGAGGAGGTGGTGAAGGAGAAGAAGAGATGCACTGAGAAGAAGGAGAAAGAGGAGCCCGGGAAAGCTCCGGAACTTCAGAAAGCAGCCAGGGGGAAGCTGGTTAATGGCTCGATCAGCAAACACGACCGCGTCGAGACCCCTGAGAGCAAGTCGGAGAGCAAGACCGGAGGGAATGCCAGGACCAACGCCCGGAAACGCACACGCTCCCGTTCCCGCTCACGTTCCCCTGCCCCTCCCTCCCCCAAGAGGAAGGACAGGAGGTCACCCAAGACCAGGACCAGGAGCTCCTCCACTTCTCCTCCTCCTCCGCCTCACAAGCCGAGCAAGGCCCGGATGTCTGGAGGCAAACACTGTCACGTGGAGGACTCCACCCAGCACGGGAAGGGTCGAGACGAGAGGGCCACACCCAAGAAGGGCCCGTCGGAGCCCAGGAGAGGGAAGCGCTCGGCGGAGGAGAGGCACATGGAGGCCAGGGACTCGCTGCCCTCCCGGGTTCCCCACGACAGCAAGGATAACTCCCACCACTGGAAGAGTGGATGGGAAGAGAACAAACAGTGAGTGGAATATGTTTTCAGTTGTCTAATTTTAGCTGGTTGTCTCGCAGGTATCCCTGTGAAATTCTAGTCGTTTGAATCCCACCGACCTGGTCCTTCCAACACATGTAGCTCTTTCTCCCTTCAGTCTGAAGTTGTCAGAGGAGGCTCATGGGAAGGCTGGCCCTCAGAGACACAAGTCTTTCTCTGGCGGTCAGCGACCCAGCACCCCTCGCACCCCCAAGCCTCACCGCCTCAGCGTGGACGCCAACCTGCAGATACCAGAGGCCCTCAACTCTGCCAGCAAGAGAGACCTGCTCAGGAAGGTACGATAGCCCACCTGGACAGCTACAGCTGACCATATAACTATGCTAAGCTAACATGCCTCTAGGTGTTATGTCCTAATATTCATCAGTTTCCCCTCTCCTCCTGGATCTCTGTAGGCCAGTAGGCGTTTAGAGAACGGGGAGATCTCCAACGAGGACTTCCTGAACGTGGCCCACCAGATCAAGCAGCTGTTCCAGTACCAGGAGGAGAAGCAGCGGTCTGACTCCTGGGAGGGCTCCGGCGAGGACGGCCCGCACTTCCCCAACAAGAAGAAGCCCCTGCTCTCCACCCCCGGCTCCGCCCCGCAGGACAGCCTGTCTGACGCCGAGCTCAGCTACTTCGAACACAAGTCCCGCCTGAGAAGGACCCAGCTGCCCCAGCGCCAGGGGGGCGAGGACTGGGAGGGTGGGGAGGAGGGTCAGGAGGAGGTGGATTCCGCCGCGCCCCCTGGGGGGAAGGCGGAGGGCAGCAGGGGGGCCGTCCACCCCTCGGTCCCCCCGTTCCCCAGGCAGCCCAGGGAGAGGCATGGGAAGGAGCCACCGGAGGAGCAGCAACCCCCGGCTGCCATGATGGAGGGATCGTATAACCATGGCAGGGAGTTCCCCAGGATCAAGTCCCTGCAGGGCCTGCGCTTCAGGAGGAGGGCCGACCCCAGGGAGTCCGCTGGGCCAGACAGGCTCAAGAGTAAGTGGGACATGTTTATTCATTTTTGTATTTTACTTTCGATTATTTTGTTTGTCCTTTTAGTAGAAACGACAGGCTGGATGGTAGTGATTAGCTCTGTGTTGGGTGGCCAGCTCACGCAGTTTCTCATGGTGGTGTTTGTGTTTTTCAGACGAGAGGGAGTGGACCTCCCCCCTGAGCGAGCGTCAGCGGGAGGAGCAGAAGAGCGGCTACGACGCGCCCAGGCGCTACACCGGGACGCCCGACCCCCGCCGCGACGACCCCCCCAAGCACGACCGGGCCCCTCCCAAGGCCAGCCTGGTCCACAGGGGCTCCGTCAGCCCCGCCCTGCCCGAGGGCCCCACCAGGAAGCCCCCGGTGGGGTACGAGAGAGAGCGCCTCTCCCCCCTGGAGCAGCTGGACCCGGCCGGGCTCAGCCCCGTCCCCAGGTTCGAGAGTCCCAACAGTGAGCACTCTGACGACGGGCCCCTGGAGGCCCCCAGGTCCATCCTCAAACCCCCCTCCAGAGGGCCCCTCCCCCGGCACACCCACTCCCCCGGACACACCCCTCCCCATGTCTCCGAAGGGGGCTCGGCTGCCCCACAGAGGTACGACGGCCCCCCCAAAGGCCACCCCTCCCGCTACGACGGCCCCGGAAGACCGCCTCACCTCCCAGGTCGGTACGAGGGCGGCCCCGGGCCAGGCCGCTACGACGGGCCAGGCGGCTCCCACGGTCGCTACGACAACCTTCACCCCCACGCTCACGGCAGGTTCGACGGGCCTGGGAGGTTCGACGGGCCCCCTATGCCCCACGGGCCCATGAGGGGAGGGGATCCACAGGGCCGCTACGACGGCCCCCCGGCCTCGCAGGGCCGTGGCCGCTACGACGGGCCTCTGGGCCCACAGCCAGCCAGGTTCGAGAGTCCAGGCCCCAGACCGGGGCGCTTCGACGGCCCCATGCAGCCCAAACGCTTCGACGGGCCCGGCAGGTTTGACAGTCCACACATGCAGCCAGGCAGGTTTGAGGGACCCGTAGGGTTCCAGACTCCCATGCACTTTGACGGGCCTTCCAACCAGCCGGGTTCGATGCACTTTGACGGGCCAGGGAACCAGCCGGGCCCAGGCTGCTTCGACGCTCCCGGCCAGCAGGGACCCATGAGGTTCGACATGCCCCACTTCGACGGGCCCTCGGGGCACCAGGGCCCCCGGTTCTGCGGGCCCCCCGGCATGCAGCCTCCCCTGCGGCCGGGCGCCCCAGTCTACGAGCCCATGGCCAACGCAGCAGGGAGCCAGCAGCCCTCCGGGTTCAACATGGCCAACCAGCACTTCCCAGAGCCCCACAACCCTGCGTTCGGCAGCGGGCAGCACGGCTTCTCAGGGCAGCCGGGCGGGCCCCAGGCGGGGGGGTTCAACGTGCCCTCCTCCTCAGGGTTCCCCAACTCCTTCGTCCAACCCGGTCCTTCCTTCTACGGCCCCGGGGGAGGCATGAACGCCCCGTCCCAGACAGGAAACGTGCAACCTCCGGTGAGACCCTCCGGGATTGGAAGGACGATGGTTACCACGGATACACGCTCACTAAGACGTGTGTGTGTGTGAGAGAGTTGTTCACTTGATGAGGTGTCAACCATAATCATGTATGATCTTGTTACAGATGAATATGCTGCCAAACCTGGGCCAGCCGCCCTTCCTACCACAAAACCCAGTGCCTTTCAACCAACCAGGTGAGTGGTCTCTTAACCTGTTGTGAAATGAAGTCTGGTTTATTAGTCATACACTCAAGTTAAACCCAACCAGACACCATGTACCTAATTGACCAGATGATTGATTGATTGGTTGGTTGATTGGTTGGTTGTGTAGGTCCTCAGTTTCCGGAGAGCCACTTCGGCCAGGTGGATGTGAACGACTTGCTGACGAAACTCATCTCCACCGGCATCATCAAGCCTGCTCAGACAGAGCCCGCTCCCAGTGGAACCGGTTAGTGCACGCACACACACTCAGTCTCACACCCAGTCACTCTTACACACACACACCAGTGCTCATCCTGACGTGTGCATGCTGCTGTCCCTCCCTGCAGAGTCGGCTGCCCTGCCTCCGGCGCCTCCAGTGGTGGTGGAGGAAGAGGAGGAGGAGGAGCAGGAGGAGGATGAGAACCTTCCAGACCTCACAGGCTTCACCATAGAGGACATGAAGCTGTAAGTTCACCCTGTCAACACGTCTCTCTGAGAGACCTGCTCCTCACCAGCAGCAGAGAGGAGGACAGGGAGAGAGTGCTGCCGCTGTTGAGGATGTGTACTTCACGTGAGCGTGACGGTGGCGTCGCTGAGGGAGCCTGGTGTTCATGGCTGTTTCCTCCCCGCAGGCGCTACGACAGCGTGGTGACCAAACTCTACACCGGCATCCAGTGCTACTCCTGCGGCATGCGCTTCACCTCTTCGCAGACAGATGTCTACGCCGACCACCTGGACTGGCACTACCGGCTGAACCGCTCGGAGAAGGACGTCAGCAAGAAGGTCACACACCGCCGCTGGTACTACAGCCTCACGGTGAGTCTCACTTCCTGTCCAGGCAGGAAACGCACCTTTTTTTAAATGTAAAAGGTCCAAAGTCCCGTTCCACTGTTGTGAAGCTAACGATGTCCCTGACTTCGTGGCCCTCAGGACTGGATTGAGTTTGAGGAGATCGCCGATCTGGAGGAGCGGGCGAAGAGCCTGTTCTTTGAGAAGGTCAACGAGGAAGTGGTGCAGAAGACCCAGGAAGCAGCGAAGGAGAAGGAGGTCCAGAGCGTGAGGGCGGCGGCCGACGTGGTGGACGAGGTGAGCGGACCGGGGGAACCGGGCCAGTCTGGGATTCCTGGTCTCGATGTTTTGGAGCGTGTCCGGCCGGCCCCCTCCTGGATGCGCCGCAGCTGGAGATGTTGTCTGATGGGCCTTCTGCTTGTGTCCCCAGTCCTGTGAGATCTGCCAGGAGCAGTTTGAGATGTACTGGGAGGAGGAGGAGGAGGAGTGGCACCTGAGGGACGCCATCCGCGTCGACGAGAAGGTGGGTGTCTGGACAAGAACACACGACTCGAGGATAAACTTGATGTTATTAACATTTCAATTGTTCCTTTTTTTATTTATTTATCCACAGACATATCATCCTTCGTGTTTTGAAGATTACAAGAATGTAAGTAACACGTTGTGATTGATTGATTTTGTATTTTCCTATCTTTGAATGTGTTGTTATTTGACTGACGCCGTTCCTCCTGCTCCTCCAGACGTCATCATTTCCAGACGCCTCTCCGTCTCCCACCAAGCTGCTGACCGACCACCCGCTGAGCGCCTTCGTGAAGGAAGAGGAACCGCAGGCGCCCAGCTGTGCGCTCGTCGTCAAACAGGAAGCGGAGCCGGAGGCGGGCGTGGCTCTGAAGGAAGAGGAGGTTCAGGTTAAGGTGGAGGCAGGAACAGAAATGGCTGCTTCCTGAACCCACGCTGCTTCCTTTTCCTGTCCACTTTTATTGGCTGCTCATAGCCCCTCCCTTATTTTGTAAGGAAGAGATATTTTTATAATTGACTGAGGCGGGGCCCTCAGATTGCCATACATTTGAATACATTTTTGTATTTGGAATCTGCCTGTACAATTCAGGTGTTTTGCGTGTGGATGGATGAATGAATGAACACTGAAAATGTACCTTGCAAAAAGCTGTACACTGAGGAAAAGATGTCATATTTAATTTATAAATAAAGCTATTTTTGGTATACTTTGTGTAATGTTGGTAAGAGGCTACAGAAGGATCCAACAAGATTGCTTTAATAGTTTATGATTTTTCTGCGAGAGTTAAGAAATTGTACATTAGTTTTGTTGCTGAGGTAAATTTTTTATTTGAAACAATGGAAAATGTATGTTGACTAATTTGGCCTCAGAACTAGCCTTGAAATTTGGACAAAAGGCTGTTTAAAAGTATTGATAGATCTCTAAGGTTGAAGAAGGTAAGAAATACGACCAATTATTCAAAAGTAAACAGGACGCATAACATGGTGGCTAACCTTTATACAAGTTTCTTGGTAATCTTGCTTTCTAACTGCTTTAAACCGAATTTTCAGGTGTTTTTTGCAGAAGTAAAAAAAAAAAAAAAAAATAGCTATTTTGCTTGGTAATACTGGTTTTCAATAAAAAAATATATTAAAAAGTGTTTGTGTGAATAGTGATTGGTGTGGCTTTCTGTATTAATTCTCCCAGAATCCCCCATCCTTTGATATTAATTTTCGTTGTCATATTGCTTGAATCATTAATAAAGTGAAGTAAAAATTAAGTATTTGTGCTGTTGGTTTTTATTCCGTTCATATTGTCAACCGAGTCAGAATGAGCATTTGTCATGGTTCTGCTTGTGTAGCGAAAAATTTGATGTGATTGTAACAGTGAAGTTGAGGACTAAGAAGATTCCAACAATGGTGTTCACTGCCACCTAGTGGAGAGCAGAAAAGCTTGCAGGGCTCAGGTTGTCAAGGCAAAGCGTCAACATCTCTCATCCCTCCTGCGTGTCAGGAAGCAGACTGACCAGTGTGTGCCTCCATGTCTCAGGTCCTGGGTGTCAGGAAGCAGACATTTAGTCATTTAGCAGACGCTCTTATCCAGAGCGACTTACAGTAAGTACAGGGACATTCCCCTGAGGCAAGTAAGGTGAAGTGACTTGCCCAAGGACACAATGTCAGCTGGTATGATCGGGAATCGAACTGGCAACCTTCAGATTACTAGCCCGACTCCCTCACCGCTCAGCCATCTGACCCCCCAGACAGACCAGTGTGTGCCTCCATGTCTCAGGTCCTGCTCTCTGATGTCTGCTGTTGCAGGAGCCGGACAGTGCGTCCTCCAGAGGCTGGGTGCCCCTGCACTACGCAGCCTTCCACAGCAGGCTGGGCTGCGTCCAGGTCCTCTGTGGCGGCAGTCTGGACGCCACAGACCACAACGGAAACACACCTGGTAACGGTCACACTGCTGAAACACACCTGGTACTGTCACACTGCTGTAACACACCTGGTGCTCCACATCACCCCCTTATGGTTTGTCACCTGTCCTCCTGCAGCACACCTGGCAGCCGTAGAGGGCCACGTGTTGTGTCTGAAGTTCCTGGTGTTGAAGGGAGGTGGTCTGGCCAGGACTCTGCAGGATAGAAATAACGACGGGGAGAATCCTCGAGAACTGGCCGTGAGGTTTCACAAGCACCCTGTTCTCCAGTGCCTTGAGGACCTGTCTCAACACACACAGCCCAGACGAGGAAGATGGTATGCTGGCTGCTTTTCTATTAGCTCAAACAATAATGAGAAATGTCTTTGGGGCAGGTTTATTCAACACCAGCTTGGGAGTTTACGATTCTTCTTACTGTGTTTGGTTCTAATGAGAATCAACAGACATTGTAAGTTCTGGTTCTCTCTCCAGGACATCGTAAGTTCTGGTTCTCTCTCCAGGACATCGTAAGTTCTGGTTCTCTCTCCAGGACATCGCCCCATGTCTTCCCATCATCGAGAGAAAAAAAACAACCAAGAAAAAAGCGAATGTTGCATGACTGTTTGTGAGAAAAGTGAAGGAATACATGGATAATATGTTTGAGCAATGTTTATTTAGATTCATGCACAGTACAATACATTGAGAAATTCACAAGATTGTGGACATGTTCCTGCTCTGGACAATCAGTCTATAAAATAAATTGAATTGGTGAGCAAAGTCTACTGTAATAAGAATTATGGCAGTTTGCTTATAGGTTTTAGGACATGCAAATAAATGCTGTTCAAAACGTGCATGCTCTAAAAACAACTCATTACAGTTCCCAATGGAAACCTCACAGGTAAAGCACGTTTTACTTTGTGATATATCAGGATAAACATGTATAAAATGTCACGAAAAACACTCCCGAAGGTGTCCAGTCACTTCCAAAGTCGATAGAACCCCAAAGTTATGGCCAGACAGGCAAAAACAGACGCTGTGAGAGAAGCGACAGGAGTTACAAACAGTAGCCTATTAAAATTGTGAGTTTTGTGTAACTACCTAAAGCACATCAAACCAGGGGTGTAGGTTTAAATAGGATTTTCTTAACAGATATGCCGTTTTCAAAAAGTGCCATGTCTAATAAACCCTCCGCCGGTGTCTGCCTGCCGTACCTGCAAGGTAGCGAATAGTCTCCAGCTTCAGGGACTCCAGGATGGTTTTCAGGGACGCAACCTCGAGGTCGATCTTCTTATTGGTCTCCATTGTGTCGTGATCGATGTCTGCGTTCTAAGGGGAAGTTTGACGAAGGGTTAGGAGTGCAGACGGGTGCGGCCCGGTAGCATAACTGTAAACAGGATTACCTTCCTGTGGAACTCTGTGCTGGCCTCCATCAGCTTGTTCTCTTGGTCGGTAAACTGAGGAAACAGATTCACACAGGCTGTATGACAGAGAGTGAGGAGGTTCAGGTGGACAGACACACACACACACGCTTACACACACACACACACACACACACACACACCAGATCTGTGACTCTGCTTCTCTCCAGGTTGATGTCCAGCTTGGCCTCAGCTCTGATCTTCTGACTTTCTTCCTGAAGCAGAAACACATCACATCTGGGATCGGCACAGCAATACAGAGTTACACATCAGTAGCTTGAAGCCCCTTTCCCCCTGGAATGACTTTTGCCACTTGACAGGCTGCTATTGTGAATAAGAATTGGTTCTTAATGACTTGCCAGTTTATATAATATTTTTTTTTTAATGATAAAATACCATAGATACTCACCAGTAACCTGCTTCTTATATGGTCCAGTTCGGTTTTCATTTTCTGTAATGAGACTCAACCTCATTAAGGCTGAATGGACAAGGACAGGCTATGAGTCCAAATAGGCACGGTGGAGATGATTATGTGGCTAATGGAGGTTATGTACCGCATTCTCGGAGCGCAGGTTGGCAAACTCACTCTTCTCCAGGATCACCATGTCCTTCCGGATGGAGTCCAGGTGCGCCATGATCTGCTGCAGCGCGATCTCCTAACACACGTGATTGATTGTGACTTCATGTCTAATATCCGCGTATCTAGCCTACTATATACACACGGGGCATGTGCACCCTCAAACCTACCTGATGGGCTGAGGTCACCATGTCCTTGTATACAATATCCATGTTTGATGTTGTCAAAGTCACTAGCGCTGATACTATGAGCTCTGCTTGATTCTTTTGAAACCCTACAACATTGACAAGACGTTTTACCATGGGGTTATCGTGAGGATCGTGAGATTGAAGAAATGAAGAAACTGCAATCATACAATCAATTTAAGATCTGGCGTAGCCTACCGTTGTTTTCCAACTCTATGACCATGGCATGCGAGTCAAACGTCAGTTTTCTTTGCTCGAGAGGTATCAACTCCACTTTTCTCATGTCGTAAGCTGCAACAGGTGCTGTAAAATGGAGCTCTATGGGTGGGAAACAAAACAGACAAGAGAGACAGAGATAGAATCAAGTAAGGTAGCCGATACATTTTGAGGTTAATTGTATAATGGATATTTAATTGTGTTTGACGCTTCCAAATCACTTTTTAAACTCACCTCTCAAGCATCGTGGTCCCCACGGACTACCAATATGTAGTTGCCGCGAAACTGACCGCAAAATAGTTGCTAAGTGCCTTATCCTGGCCATGATCTGAACCAACTTTGACTGAAAATGTAAAAAATTAGCGATCCAGTTATTGCTGGGTAAGAAACTAGGCTTGAAAATGTTACCTACGTTATCTTATAGCCACCTGAGGTTAAGTAAAAAGCATTATACTGGGGACAAAGCCTTCGTGTTCTTCATTCAGACAGGGCACCTCCAACCACACACATACTTTTTTACTTGGTGACACCGGATATAAACAAAGTGATTTACGTAACAGCTTTAAATGTATTTTCAATGGACACTCGAAATCTTCTATGCATATTATTAATCCATACGTTTCACTATTAATTGTTTGCTGAATGATGTACTGCCTTTAACCTTACCACACTATCGGACTTCTCAAATCGAACAACTCGGAACAAACATCTTATCAATAAAGCTTTGCTTACAAAACAAGACACATCATGGCGGCCCCCATGGATGAAAGTGGGAGTTGGTTCCCTGCATTGGCGCTTGGAGTTTCTTTCTTAAAATGTCTTTTGATAAACGCATAGTAAGTGAAGAATGTGGAGTGATGAGTCCGTCATTCATTTTGAAAGTCGATGATTAAAGTGAATCTGTAGACCGCGTATTTAATCTGTAAAGCTAGCTAGCTAATCCTAACTAGCGTTAGCACTCTGCGAGCCACCTCATCATAGCTATTGCGTTGTCAATGTAACTTTATTGATAGTAAGCGGTTGGCGGGGACAACTTGGAAGATTAGCTTATGCTAATTTAAAATGTATGTCGTTGTATATACAGTTCTCAACATAATATCACAAAATATGGACAAGATAATATATGAAACTAGTTGGAACATATTTTAATTGGCTGACAGTAGGCTACGTTACTTTTTACAAATGATCTGAATGTACATTATAGGCCACTTCTTGCAGAGGCCAAAGTAGAATGTTTTCAATGTCATTTCTGCTTTTCAGTCATTCCACGGACTTCGAGGTGCATAGAAACTGGCTCGCCATCACACATAGTTTACCAGTGTCCAAGTGGTATTATGAGGTCTGTTAATGTGATCCCCACTAAAATGTATCACCACATTGCAGAAGTGTTTGACAAATGTATTTAACTATTTCCGCAAAAACAATTCACAGTACATGCCAGTTAAAATGACAGTAAACAAATTTAACTGACCAATATTTGTATATTTTCTGTAGAATACCTCAGAGTGGACCCTGGACTACCCTCCCCTCTTTGCCTGGTTTGAATATGGCCTGTCCCATGTCGCCCAGCACTTTGACAAGGAGATGCTGGTGGTGCAGAACCTGGCCTACGCCAGCTCTGCCACGGTCCTCTTCCAGAGACTCTCGGTCATCGTAACCGACATTGTCTTCATCTACGCTGTCAGAGAGTGAGTATCTAGGCCTGGGAGTTGGAAAAGTGCTGTTCTAGTTATGGAAGGAATCTTTTTTTATTATTATTATTTATCCAGGAAAGGCTCTTGAGATTACAAATATCTTTTTCAAGATCATCCTGGCCATTATAGGCGGCAGCCATTTCAAATCATTTCACAATTACAGACAGAACAACATAAGGATTTTGTTTTTTGAAAGGATGAGTGTTTTCTTGTCAGGTGCTGCAGAACGGTCCGTCAGAACAGGAGCTCCAGGGATGTTCTGGTGCAGCCCAGTTTCATCCTGGCAGCTCTGCTGCTCTGGAACTTCGGCCTCCTTGTTGTCGATCGTATCCTTCACATCTCTGACGACACGGTTGAATTTGACAGTTGATGTGTTTCCCTTTGTGTTGAAATCAAGAAGGAGTTTAAGTCCAGCTCAGTTGGGTTTTCAGGGTAGATAAAATCACATTTTGTTTGTAAAGTGTTTTTAATTTATTTTTTACAAGCAATGTCACAACGGGCTTCACACACACCCATAGAACTTCACCTCGGTCCTAAACCAACCTAAACTCTTAAGGAATATAAAGTGATGACAGGATTAAGCTATGTGCTTGTCATGCTCTGTATCGAGGCCTTAACATTGTGCACAGATATTCATTTCCAGTACAATGGTTTCTTGTTTGGTGTTCTGCTACTGTCCATCGCAAGACATTTACAGGTATCATTTTGTGTGTGAAAAAAAAAAGTTACTAAATATTTTCGAAAAACTAGAAAGGTTTTTGTGTCGTGTTGTGTGTGGACAAAAAAGTTTAAAAAGGTTGAAAAGATATTTTAGAAAAAAAAGTTACATTATGGATTTGACAATAAACATTCCTAAATATTCTTTTTAAACATTAGTATTTGTACTTCTACTTGAGTGGAGGATGTGTGTACTTTTGCCATCTCTGTACCTAACATGTTGCTCCTGAAACCACATTCTTCTCTTCACCTGTAACATGTCTGTGTTGAGCAGGCCAGACATCTGGAGGGAGCGCTGCTTTTTGCAGTCCTGTTGAACCTGAAACACATCTACCTGTATGTGGCTCCAGCGTACGGCATCTTCCTGCTGAGGAGCTTCTGTTTCACCCAGGACAACACTGGTAAGGACCAGGGATGTTAAGGAAAATGCACTAAATGTGCCACCCTGGTAAGGGCTGTTACATGTCCGCTCACCGCTCAGAGCGTTTGGTGTTGTGATTGGTCGTGTCAGTGGTGATTCTTGGGTTTGTGCAGACGGCTCGCTGAGGTGGAGCAGCTTCAGCCCCGTGCGCCTGGTGGCTCTGGGCAGCATGGTTGTCTCTGTCTTCGCTCTGTCGTTCGGTCCTTTCATAGCCATGGTGAGTAGCCTTCAGTCTTCTGTACAGCCCCTGGTGAACGTCGTCAAGGAGACTTTGTGATACGCCTCACGGTACCTTTGCCTCTTACGGTCCGCTGGCTCTCTGTGAACGCCTCACTGTTCTCTGTGTTGTGGGCCCTGCTGTGTGCAGGGCCAGCTCCCCCAGGTCCTGTCCAGACTCTTCCCCTTCAAGAGAGGTCTCTGCCACGCCTACTGGGCACCCAATGTCTGGGCCCTCTACAACGGGCTGGACAAGGTTCTGTCAGTCCTGGGTGAGGAGGGAGAAAGAGGCTTCCATCCCTCTCACAACCTGTCTCTGGCCATACTTCAATTTTTTTTTTTTTTTGGGTGTTGAAAAAGATAATAAATGAATTGTGCTTATTTCAGTAGTCCAGCAGAGTTAGTGTTTTTACTGAGGGATGTTTGATGGTGCTGTGTTCCTCAGGGGTGCGTCTCAAGCTGCTGGATGTGAAGAAGCTTCCAGAAGCCTCGATGACCGGCGGACTGGTGCAGGAGTTCCAGCACTCCGTCCTGCCTTCCATCTCTCCCTCCATCACCCTCATCTGCACTCTGGCATCCGTCCTGGTGAGCTGATCTCTCTCTGATCTCTCCGATTTCAGTCTCTGCTTTAGTCTCATGCAGTTCATCCAGGAACGCCCCATGATCGTTGGAGTCTGTGTTCCACAAACGGCTCAGTGCCAGAAGTATTTAAGCATCAGTGATGTTTTGGTTTTTACCCGTAGCTGTGAATCGTCAGCTGATCCGACAGGATAGAAGCTTGTGTGTGTGTGTGTGTGTGTGAGAGAGAGAGCTGGATGGGTCATGGTCCATCACGTCCATGGTTTCCCTCCTGTGTTTCCTCAGCCCGCGGTGGTGAGTATCTGGCGTCGTCCGCGCGGCGCCCGTGGGTTCCTGCGCTGCCTGGTGGTCTGCGCCCTCAGCACCTTCATGTTCGGCTGGCACGTCCACGAGAAGGCCATCCTCATCGCCATCTTGCCCCTCAGGTGAGTCCCCTCAGGTGAGTCGGTATCGCAGCATAAACACTCCTATAAACACTCTTATTTAACTTAATCTAGATCAGCCTTCCTCAACCTCGGCCCTGCATGTTCTAGAATGTTTCCGTCTTCCAACGCACCCTTGTGTGCCCCGTTGTGTTATTCTAACTCTGTGCTTTATCCCTTTTGTGTTTAATAGCATATTAGCGGTCGAGAGCAGAGAGGATGCTAGGATCTTCCTGATGCTGGCCACCACCGGACACTATTCTCTGTTCCCACTTCTCTTCACACCTGCAGGTGAGGAGCCCGACTTGAGACCAGCCGAGTCCTGTTGCCTCTGATCTTGTGTGTGTTTCATGTGATCAGCAGGGCGTCAGGCTGAACATCTCTTCTCCTCCCACAGAGCTGCCCGTCAAACTGCTGCTCATGCTGCTGTTCACCCTCTACAGCTTCTCCTCCCTGAGAACTCTCTTCAGGTCAGCTACATTTACATTTAGTCATTTAGCAGACGCTCTTATCCAGAGCGACTTACAGTAAATACAGGGACATTCTCCCGAGGCAAGTAGGGTGAAGTGCCTTGCCCAAGGACACAACGTCAGTTTGCATGACCGGGAATCGAACTGGCAACCTTCGGATTACTAGTCCGACTCCCTCACCGCTCAGCCACCTGACTCCAGCTAACACCTCAGTGTTTCTGTCCTGGTGGTGTTGAAGGCGGTGGAGGTAGCGAGGTGGGGTCTTATTCTGAGATCCCCACAGAGCAGAGGTCAACACGCTGCTGTTCAGCTCATCAGCATAGCTACATTGATTAATGATGTAAGTAATGATTCGTTCCATACAAATAAGCCAGGTGTCTCTGTCTCTCTCCCAGTGGCCAGGGCCCCCTTCTGCACCTTCTGGAAGCTTCCTATCTCCTGGGCCTTTCTGCCGTGGAGATCATCTGTGAGATTCTCTACCCTCTGTCGCCGTGGCAGCAGACCCTGCCCTTCGTGCCCCTGCTGGTGACGTCGGTGTACTGCTCCGTGGGCGTGGCCTACTCCTTCCTCCTCCTCTACCAGTCCCTGCTGCGGCGGCCGTCAGACAAACACAAACGCCTGTGAGAGCTCGTCTCCTCCCTCCCGGCGAACCCTGACCTCTTAGCTCACGCTCTGGAGGGTTCCACGGCAACGACGTGTCGCTTCAACCGATCCAGAACAGCGCTTAAAGACCGGTCTTTGGGGGCGTTGGACGACCCGAAACGCCCCCCCCCTGTGAAGTGCTGAGTGTGTGTACAGGTAGCGTGTCTTTTTCCAAATGCAACTAGTCCACTAGTGAGGGGATTTGTGGTGGTCTTTTTTGAGCGGTAACTGCACAGGTATTATCATTACCATTATGGTAGTTGGTTTAACGTTCAGGTAATCCAGGTGGGTTAGGGATTAGATCAGACCTGGCTCAGAGCGGGAGCAGGGAGCAAGCAGATATGAATCCACTCAGCAGGAGTAGAGTTGGGTTAGTTCTAGTAATATCATCACTGGAATAGCTGAAGGAGAGCCTGGGAAGGGGTGGGAAAAATATATAAGAATTCTCTCCAACGATGGACCAAAAGTATAAACTTTTTAGGGACGGTATGTGAAATCATCTTTAAACTTAAAACTCTGTTTTGTACCTTTTTTGAAGTAAAACATTTGTGTTGTGAACACGTTATTTCCATAGTGTTGTTGTCGGTTAGTCGTAATTTATGGGTTCTAGGTAAATTGGTGTGAATTAAAATTAAGTTTAATTGAGTTAGCTGGAGGTGACTATCATGCCCTCAGAGTTCCATCTCTAATGTCCTGAGTGTCCGTGACTCAGATCTTCAACTGTCAGCTCCATGTTTCATTTATATTATAAACAAATAAATATTTAAGATATCAAATAATCAGTGTCTTTTTAAAAGGTTTATTGATAAGGCAACACCAATTGATTAATAGAAATCAATCAAACTTATAATCAGTAAGTAATGTTAAATGATTGCTTACTGAGTTCTCCTATTGCACACAAGTCACAGCCTGAGACCCTTTCATGAACATGCACAGTCCACTCAGTACAACGTCAGAATTCACATCTTTATAAAACACAAGCATCATTATGTACAACACGCTGACGTTCTCTGCTCCTGCTGTGTGCATTCCCTTCCATTCTCTGAATACAAAAATAGATAAAAAGACAAAAACAGAAGACAAAAAAACAACTGTCTGTAGTTCAGAGAAGTCCTCACAGAGAACTGATAACCAGCAGTCAGTCTTCCCTCAAAGCTTACTGTATAATAACATTCCACTGTGTGTCAATTTGTTGTCTGAAAGGTTGTGAGGGGGTATTATCTACCTCTTCGTTGCTTAGTAACGTACTGATATATACACAAGTCTCATAGCTTGACCAGTAGCAATATTGTAATGATTAAATAAACAATGCCACTTCCCTTTGTGACATTCAACAAGCAAGACTAGGAAAACGGAATAAACTCAAGCCAACTATGACAGAGACCAGAGGAAGTTCAGCAGGAGGTGTAGATATCGACTGAGAGTCAAACTGTGCATCGTGTAAGAGACTCCTTCACACGATGCACAGTTCAGCATGTACAGGGTTTTGTAATTGCCAGCTGGAGGAATAGAGAGAACCTAATTCATCGTCAGTGTTTGATCGACATCCAGCATGGAAATATTTGGAAAGGTGACCGTCTGACCTGTGCTTCTCCAGGGATGCAGGAAAGCAGCGCAGGCAGATTTCTGCTGAAAGAGCTCAAAGATTTCTGTGTCAGTGAACAAACTAACAAAAGGTATGCGTATCTACAGAACCCTCATCCCTGGAAGTCCTTCAGAGAGCTGCTTGTACCGGTCTCGAATCCCTCCTAAAATAAGAAACCACGTTGCCATGACGAAGGTGTAAATCCGGGTGGGGTGGTAGGAGGGGAGCTCTGACTGAACCCTTGACAGCATTAGCAGGATCAGAAGCAGTCCAAGGACAGGCTCGCTCTCTTGGCAGCCAGGAAGCTTGATTCCAGCAGGGACGTTTGCAGCGTGACCTTTGACCTCCCAGGGGAGCCCAGCTGGTGACCTCGCTGTGCAGGAAGTAGGAAGCCGGAGATCAGAGAGCGAGCGTTCATCCTGGGCTGTGACGCTAGATGAGGAAACAAAATGCACCGGAACATGTTCGCTTCAGTGTTCCCCCAGGTGTGTGTCTCCCAGGTGTGTCCCCCAGGTGCCCCCCCCCCAGCTGTCTCCACATAGTTTGCTTGGCTGCTTCTTGTATTAAGCCTCCTCTGGTTCTTCATGGGGTAATCTCAAAATTAGTCTTTAAAGGGTTAATGTTCAGGACGTTTTTCTTCAGTGTCCCACACTCCTGCCAGCGCACCCTCTTATCCCACCTGGCGTCCCTCCACGATGATGATGAGCACAGGAGTCAGGTCCATCATCTTCTTCAGCATTTCCATGATGTCAGGGTGTCCCTTCGCTCCCTCTATGAACTCCTCCAGAGTCAGCTCACCTGCAGGGGAACAAGGACAGCTACAGTCAACAAAGCTCTCATGACATCCTGTGGATGTTAAATGTGGCCTTTGTGCTGCAGTTAGACAGTGTTGAGGTCAGGGTATCAACATGTCCTTGTGTTCTCCTCACCTTCTCCGTTCACGTCGATCCTCGTGAATATGAGCGACACGATCTCCTCGGGGGTGACGTCATGGTTACGTGTGATGTCCTGAACCGCCTGAGGACAACACATAGAAAAACAAACAAATACATGTTTGTTTACTGAACAGTGTGCATCCACATTCTATTCCAGTTTCCTAAAACAAAGTACCACATACAAACGCAAGTAAGTGCTTTGATAAGTAATCAATAATCATGATAATTAAAAAATTATGTCCTCTTCAAAAGTTATTCATGAGTGGCAAAACCAATGAGGTCAGAGCGCAAATGAGGTCATTCATCTATGACATCCCTTAGCATGCCATTGGAGGCACTGATTGGATGAGCTCACCCAAAGATTAGGTGGCCTTGACTAATTTAGGTTCTAATCCAACCTACTTCTCTCAATTAATCTCAGTGAATATCACCAGGCAGATCAAGTCGGCTGATGTCATTCAGCTTTTCCAACAAGCTAATGAACCTTTCTCCCGAGGTGAACCTGAACGTCTGAGAGTGACGCGAGGCTCTAGGTGGTGAAACAGCCTCCTCTCTCATCTCTGATTCCTCAGATCTGTCTGGCGGTTTACCTTCCACATAAACTGATCATAACGGCTACTGGAACCAGAACACACAGTGTAATCAAACAAACGTTTACCGTGAAGATTGTTTCCAGTTCATCTTTGTCAATCTTTCCGTTCCCGTCTTGGTCGAAAAGTTTGAAGTACCACTTTAATTTCTGATTGATTTCTCCTTTCAGCATCAGACTGACGGCAGCGATGTACTCCACAAAGTCTATGTACCCATCCTAAACAGGAAGAAGAGGGAGACAGAGGTTCAGAGAAACATACTACCACTCAATTCACATAAAACCAAACTACTTTACATAAAATCTGATCAAACTGGGTCAACTATTTTATGATACCCAGAATGCAGCAGCACTACAGCACACAGACCAAAGCAGCCCTCACTTCCTCCCCTGACAGGAAATGACATATCATCAGAGATCACTCTTTGATGAAGGTATGCCCTGTCAGGTGATAATGATCTCATCTGTAGACCTATGGTAGGGATTCCTCAGTAGTGTTTTAAATGTCTGTGGGTGATATTATCAAACCATAATCCCCAGATTATCCCCAGAGGATAACCTGATTTTTTCTCTCTGTTACAGATTACCCAGAGCTATGGTTTTACCCGTGTAGCATCAACCATTATATTGCCTGCTCCGCCTAGTTTGATGATTAGTGTGACGCCTACCCAACAGCACCATCAGCAACACCCCATCTCCCTCACATTTATATTTCTACTACAGCCAATAATCACACTCATTTAGACAGAGGGAAATCAGACACACAGTCAGTGTTGAAGAATGTGAGTTTAAAGGCATGTTTGGCTGCTTGGACGCTGGCAGCTTGATCCCATAAACTCAGACCCACTTTCTGCATGGATCGTCATTAAGCAGCTCTCTCTCTCTCTCTCTCTCTCTCTCTCTCTCTCTGTCTCTCTCTCACACTCACACTTACACAGCAGGCCCTGACAGAGACAATCCCTTAAGGTTAGCCTACCAACTGAGATCCTAAATGGGATCCGTCTCATCCATGAGTAAGCTCATTAGGACAGGAACCTCCTCAGAGAACATCTCGTACTTAGCTCCATATCTGAGCACATTAGGTGTCTCAGGCTGACCTTTAACCTTTCGCCAGGGCTTGCATGAATTCTCCAAAATTGATTATCGATGATTGTTGGACTCGGTTTTGATTGGTTGGATGAGTGTGATCAATGTCAGTGAACACACATTGCATGACGTTCACCTTGGAGCCACCCAGACCAGACAACAGGTCTGCAGTCTCTTACACATCTTAGAGAGTCAACATCTTCCACCTATCCTCCCTCCACATGTGAACCACCACCATCGCTAACAACGTCCCAATGCCACCAAAAGTGTCCTTTCAGCCGTGACCAAACCACACACCAAACAGCCCCGATATTCGCGCCTGCGTATCTGAACAGAAGCTTGTTGTTTGTACTCACCCCGTCCATGTCGAAGGTAAAGAACACCTGGTCCACGTAGCTGTTGGCATTCTCGGTCATGCCCTGCAGCCCCAGGATGGCCTTCAGCTCAAACAGAGTGATGAGGCCGGATGGAGACTCCCTCATGAACATGTTGTACCAGTGATGCATGTCCTCGGCCAGGATATCATCCAGATTGGACCCGTGGTTCCCCATGGCTCTGCTTTGGGGCCGAGGAGCCTGGAGGTTGCAGCCTCTGCAGGGGAGAGCAGGGGAGGCTGGGCTGGAGGGCAGCCTCTGCAGGGGAGAGCAGGGGAGGCTGGAGGTCAGTAGCGAGGGGACGACGGCCCTTGACTTGTCCCTGAGCCTGGAGGGTGAGAGTGCAGGAAAGGACCAGGGAGGACGGCGGAGGAGACCAGGAGGAGACCAGGAGAATCAGTGTTGATCTGGCCGTGTGGTGGCTGCGATCCCTGCGGACTAGCTGTGCAGCACGGCTGGGCAGACAGCGGAACTCAGGAGTCTCTAAACCTCTTACTACCTGCTGGGGACATGAGAAACACTTAAGATAACTCCCTAATTAGATAACCCCCCCCCTCGCCTCACACTGAATCAGGCCAACAGGCTTTAGCATGCACACAAGGACAGGCATGGGCACTGGCACTGAAACAGCCTTGGTTATGTAACACGCCTCTCAGTCTGCCTCCACCGAGGGCTTCCTCCTTTGTTAGCTAGGAGATCCTGCCTCCACTGCCTCTCCCTAAACACCAACCCAGAGACACTGAGGAGGCTGAAGTCAGACGCGCCTTCGGGTTTCTGGGTACACCGCCAGCTTCCAGAACCTGCGTTCAGGGGCACCTCCAAAGGGGGGGCCATGGGGGGGGGGGGCACATGGCCACCCTGATACAATCGCTGGCCCCTCCACTGGCTCGCATGGTTTGGTACGTTCTGACTCCCCTGTTCCTGATGTTAATCAGGGATTAGGAGCCTCCAAAAGGACACTGTATGGTGTTCATGCTGAATACCAGCAGGACAGTTCCTGGTCATTACATGTTTCACTTGAAAGGCCTACATACTGAATGTGGCCGCTTCCTGAACTGGGCCTGGTGCGTGCAGAGCTTGGTGCAGACATCCAGCTTCTCCTGGACCTTCTAGATGACCCTTGATTAAGAGACTTGCATTAATTGTATTGCATCACGTGATTTGTCTTATCAATTAATGAAGAACTCTGAGCTGGATTCTTTTAATCGTGTTTGACCTTGTTTGTATGGCAAATAGTTTCATGGCATTCAGTAAAACCTGGCGCTAACCGTTCAAATACCGTCGGAACTGGACATTTCTGGTCCTTGATTTTCTGCCTGGCACATGCGCTATTTGTACTTTGTTTTGGATGAAAGTGTCTTCTAAATTAATACATGTAATTGTAGTTTCTCATTGGATTAGCAGAGGGTCACATGCCAACAGCAGAGTTTCCTGTTGTCATGGGGATGGGGTTTAGTTCAAGTCTTTTATTGTCAGGTGCACAGAACAACACAAGGTCAGACTGGGCACTGAAATTCTTGGGACAAGACAACACAAGCAACCTGGCATAACATAACATATAAGTACTAAGAACATAGATTACATCTACGATAAGCTAAAATAGAATAGAAATAAAATAATAATAAACCTCCTAAATATACGAAATAGTTTACAGTGGAAGGTATCCTTAAATCAACCTTATCTAGCTCAAGGTTTCATCCCCGGGGAGTCCTAACTAATATCTGGCAACTGCCGTTGTACACTGCGATGAGTTATAAAGCTACATAGATTTAGTTTATCATAGATGTAATCTATGTTAAACTGAATACTTTTATGTTATGTAATGCCAGGTTGCTTTCCCAAGAATTTCAGTGCCCAGTCTGACCTTGTGTTGTTCTGTGCATCTGACAATAAAAGACTTGAACTTGAACTACTGTACAGGAACACGGACATCACTCGTCAGTCTAACTAATTAACTCGATCTGATCTTTCCATGGGATTCACTGATTTAATTCAGTCCTTTCTAGCTCAAGTACCCCTTCCAGGAAAGTCAAGAGACGTCTTCCATGGCGGAAAGTTTAGTGCAGGAAGCACGCTCTGCTGTCGTCAGTCTGTGCTGGATGTGTTCAGCTCCGGGTGACGTTTACGGTGATTAGCCTGGCTCACCGCATTGAACGGTGAGTACAGGGAACGGTGACCCCATTTGTGTTGACACGGCGTAGATTTGGCACGGTTTGGGTGTATCTAAGACACAACACACGTCATATACTGTTCAGGAGCCAGGACGTTTTCTCACAGATTCAGTGAAAAGCAACAACAAAAAAAGATAGGCTATATATATCATGAATCAGTCTGTATTTCAACTTGTCGTATTACTGACAATACAATCAATTACAAAATAATCACTTTATCACACATCATTAGTTACAGTAAAGACAGCACAGTTTTTCATCTCTAAATCATCTTTCTTTCAACCAGTCTTTCAAGGATGATGCGCAACAAAAATACAGATTTGGCCTTGCAGTTTGACAAACAGGAAGTAGAAAAAATCACTTCTAAGCAACCGTTAAATTGGATTTTACTTTTTCAACAATTTTATACAAAAAGTAACCAGATTACGTATTAAACAACCATCACTGGTCATTTCCAGTGGATTAAAAAGACCGTTTACAGGCCAGAGCAGCAGTTAATTTTGACATTTTCCTTCAACCAAAGTTTGATGCTCTCAACACCATTAGAACAGGTGTTCAGAATACAGTTTACTGTACACACAAGGGACATGTTCTACACATACTTTGCTAGATGCAGCAGACCATTAATGATTTGGAATAAATCATAATGTGTTCTGTTGTGTGATGAACTGGCGCTACATTTGCGGTTAGTTAAGATGGCTACATCCATCTTGAGAAAACAGTTTGTGAAAATGCCAAATTGACTGAGAAAAACTGGACATTGTCCTTGATCATCCTATTACTCTCAGGGTGAGAGCAAGCTGCCTAATTCACAGCAAGAAAAACGACATTGAGGTGATTTAAGCCCATTAGTATTTGGCACAATTTCAAACTAACGACTGCATCTGTAGATGCAGCGAAGAAGCCGCAACACTGCCCCCTTGTGGAGACTGTAGTACACTACAGCTTTGGTGAAACGTGACTCATAAGCCTTGCACTTACAGTAAAATGTTTTTTTTCTTCTTTTTACTAAATCCTATAATCCTGAATATAGATCATATGTAATAAATAGACCAGCATTCATTTTTAAGGATGTGGTACAGAGAAGTGTCACATGACAATTAGATAGAATGCAGTTCAAAAAGCAGTTCAAAAACAAAATAATTAGTCCTTTTGGCCAAATATCAAGGGAAAATAAAACGCAGGCTAATGTTTGGTTCAGACACATAGATACCAGAGAGATTTTTAAACTATTCTAGAATACAACTGGACTGTTCCGGGACTGCCGTCGTGAAGGATTCCAGTTCCAAACTGGCCTGTTTCAGACCTGCAAGGTCACATCTTAAGGAAAGATGCAGGTCAGGATGGCATAAAACGAACGTCTAATCAAGAGTGCTGTATCTGAACCCTGCTTAAGACACAAAAGAATACAAATAAAAAGAGACAGGATCGGTGGAGGAGGTCTTGGGTCCCCCGGGGTCCTAACATGCGGAGCTGTGTCTGTTTCCTGGAAGGCCGGAGGGAGAGGGGGACTGAGAGGGGGCCTGAGAGGGGGCCTGCCCAGCCACGAGCACCAGTCTGCCCCTCTGTTCTCCTGGGGTGGAGGGGTGAGGTGGAGGGGTAAGGAGGAAGGTTAGGGAGAGAGAGTGACGTGGAGGGGGGTGACAGGGGTGAGGAGGAGGGTTAGGGAGACAGGGTGAGGTGGAGGGGGGTGACAGGGTGACAGGGTGAGGTGGGGGAGTGACAGGGGTGTGACAGGGTGAGGTGGGGGAGTGACAGGGGTGTGACAGGGTGAGGTGGGGGGGGATGACAGGGTGAGGTGGGGGGGTGACAGGGTGAGGTGGGGGGGTGTGACAGGGTGAGGTGGGGGGGTGACGGGGTGAGGTGGGGGGGATGACGGGGTGAGGTGGGGGGGATGACGGGGTGAGGAGGATCCCGTCAGGTCTTCAGTCTGCTGTCATCTGTGGTGGAGACAACAAGCCCTCTCAAACATGAACACACACACCTCAAACAAGTATTCATTTATCTAAACTGTCGTATTGGATTTGTGCTACTTTTAAGCACAGCATAGTTTAGCATACAGTCCATAGCTCTCCCTACGATATTGAGAAACATTCATTAATGACGAGTTGATATGAACCGTTCAGATCACCTTGCCTTCCTTCTCTTCTTCAGGGGTCGTCTCTCCTCCCTCCTTACAGCGCCCCTCCCCTCTCTCTCCAGGGACCTGCCCGGCCTGGGACAAAGCCTCCTCTCCCAGACCCTCCCCTCCCTCCCCCTCCTCCCTCCCCCCCCGGCCCTCCTCTGCCTGAGGCTCTGTGGAAGTCTTCACCCCCAGGTCCGCCCCTGCTGGGTCCGCCCCTGCTGGGTCCGTCGGTCTGTGAGGGTGTGCAGGGCCCGGGTCTGTTGCACAGGCTTCGGCTCTGGAGGAAGAGACGACCCCAGCTCCTTCCTCCTCCTCCTCCTGCTCATTCTCCTTCTTCTCCTCCTCCTCCTTCTTCTCCTCCTCCTTCTTCTCGTCCTCGTCCTCCTTCTTCTCCTTCTCTCCTTCAAACACCTCCTCCCCCTTCCCCCCTGCCTCCGGACCGTCGGGGGTAGAGAGGGGCGTGTCCTCTCCCTCGGCCCCGCCGCCCACATCCTCTCCGCTGCTGGACTTCCTGTGTCGCCGAGAGGGTGGGCGTCGCCGGATGGAGACACGGGCTCTGCTCTGGAGACACAGAGCAGCAGGACAGGGTGAGGATGGAAGCTCTCACACACACTTACACATAGTGACACAGACACACACACACCCACACACTCACACACACAGACCTTGTTGATGCTGGGCAGCAGGGATCCCTCTGTGGGGGAGGCGGGGATCTGGAAGGTGGCGGGGGGCTCCTCTTCCCCCCCGGGCCGAGGGAGGCCCGCCATGCTGCCCGGAGAGGTTGGCGTTGTCGTGGTAACGGGCCTGATGGAGCAGGGGGAGGGGGGGGTGAAGGACTGGGGCAGGAGCCTCAGCCCAGGGCTCTTAGGGGAGGGGTGGAGGGCGGTGGGGGATAAGGCAAGGTTAGCCTAGAGAGAGGAGAGAGAGAATGAGGAGAGAGAGACAGAGAGAGAGACAGAGAGAGAATGAGGAGAGAGAGAATGAGGAGAGAGAGAATGAGGAGAGAGAGACAGAGAGAGAGAGAGAGAGAGAGAGAGAGAAGCTGGATTAAACTTCAACATTGTTTTTCACAAGATAGAGCTTCAGATTCTTTTTCCTAAGGACTGTGGCAGAAAATGGCAGCTGTCACTTTTACTATAAACCTGAACCGTGAGGCTGAAGCACTCCAGTATGTGATGTGCAACTGCACTTCTCCTTCACAACCAGCAGGGGGCAGCACTTGCTAGTTTTGATAAGCTCTGAAACGAACTGCAACTGAATCACTTCATGTTCAGAAGATCTGACCCACAGAGGGGCTGCCTTGCTATTTCCTGTCTGAACTGTTACTCTGAGATACTCCAGTGCTTAAGACGTGAGGGAGGGAAGGGGATTCTCAAACAGGGTAATGAGTCACTCTTTCTAACCGGAACATGTTCGCACCAACCTGAAGTTTCTCAATGAGAGCTGAGTTTCTCTTCGTCTTGGCAGGAAGTGGGCTGGTTAGGGCTGGTTTCTGAAACACACAATAGGGGATGAAAAACAAGCCTGCAGACGTTACTTGTACAGTCCTGGTTTGTGTAACACACCAGGTTTGGGACCAGTCGTTTTGACTTTCAAGTTTTACTACTACTATGACAACAATCTTTTTATTCTGCAGTTGATTGGAAAAATACTACACAGAAATGACACTGCTAAGCACAAAAGTGAGGACACACACACACACACACAGACACCCCCCCCCCAGCCCCTCTCACCTCCTCCTCCTCCCCCTGTCCCGGGGGTCGGGTGGAGATCTGCAGGGTTCGAGGAGGACGTCTCCTGACAGGCTTACTCTGAAACACACACACACACACACCAAGGTCTGAACCAGCATGATACACACACACACACCAGGGTCTGAACCAGCATGATACACACACACACACCAGGGTCTGAACCAGCATGATACACACACACACACCAGGGTCTGAACCAGCATGATACACACACGAACACACCAACTCCAGGAATTAATCAATCTATCCATCCATCAAAAGGAATGCTTACTCAGAGAGACCATGCACACTGTAGAGAAAGACAAAGATTAAAATGTAACAAAGATCTCACCCCTTCATTTCCAGTTGGGATGGGTTGTGCGTGACCTTTGAACTTTCCAGCCAGTTCCGCCACCGACGGCTTGGCTGGGACATCTTCCTGGAACACAAGACACCGTTGTCACTAGCAACCCAAAACATCTCTAGCTGTCCCACTTACTGGTGCAGGTCTCTGTGACACACACATCACATCGTCACGGGGAACCTGTCTGGGAACCGTCACTGATACGAGACAGGCCGACTCCGCAGCCTCCTGGCAGGAGGGGGTCTGTGGGTAGGGCTGATAGCCTGAGGAATGACACATGGTTTTCCCACTAGCCGTCCCACAGCCCTCGTGCCAGGACTATTTCCTTGTTTCCACAACAGGAAATGACCTCATACGGCAGGACACACGCCTGCGAAGGAGAGCGGGGTCCGGCAGGGTGGAGAGAGTCTGGAGAGGGGGATCTCCACGTTCTTAAAAGAACAATGAAAAGAAAACAGAGAGTGGTCTGGAGGATGAAGGAACCTCAGACAACAGAGTTCTCCTGCTGGCTCTGCTGTCTGAGAGACTTCTCTCTCTCTCTGTCTTTCTCTCTTTGTCTCTCGTTCTGTCTTTCTCTCTCTCTCTCTCTGTCTTTCTCTCTTTGTCTCTCGTTCTCTCTCTCTCTCTCTGTCTTTCTCTTTGTCTCTCGTTCTGTCTCTCTCTCTCTCTCTCTCTGTCTTTCTCTCTTTGTCTCTCGTTCTGTCTCTCTCTCTCTCTCTCTCTCTGTCTCTCTCTCTAAGGGCCTCTCTGTCTCTCCCTCTCTCTGCCTCTCTGAGCGCCTCTCTTTCTCTGTCTCTCTCTCTCTCTAAGGGCCTCTCTCTCTCCCTCCACCACCCTCTGACCTCATTGTCCGTATCTCCTTCAGGCCTTATCCCAGTCTCATAGAGAGAGCATTACACTCTCGCTTATCTCCCTGTCTTTGTTGCTCTGTCAAGGCAACCAAAACTCCAACAGGCTTATGTCTCAGCTCATTATACAGCTAACACAGATTAGGGTAAATAAACGACTGTAATCATATAACTTTGGATTTGTTTTCAGATGTTTTCATCCAGACTCACACTTCTTCAGTCTCCTTCCCTCCCTTCCCAGGCTGAGGTCATATTCCTCCCCCTTTCCATGACTGTGGCCAAGAACTACCTCTCTCTACCTCTCTCTCTCTCTACCTCTCCTCTCTCTCTACCTCTCTCTCTCTCTACTTCTCTCTACCTCTCCTCTCTCTACCTCTCCTCCCTCTCTCTCTCTACCTCTCTCTCTCTCTGAGATCACATCCCTTCGTTCCATCCACGGCTCTCGTCTGATGTTCACTGGTCGACAAACAGAAACGCCCTCAATAAAAGCCTGTCTCCTCCAGTAGGAGGCTGGCGGGGGGACTAGGCTAGAGGCGCAACATGCAACATGCATGTGTGTGTGTTTGGAGAGGGTGTCTGTGGGTGGGCTAACACAAAAACAAACCACAGCCTTGCCCTCGTTTGGTGTTTACTGAAGGAACCTGATAGGTGTTAGCAACAGAGCAGAGGCCTCTGACAAGCTGTAGACGGCTATGGAGAGCTGTAGGGTTAGCTATAGACTGTATGCTAAGCTATGCTGTATGGAGAGCTATAGACTGTATGCTAAGCTATGCTGTATGTAGAGCTATAGACTGTATGCTAAGCTATGCTGTATGGAGAGCTATAGACTGTATGCTAAGCTATGCTGTATGGAGAGCTATAGACTGTATGCTAAGTTATGCTGTATGGAGAGCTATAGACTGTATGCTAAACTATGCTGTATGGAGAGCTATAGACTGTATGCTAAGCTATGCTGTATGGAGAGCTATAGACTGTATGCTAAGTTATGCTGTATGGAGAGCTATAGACTGTATGGTAAGCTATGCTGTATGGAGAGCTATGTACTGTATGTCAAGGTATACTGTGTGTTGCTTAAAGTAGCATGAATATAATACGACAGCCTGGAGAAATGAAGACATGTAACTGACAGCCCCTGTCCAGCCAACCGTCCTCTCTGAAATACTGAGGTGATAAACCGGTCTGGGGAGGCTGAACAGAGGAATGCACTCGTCAGATGAAGAACTACAGGCCCAGAAACACACCATGTTCACAGTGACATCTACACACGAGGCCAAGAGCAGAGACAACCATCTCTGCTTGGCCTTCTGCTCTCTACCCCAGATGGGGGCGTGGCCTCCTGCTCTTTGACCCCCGGGGGAGAACCAGGCCCCACCCACGGTCAATACAGCCACGTGGTCCAGGAGGATTCCAGGCATTTCTTAACCCAATTAAAACTACAACTGTGAAAACATGGAGCGTTCCTCGTTCCCACGGAGGTCCCTCCCTGACAAGGTCCTGCTGTTTCCTGCCTGACAAAGAGGCTCATTTGTTTTCATCATTCAACTTTTTATCTAAACAAGACTATTGTCTTGTCTATTGACTATTACATATAAAATATATCTGACGTACAGTGTCTGAAGCCGTGTCACTAAGCTCACAGCTCCATCTGAGTTACAGTCTGCGGAGGTGACCTTTGATCACAGCTCCATCTGAGTTACAGTCTGCGGAAGTGACCTGTGATCACAGCTCCATCTGAGTTACAGTCTGCGGAGGTGACCTTTGATCACAGCTCCATCTGAGTTACAGTCTGCGGAAGTGACCTTTGATCACAGCTCCATCTGAGTTACAGTCTGCGGAAGTGACCTGTGATCACAGCTCCATCTGAGTTACAGTCTGCGGAGGTGACCTTTGATCACAGCTCCATCTGAGTTACAGTCTGCGGAGGTGACCTGTGATCACAGCTCCATCTGAGTTACAGTCTGCGGAGGCTCCCTGTCCAGGTCTTCTAACTCCTGTGTGGCTCTCTGATGAGAGAACGCTACAACACAGCTGTCCTCCGCAGACACACCTGACCTGTCCTCCCCAGACACACCTGACCTGTCCTCCCCAGACACACCTGACCTGTCCTCCCCAGACACACCTGACATGTCCTCCCCAGACACACCTGACCTGCTCTCCCCAGACACACCTGACCTGTCCTCCCCAGACACACCTGACCTGTCCTCCCCAGACACACCTGACCTGTCCTCCCCAGACACACCTGACCTGTCCTCCCCAGACACACCTGACCTGTCCTCCCCAGACACACCTGACCTGCACCGGGGAGGGGACAGTGACGTCGGCCTCTCGGCCCCCCGCCTGGACAATGCTGCACCACTGTTTTCTTCCTTTACAAGGCTTTTACAACGGTAAATAAACACCCCTAACCCCCACCACCCAGCTAACGGCTGAACCACCAGGGTAGGAAAGTCCCCTTCTCACGGAGAGAGAGAGAGGGGGGGGGCGCTGCGGCTAAATGGAACCAGCGTGGTGTCTCCATCGTGGGGCCCTCTGCCCCTGTAAACAACGAGGGAGGAGGGAGGGAGGGAAAGATGGGGGAGGGAGGGAGACAAGGAGGCAGAGAAAGATGGGGGAGGGAGCGAGACAAGGAGGCAGGGAAAGATGGGGGAGGGAGGGAGGGTAGAAGGGAATGAGGCAGGGAGGCAGTATGGAGCCACAGGGGAAGAGCCCCCCCCCCCCCCCCCCCCCCTCTCTCTACCTCACCACCATGAACTCATGCTCTGGCTCCAACAGCCCTGTGTGGGCCTGAGGTGGAGTCCTCTCTCTGTGTTTGTGTGAGTGTGTGTTTGTGTGTGTGAGTGTGCACGTGTGTGCATGCATGTCTAACAGATATGTTACCCCTCCGAATTACAAGCTTTTAACCGAAAGTTCAGACCTTGACTCCAGCCCACAAACTAGCTGGCCTCTAACTTACACCAGTTAAACATGTCGCGTTTTTTTTATAATGACAGTACATACCGAGACCAACCCCTAACCAGCTTCCTGACTTATCGTCCTTCATTATCTGCAGTTCCGACAGCACTGGTCAAACACTCTTCCTCTAAAGTGCACACACAAACACTCAGACACACTCCCACACACTCCCACACACACACACACTCCCACACACACACACTCCCACACACTCCCACACACACACACACACACACACACAGCTGTTGATGTGGGGTTGATGCATGTCCCGGTTGGTTGGAGGTCTTGCATTACTGGCATTCAACAGATAATGAAATCACATAGCTTGGAGGCCAGACACACACACACACACACACACACTCACACACACACACACTCACACACACTCACACTCACTCACACTCTTAAGCATGTGATCTTAAAAGGCTCCATGAAGTCTGTAGCTCATGTGTTGAACCTGCGTGTTTACACTACCTCTCATCCACCTTGCTGGAGCGAGCGTGTTCTTGCAGGTGTACCAGGGCTGCTGGAATCTCCCCTGGAAACACTCCGTTTACACAGCCGCTGTTTACATAATCATACTAATGTAATAATGTCATAATAATGCAGTCATTTAGTAGAGGCTTTTATCGAAGGCTACATGCTGCACGGGTGTGGGGGTATTTGAACCTGCAACCTCTTGAGCTGCAGTCAGGTGCTCTAACCACTGAGCTACAGCTGGGGAACAATGAGCTATACCAGCTTAAGAAATAGGAATCTATAAAATAATTAAAAAATAAATGGATTAAAAACCTCTCACAAACCCACACTACTTAAAAAATATACAAGTATGAAAAACCAACTGATGCTAAGGCAGTTACACCACTTCCTGTGTGTGTGTGTGTGTGTGTGTGTGTGTGTGTGTGTGAGAGAGAGAGAGTGTGTGGGTGTGTGTGCGCGCGTCCATTCCTGTTATATTTCCTGTTGATGAGCAGCGTACTGAAACGGCATCAGTGAGTCGTCTAAATAGTCTGATTTACACCGCACGTGCAGTAATCGTATCTAGAGTCAAATCTCACAGATCAGCTGAGACAATCTCCAGAAAGGCAGTTACTACACCCCCATGGCAAGTGACAACATGCACGACCAAAAGTAGTAGAATGAACCTAATCTACTATTCAGAGAACAGAGAATGTTCTGTTCATGAAGTCTGCTGCGACCAAAACTGATCTCCAGACGACACCTTGTTTACGGCACACAAAGCAGATGCCAACTTCAAACAAGTGACACGACTGGCATGAACGACTTTGTCCACATTTGTAACTTTATAGCAGGCCTACTTTAAACATAATCACTCAAATGTGTATAGCATTTCCACGACATAAAATGTACTTAAGTGTCGTTACGTCTTGATGCAAATGTATGATGCACTGATCGTAGGTCTCCGAGTGCGTGTCCGGGTACATCCACCGTCTCCAACCCATTAAATAATAAAACATAACGAAACACACACATCCAAACGGTGTACGAAACTGTTATGACACAAACTAAGCCACGAAACACCTCAAATGATGTTTACCTCCATCCTCCAAAGAAGGCTGGTGTCGTTTGCAGTAGGCTACGTCGCGGTCTCCCGCTAAAGTTTTATTTTGGGACTTGTCAAAGTTGCGCACTCCTCAGTCCTCGGTCCTCACACCCCGCTGTCCACAAGCCGCGCGTGAGCTATGCGAGAACGCTTAGTAGGCTGGAAAAGTGTGGTCTCAGTGGTTATATATAGCCTCCACTCTCACAACATGTCCAGGGCGTGAGTGAGCGGTTGGCATGGCACAGTTGCAGTCGCGTGCATGCGTTTATGTATTAAGCTAGATTTTGTGAAGGTGGTAGAAATTTATCTGCGCGCCATGGCGCGCCTCCAAGCAGTGCTCGTGTGCGCGCACGCAGTTGTAGCCTACAGGACTGTGATTGACTGGGACTGTCACGTTTTCATGACATCGAACAGTGTTTCTTCAACTTTCGAGGCTTACTCATTTTAAACATCATAGTTCAGACAGTATTCAACTTGTTGAGAGTTCAAAACAAACGTAATACAGGCCAACCAGTCAGACCTTGTTGCAGGTTGTAGCAAATCGATTAAATACTTAAAAATATAATAAATAATATAAATATTGAATCATATTTAAGAGTGTATTCAATGGTGTCAACATGTGTTTCTCACTAAGAGGAAGTTGAGTAAGGGAAGGCTTTCGTTTCTGCTTTTGTTCAATTGAGTCATCACCACCATCAATCTTAAGCCCACAGCCGACTGGTTGAGTCTGTTCTCCCTGCGCCTGATCACGTTGATATCAGAAACCAAGGGAGAGGTCTCTCTACCCTAGGGACTGGGCTGGGAACCAGTTACTATGTCACAGTTAATCCTTGGGCCATACGGCCTACGGCCTACAACCTTTGCCCTTGATGTAAGAATCAGTTGAGATTCCATAAAGCTGATTGGACGATGACTTAAAGTGTTATACTTATGTCTCACACTGATTAAATGGTCTCAGATCTCCACAGTTCGAACAGTGCTTCGCTTCTGTCGTACGGGTCTAACTGGGATCCTGTAGGGTGGAGAGAGTAGTGAGGTTTCCCTCTGTGTGCCACACCCACAACATAAATCACCGACTCAGAAACAGATTCCAGTTAGACGAGGCCTTAGTGAGAAGCAGGACATGATGACGAAACTGAACCGGGGCGGTGAGGGTGAGGTCACTCAAGTAGCTACTTTCTCAGGAGGCTGGGGGGGCTAGGGGCTGGGAGGCCTAGGGGCTGGGAGGCCTAGGGGCTGGGGGGGCTAGGGGCTGGGGGGGCTAGGGGCTGGGGGGGCTAGGGGCTGGGGGGGCTAGGGGCTGGGAGGCCTAGGGGCTGGGGGGGCTAGGGGCTGGGGGGGCTAGGGGCTGGGGGGACTAGGGGCTGGGAGGCCTAGGGGCTGGGGGGGCTAGGGGCTGGGGGGGCTAGGGGCTGGGGGGGCTAGGGGCTGGGGGGCCTAGGGGCTGGGGGGCTAGGGGCTGGGGGGCCTAGGGGCTGGGGGGCTAGGGGCTGGGAGGGCTAGGGGCTGGGAGGCCTAGGGGGGATACCGGGGGTTGGGTATCTGGAGGGTCAAAGTCAGGGAACAAGTCACCAGGATGTCAACACGATCACATTCCACCCTGCTCACAACATGGCCCCCCCCCCTTCTCATGCTTCTCTTCTCAGTGTGGCTGAAAGTCTTGATGACATCCAGCTCGGTGGACGCGTTCAAGTCTTTTCATGTTTGAAGAACAAAGACAAATGAAGGAACAATCCATGGCTTCCTCATCCTATGAAGGGAGTCAGTTGGCTGAGTGGTGAGGGAATCGGGCTAGTAATCCGAAGGTTGCCAGTTCGATTCTCGGTCATGCCAACTGACGTTGTGTCCTTGGGCAAGGCACTTCACCCTACTTGCCTCGGGGGAATGTCCCTGTACTTACTGTAAGTCGCTCTGGATAAGAGCGTCTGCTAAATGACTAAATGTAAATGTAAATGTATGAAGCAACACCTCCACAGGCTTGAGCAAAGCCCTCAGAGCCCTACAGAGACATTCGTCTTCCATATAAGGGGTTTGGATAAGGGGCCTTGACGACAAACACAATTGTCTGTGTGTCCCTTCTGTCTTCCTATCTCCGCCCTCCCCTCTCACCACTTCCTGTGTGCATGTGCTGAGGGGCGGAGCTGGAGATTATTTACATTTACATTTACATTTAGTCATTTAGCAGACGCTCTTATCCAGAGCGACTTACAGTAAGTACAGGGACATTCCCCCCGAGGCAAGTAGGGCGAAGTGCCTTGCCCAAGGATACAACGTAATTTGGCACAGCCAGGAATCGAACTGGCAACCTTCTGATTACTAGCCCGATTCCCTAACCGCTCAGCCACCTGACTCCCAGACTTGCAGAGTCAATCATGAATGTAGTGTGCTATCTGGTGCTACACCAAGCAAACATGAACAGTTATGGATGAGCGTATAATGCTCAGGTCTGATGGGGGATCAGGATATTTTACTATGTCAGCACATGTTATACGTCAAATCTGGTATGTAGTATGTTTCTCAGACGGTTTGAAGGATTTCTCAATCTACTTCCCCTCTTGGTTGTCTGTGATCCAAGGATTTCACAAGAGTTGCATTTCTCAACTCTCTCTTGCAAACTACCTAGAACCTACCCTTATGTGATGGTGTGTGAGAGGGAGACTCTAACAGATTAAAGCAGATTTGTGCTTGTACATGTGTGTGTGATCATGTGTGTGAACATGTGTATGTGTGTGTGTGCGTGTGTGTGATCATGTATGTATGTGTGTGTGTGTGTGTGATTATGTGTGTGTGTGTGTGTGTGTGTGTGCGTGTGTGTGATCATGTATGTATGTGTGTGTGTGTGTGTGTGTGTGTGTGTGATCATGTGTGTGTGTGTGTGTGTGTGTGATCATGTGTGTGTGTGTGTGTGTGTGATCATGTGTGTGTGTGTGTGCGTGTGTGATCATGTGTGTGTGTGTGTGTGATCATGTATGTGTGTGTGTGTGTGTGTGATCATGTGTGTGTGTGTGTGCGTGTGTGTGTGATCATGTGTGTGTGTGTGTGCGTGTGTGATCATGTGTGTGTGTGTGTGATCATGTGTGTGTGTGTGTGTGCGTGTGTGTGTGTGATCATGTGTGTGTGTGTGTGCGTGTGTGTGTGTGATCATGTGTGTGTGTGTGTGATCATGTGTGTGTGTGTGTGTGTGATCATGTGTGTGTGTGTGTGCGTGTGTGTGTGATCATGTGTGTGCGTGTGTGTGTGATCATGTGTGTGTGTGTGTGTGTGATCATGTGTGTGTGTGTGATCATGTGTGTGTGTGTGTGTGTGTGATCATGTGTGTGTGTGTGATCATGTGTGTGTGTGTGTGTGTGTGTGATCATGTGTGTGTGTGTGTGTGTGATCATGTGTGTGTGTGTGTGTGTGATCATGTGTGTGTGTGTGATCATGTGTGTGTGTGTGTGTGTGATCATGTGTGTGTGTGATCATGTGTGTGTGTGTGTGTGTGTGTGTGAACATGTGTGTGTGTGTGTGTGTGATCATGTGTGTGTGTGTGTGTGTGTGTGTGTGTGATCATGTGTGTGTGTGTGTGTGTGCGTGTGTGTGATCATGGGTTCTATGGCATGTTCATCATTCCTCTGCTACCCTCTACTGGGCTATCTGCTCCTCTGCTACCCTCTACTGGGCTATCTGCTATTGACTCAACTGAGTCAAGTACTTAACAAACTTTAATTTTTTCTTTACTGTTACACTGTCTTTACACTATGATGATGTTATAACACTGATTACACTGTTGTTACACTGATGTTACACTGTTATTATGTTGATACGTCGTGTTGTGTGTGAAACAAAAGTTAATTTTTTCCAAAAAGGTTATTGAAAAAAAGTTTTTTTGGGGGGGAAAAAAGTTGTGAAAAAGTTGAAAAAGTATTTTCGAAAAAACTAAAAACTTTTTGTGTTGAGTTGTGTGCGAAATAAGTTTTGAAAGGTTAAAAATATATTTTAGAAATCATACCCAGCAATGCTACCTGGCGTCCCACTGTGAGACTTCCTGTCACCAGACTGGAGGTCACCTGACTGGAAGGTCACTGACTGGAGGTCACCTGACTGGAGGGGAGTCAGATGGCAGAGCGGTTAGGGAATCGGGCTAGTAATCAGAAGGTTGCCGGTTCGATTCCCCACCAGGAAAATGATGTTGTGTCCTTGGGCAAGGCACTTCACCCTACTTGCCTCAGGGGGAATGTCCCTGTACTTACTGTAAGTCGCTCTGGATAAGAGCGTCTGCTAAATGACTAAATGTAAATGTAAGTCACCTGACTGGAGGTCACACGAGCTCCGTGGTCATGAGGGGAAAACGGAAATTTGTGTCACGAAGAGATGTTATCTATGTTATGGTGAGACCGAGGATGCCAATAGAGATGTTCCTCCACTGCTGGACACACTGCTAGAGTCAAACAAACTGCAAACCTTTGACACGAAAAGGTACCAATTCATTCAAATTCACAAACACTTTGGTTCAAACAGGCGGGTTTATTTTTGCAGCATGAGTATAAAAAGTGAAGGTTCGTTGCTCTAAGCATCCAAAACAACAGTAGGAAAAAGCACACAGCGAAGCATGGCCTGCCACACACACACACACACACACCTTTATGTCCTAACATACAGTACATACTGTTGCCTGACACACTCACCTAAACCTTAACATTAAAATCTTTTTTTTTTTATTATTTCAAAGTGAATATTTGAGGGGATGTGTGTGTGCACATGTCAAACATGCCACATATTCCATTTAGTAGGACAATACAATCTCAATAATCTTAATGTACATGTATAGTTTCTTAACCTGGCAAACTTAAAAGTTATTAAATAACTGCTGTCACCAAGTGCAAACACATTTATATTCCATGACATCAATGCAAAAACATAATTAGCCAACATATATTTCCTATTTGTATTCAAAATATCTGTTCCAACTGTCCCTGAAACAGAGAAGTACCTGGTAAAAACAAAACTCTTAGAAATGAGAGAATAACCCTTAAAGCTTATAAACCAGATGACATAAATACACCTCGGACTAACCACTAACCCATATGCTGCTTAGCAAAGCATGATGGTGTGCTCTATACAATTCATTTTTTTAAACCGTTCGCCTTTGGGACTAGCCACAGTGATCAAGCAGGAGGTCAGTTATCCATGGCCTGTATAAAAGGCAACAGGAAGCTGTCAGAGACAGAACAGGAAGCTGTCAGAGACAGGACAGGAAGCTGTACCTAGTTACTCTGCAGCGGGCCACACAGCCACAAAACCCCAAAGGGATGAATATGTAGCGGTGAGAAACGAGGGTCCCATGCTCTTACGATAAGCTACGATGGGCCCCTCGCTGCATCTCTCTCTCTCTCTCTCTTCTCTATCTCTCTCTTCTCTCTCTTCCTGCCTTTCCTGTCAACATCACTTAAAAACTGTCCAATAAAGCATGAAAAATGCCCCAAAAAATACCCCCCCCCCAAAAAAAATAATAAAATAATTCAGGGCTGCCCGGTTCCCTTGACGACAGGACTCAAAGTCTCCTGGTTCTACTTCCTCTTCTTGAAGATCTTGAAGGTGCTCCTCTTGCGCCCGCCGGCCGAGTCATTCTCCTCTCCGGTGGAGTAGCTGTCCTCCTCCAGGGTCCCCTTCTTGGCTCCCAGGTGAGGGATGCGACTGGTCACCTTGCCCAGCCCCGGGGCCGTGGGGTCAGGGTCCAGGGCGGAGGGGCAGAGGGAGTGAGTGGAGTAAGAGGAGGAGAGGACGTGGCTTCCTCGAAGCTCTCCTAAACTGGAGCTCTTCTCCAGGCCGCATGACGTGGCGAAGGGGCTGTCGCCGTGGGAGACGCGTGGCCGGCTCCCATTGGACGTGAGGCCGGACAGCTGCTTGGGGGGCGTGGCCCGGGAGCCGTAGGAGCGCTGTGATTCGCTCTGGGAGAGAGGGAGGGAGGAGTCGGAGTCTGAGCGGTTCAGATCCCTGAGAGAAAAAGGAAAGAGAGAGAGACAGAGAAAGAGATTGAGAGAGAAAGAGAGAGGAAAAAAAGAGAGTGTTTGAGGGTCATAGAACCCTTTCAGAGCCTCTAGAAGTCAGTCTGATCCAGTGATTAGTCCGTCTGCAGACACGTCCGGCCAGGTGTCAGACCCCGCAACGTTCCTGTCAATCACAGCCACGACAGGATGAGACCCAAACACCTGAGCGGAATTAATCTGTGTTGATCCACTACTGAGTTCGAGTTCCCACACACAAGCTGAGAGTCTGTTTCAGTCTGCACCCCCGCATGCGTCTGTGCGTTTATGTGTGTATACGTATGTGTGTGTGTGTGTATATATATATGCATGCATTTGTGTGTGTGTATGTCATGCATCATAGCGAGCCCGTGCAGAGAGAAGTACCCGAAGCTGCCAGAGCGAGGGCGCTGTCTCCTGGCTGCAGCGCCCCCTGCTGGGGGGAGGCCAGCCCCCACCTCCAGGGAGTGGGGGAGGGAGGAGCGGAGGAGCAGAGCAGAGAGACGAGAGCCGTCGGAGGAGGAGGGGGGAGACAGAGAGAGGAGGGGGGGGTGGACGGGGGGGTGGAGGGAGGGATGTGAGAGGGAGGAGGAGAGAGAAGGCAGAGGGAGGAAGTCCAGCTGGCCAATGGAATGGCTGCGCGACTGGCGTGGGTGAGGACGAGGGGGGCGGGACATGTACAAGCCACTCCCCTCGCCTGGCAGGATGCTGGATAAGCTCCGCCCTTCAACCAACCTCTGAGAGCCGAGTGCCAGCGTGGGGTCTCCTGGTCGCTGTCGCAGGGGCATCAGGTTGGGAGCTGGGAGGAGGAGAGGAACAGGGAAGATTAGTACTTGGTTTAAACACAACAACACAATTAGGACTGACGTTCCCTTGGAAGAGACAGGTAACACGTCTAGGTGCACACAGTTACGGAGAGCACAGAACTCAGAGTGTTGTGTTTATCACGTGAGGAACAGCCATGGCCTACTGAGTCTGGACCCTTTGTGCTGTTTTGTGCTTATTTAAGCAAAACTACCAAACTAATAATCAACTGATTTTCCGTCGTCATTTAAAAAGTAAATACATTTGAGCCAGGTCTTGAATGAAGAAGAGTAGGAACTGGACTTTGACAGTTTACAACAAAACGACTAAGGGGCAAGGAGGTCGGACTCAGTGTTGCCATGGCAGCCGCATCATGATGCAACGAGGGAGTTGTGAACAGCTGTAGACCTGGAATAAGAGGTCAGAGGTTAGTCAGTGATGGAGGAAGGGTGGAGAAAAGGTAGCAGTCCATCTGCTCCGACGGAAGAGGGGGAAAAAGCTCGGGGGAAAAACGTCCACAAGAAAGTGCTTCTGCAAGACCGGCGGCGCTAACAGCAGCACGTAATATAGAGGAAGTAAACAGCTGTGATTGGTTAGTGTAGCGATGTAACTTCCTGTCTCCGCCTCCACACAAGATAAACGATGCCCCTCCCACTGTCAGCCCAGTCCACAGGCAGGAAGATGAAGGGACAGACCACAGAGAAAAAGAACCAGGGGACTGGGAGGATAGAAAGCTGATGCTTGGTTAGGATAGGCAGGGACAGTGAAGGAGGGCGGGTCCAACCAGAATGCTTCCATGGGGATTGGTTGTCGGTGACGCCACTCATGGGCCAGAGGTCGCTCACTCGCAGATCCATCTGCCAGGCTGCGTCTAGGGGGTAGCAAATGACGGAACACATACGTGAGGAGACCGACCAGTCAGGAAGCAAGTACATGAGACATCAAGCCAATCAGGAGACAGAGGGCCAAAGCCAGGGGAAGTGAAACAGCAGTCGCTCCACTGTTCAACTAGTTTACTGTCTTCTCGCTCTCTCTCTCTCCCACTGTCTCTCTCCCTCCCCTCTGCCCCTCCCTGCTCTCTCTCTCTCCTCTTGTTCTTCCTGACTGGAGCTGGCGGAGGGATCTTCTCTCTGTGAGCTGTGATTCGTACGCTTCCACGGCGCCCTCTGATGACACGTACACTGCATCGTCCCTGGGGACAGGATGTCCTCGTCCATGTCGTCCAGGTCGTCCGACAGGAGGAGGTGCTGGGGGGGCGGGGGGCGCAGGCCCAGAAAGGAGGGGTCCAGGTTGAGGGCGGTTGCCAAGGCAGCCAGACCAGGGTTGTTGACCAGGGTGAAGCCGGTCAGAGACTCGATCTGCTGCCAGCGATGGAGCTTCTCTCTCAGGGCGGCCGTCACCTCCCCCAGGGCCTGTCTGAGGGGGGAGGACGGAGGGGTGAGGTTAATGAGGGGAGGTGGGGGAGGTTGGGTGGTGTTTAACCTCCGTCAGGGTGGACTCACTTGGCGGACAGGATTTTGTGGTCGACGTCGTCCAGGGAGGAGCTGTGAGCGACGTGGAACGTCCCGAACAGAGTTCCCCTCTTCTTCTTGATCTTCTCAGCCTGCCACATCACCTTCATCATTATCACCATTATCACCGTCATTATCACCGTCAATATCACCGTCAATATGACCGTCATTATCACCGCCATCATCCTAAGCACCGCCCCCACCCTGTGTGACTCACCCCGTCCTTGGCCTGCAGCAGCTGCTTCTCTGCGCTCTGCTTCTTGATGTTGTAGTACTGCACCTCCACCTCGTGTGTGAGCTGCAGCCAGGTCTGCAGGGCCCCTGGGGGGGCCCAGTGCGCCCGCGAGCCCAGCTCCCGCTCGGCCTTCTTCAGGGCCATACGCATCTGCAACACACACACACACACACACACATGAATACACACACACACATGAATACACAAAAACGCACCATGGACCACACACAGACACACACCAAGGACAAAAACACACACAGTTTCGGTGCTTGTATTCTCCGGCCCTTCTGCGTGTGTGTGTGAGCGTGTGTGAGCATGTGTGTGTGTGTGAGGTGGGGCGGGCGGCGCTGCACCTGCTCCAGCTCGTCCTCGGCGTACTTCTGCCGGCTCCTCTCGTTCTCCGTGCCCTCCCTCAGCTCACACAGGCGCTGAGCCTCCTGCTTGGCCGAGTCGATCTCGTCTCGCAGCCGCTGCTCCAGCGTCACCTTCTCCACCTCCACGCTGCGCTGCTCCTCCTGGGCCTTCTGGAGCCTGGGGGGCAGAGCCGGGGCGGGGGGGGAGGGTCAGCTGACGTTCATCTCCAATCACAACCCACTAACCCATCAACCGTCACATAAACCACTACATTATCCATCACAGATCACACACAAGCTCACATAACTGTCTCTCTCTCGCTGTCTCTCTCTCGCTGTCTCTCTCTGTGTTTGTTGGTTATCTTTGTCAGCGATTAGGGGGGTCATGATTAGGGTTAGGAGGAAGGAAGCACAAATGGTTGAAAGTAGGATGACCGTGTGTCCCAGTTCGGACAGTAGAGGGAGCAGTTGGTTGTTGTCCAAGTGGAGAGAGAGAGAGAGGGAGAGGGAGTGCGAGAAAGAGAGACTGGGGAGGGTGAGGGAAAGTGATGTTTTGAGGGTGCACGTGTCAGTGTTTATTATTAAATGTGCGAGTGTTTAAATAAACATTTGTAATAAATGACAGCGTAGGCTCCCACCCACCCACATAGAACAGAGGGATTAGCAGAGGAAATAGACTAGATCCTAGTTGATCCCAATAAATCTGAGTACTGTGTGTGTGTGTACTGTGAATGTATACTGTGTGTGTGTGAGTACTGTGAATGTATACTGTGTGTGTGTGTACTGTGAATGTATACTGTGCGTGTGTGAGTCCTGTGAATGTATACTGTGTGTGTGTGTGTGTGTGAATATGTTTCCTCACCACGTTACTATGCAAGTTTAACAGTCCACTGAGCAATGTCAACTGCAGCTCCTCAGGCAGAGACCTTCAGGCAAGCTCTGCCGCTAAACTAGCTAGCTAAAATAGGCTACCTTGCTAGCCTTCTGCTCTTCAATAACCTAGCTAGCTACAGAGCCTGGCTAGCATTCTGCTCTGCCGCTAAACTTGCTAGCTACAGAGCCTGGCTAGCATTCTGTTCTGCCGCTAAACTTGCTAGCTACAGTACCTGGCTAGCTTTCTGCTCTGCTAGCTACAGTAATGGCTATCCTTCAGTTCTGCCGCTGAACTAGCTAACTACTGTAGCCTACCTGGCTAGCATTCAGCTCTACCACTAAACTTCCCACACAAGTCAATATTTTATATTGTAAAATAAACAATAAACTAAGAAACCACACTCATTACAGACACCACAATCACTCAAGTGCTCACAAACACATGCCTGCACGTGCAGATTCACACACACACCACACACACTGCATTTCACCCAGGATTACATAATTAAATAAAACAAAGTGTCTTTGTGTAAAACAGAGAGATAGTTCCTCGGTGTCTCAGTGTATACAGTATATGCATCACCACTTGTGTGTGTGTGTGTGTGTGTGAGTGTGTGGTGTGTGTGTGAGTGTGTGTGATGGCCTGAGACAACCAGGCAGTATTCTCTGGGAGCTGGCTGGTCTTTGACCATGTAAGGGCCCCAGACAGTGAACCACGTCACCAGTAGACAGACTATCCTTTCTGCACAGTGCTGACACACACTGTGCTGTGTGTGTGAGTGTGTGTGTGTGTGTGGTGGGGGACTGACTTCTCCTGCAGGTCGTGCAGACTCTGCTCAGCCCTCTGCAGCCCCTCCAGGTCCTTCATCATCTTGCCCATGTGGTCTCTGGAGTGCCGGCTCTGGGCGTAGGCAAACCAGCACCCTCCCACCCCCACCAGGATGGAGACCACCAGCACCAGGTCCTTCAGATAGCTGTGCTTTACTGAGAATAGAGGGGGAGAGATGGAGGGAGGGATAAAGAGAGAGTCCACAGGATAGTTAGGGTTAGTGTGATTGTGGGTTGGGTTTAGAGATTGTACATTGCACGCTCGCACACACACACGCACACACACGCACACACACACACTCCGTTCCTCTCGTCAGAACACGTGCCGCTGTGTTTGACCCTCCTGGTCATCATGTCTTCTCACTTCCTCGTCATCAACACTTCCCTCTCCTCCGTCCAGCCGCGACCCTCCACTGCCCCCTGCTCTCAGGTGAACTCTGTTTCCTCCTTCTCTCCCTCTCTCTCCCCCCCCTCTCTCTCTTTCCCCCTCTCTCTCTTTCCCTCTCTCTTCCCCCCCCCCCTCTCCCTCTCTCTCCCCCCCCCTCTCTCTCTTTCCCCCTCTCTCTCTTTCCCTCTCTCTCCCCCCCCCCCCCCCCCCCTCTCTCTCCCCCTCTCTCTCTCCCTCTCCCTCTCTCCCTCTCTCTGTCTCTCTCTGTGAGTGTGTTCTAGTATGCGTACTGTATGTATGTGTGTGATTTGGGACATCCTTGGCTCAGATGGCTGGATTATGAAAGGCTATTTATGGCCACTGAAGGCATACGTTGATTAGGTCTGATATACAGCTGGTAGCTTGGACAGAGGCAGCGTGGACCGAGGCAGTTTGATTAGGTCTGATATACAGCTGGTAGCTTGGACAGAGGCAGCGTGGACCGAGGCAGTTTGATTAGGTCTGATATACAGCTGGTAGCTTGGACAGAGGCAGCGTGGACCGAGGCAGTTTGGACAGAGGCAGGCCAAGAGCAGACATTGGGGTGCCTCAGATATAAATTAGGTTATGGTTTGTTAGAGTTCACCATGTTGGTTAGAATAATTTGTGTCGGTCTGGGGTTAGGGTTGAAGGGTGGGGGGGGGGGTATGGGGTGGGGGTGTAATGGGAAGGGATATCTACACTAAACTCTGAGTGTCTTTATAGTATAAGAGTGTCTCTTGTAAAAGAGGCCTGTTTATAGAACAGCTTATGAAAGTACAGGAGGTACTCCCTCTGAGCTGCTGCTGCCTGCTCACTGCTCTGGGTCAGTCTTCTCTTTCTGGGGTCACAGGTCACATGGTCAACTTCACACAATGCCCATATATAACTCTTGCTCGGACAGATTGTCGTCCATCTTTACGGACTGACATCCTCCCAGCAGCCGTGTCCTGTCCGGCTCGTGGCTGTGCCGGTCAGACTTGTACAGCGGAGAGAGAGCGGGCAGGACAGCGTGCTCGTCCTATACATCCCTCCTCACCGCTAACGAGCAGCTCATCCTCCTGCGCTGTTTAATCAGCTGCGCCGCAGAGTAAACTAACAGTAAGTGACAGTAATGGGAGCGGTCTCAGCTGGCAGGAATGTGACACACACACACACACACACACAGGCATCCACACACACACACACACAGGCATCCACACACACACAATTACTGGGTGGAGGTCCGAACAGGACCGTGTCCAGAGCCTTAAGCTGCAGTTTCTGGGCGTGGCTGCGGTCCATGATCCTCAGAACAGCCAGGGTGAGTGTGGTGTTCTTTACCGCTAGCCTGGGGAGGGGGGAGGAGGAGGGGAGGAGGGGAGGGGGCAGAGAGGGGGGAGGAGGAGGGGAGGGGGCAGAGAGGGGGGAGGGAGGGGAGCTATGTTATTTTTGGAACATGGAATGAGGTGGATAGATGTGTGTGTGCTACCTGTGTGTGTGTGTGTTACCTGTGTGTGTGTGTGTGTGTGTTACCTGTGTGTGTGTGCTACCTCCTGTGTGTGTGTACTACCTGTGTGTGTGTGTGTGTGTTACCTGTGTGTGTATGTGTGTGTTACCTGTGTGTGTGTGTTACCTGGGTAGAGCCTTGCCGTTCAGGCTGTGTTTCGGTGAAGGCTTCTACGTAGGGAGCTAGCTTCACATACTCAACAAGCCAGTCCTTCACCTCATCCACTGTCCAGTTATACACTAAAACACAACACACACACAGTTTAGTAAGATCACACTACAGCAGGGCCTACTGATTCACCTGGTCAGAATCTGGGAGAGGAAAGAGAAGATGAGAGCAATCACAATCCTGTCCTTATCTGCTGCCTGAAGGGGCCTGGGTTACTGTGTTACAGGCAGTCTTATCAGCCCTCTGTAAGCACAGACAGCTGCTGCTCTCCCCTCCCCTCCCCTCCCCTCCCCTCCCCTCCCCTCCCCTCCCCTCCCCTCCCTCCCCTCCCCTCCCCTCCCCTCCCCTCCCCTCCCCTCCCCTCCCCTCCCCTCCCTCCCCTCCCTCCCCCCTCCCCTCCCCTCCCTCCCCCTCCCCTCCCTACCTCTGGAGGATCTCCATGTGTTCCACATGTCCTCCACACTGATGAGCAGGTCTGCTCCATGGAAGCTGTTGTGTTTTCCTTTAGGGTCTTTATACTTCAGGTCCTCCTCAGGAACTGAGGAACATGAGCAGGAGAGAGGGAGGGAAAGAGAGAGAGAGGAAGAGAGAGGGGGGAGAGAGAGGGAGGGAGAGAGAGAGAGGGGGAGAGAGAGGGAGAGAGAGAGGGAGGGAGAGAGGGAGGGGGAGAGAGAGGGAGAGAGGGAGAGAGGGAGAGATAACACAAATCATTTATAAAAAGAGAGAACAAAACAAAATAAAGTAATGAAAGAGTGAAAACCAAAAATCACAAAAAGCTAGCTTTAGAATTGGAGAGAATTAGAGAGAGAGCGTGACACATATAGGGGGGCATGTGTGTGTGTTTCACCCCGTCTGTCTCCCTCATGTCCACGGTGCCGTCGGCGTCGTCGTCCATCAGCTTGTGGATGCTCCTGATGGCCTCGAAGCTCAGGAGCTCGTTCTCATCCTTACACAGCAGCTGATCTATAACACACAGATCTACAGAGGCACACACCTTAACACCTGATCTATAACACACAGATCTACAGAGGCACACACACCTTAACACCTGATCTATAACACACAGATCTACAGAGGCACACACACCTTAACACCTGATCTATAACACACAGATCTACAGAGGCACACACACCTTAACACCTGATCTATAACACACAGATCTACAGAGGGACACACACCTTAACACCTGATCTATAACACACAGATCTATCAGCACAGGAAGGAGACATGAGGGAGAGGAAGGGCGCACCAGGAGGAAGGGGGGGGGGGCTGTGCGTGGGTGTGTGTATAGCGTGTGTGTGTGGAGTGTGTGTGGGTGTGTGTAGAGTGTGTGTGAGGAGTGTGTGTGTGTAGAATACTTCCACGGCTGGTAGAACCCACACACACCCATCCCAGGCCAGGATGGGGTGTGTGTTCCTCTCTATGGACGGAGACTATAGGAGTGCTACTATTTACACCATCCACACAATTCTCTCTGGTGCAGTAACACTACCTGCTAATGCTATTTATAACAATGGGATTTTCTCAGCTGTCCATATGTGTGTGTGTGTGTGTGTCCTGTGGGTCATAGTGAATGAAGGGAAACACCTCTTGAACATGTCTCCACAGAGACAGAACTTCACACACTGCTCAGAATCCCTCTGAGGGTTCTTCTTACAGACACACACGGACACACACGGACACACACACACACACGGAGGTGAACTGAGGGAGAGGGATGAGCTTCCTGCATTCCTTTACAAATGAAAAGAGAAAGCGAGCGGATGTAAGAGATAGAGAGAGAGACGCTATGGTGCATTCCTTTCCAAATCAAGAGAGAGTGGGATGGAGAGAGAGAGAGAGAGAGGGATGGAGAGAGAGAGAGAGAGAGAGAGGGGGATGGAGAGAGAGAGGGAGGGATGGAGAGAGAGAGAGGGATGGAGAGAGAGAGAGAGAGAGGGATGGAGAAGGAAAGAGAGAGAACCTCAGAGAGTAAGCTATGGGAGAGATCGCTAGATGATTAAATTAGTTGAGTGTTCCCATGGCGAGAGCACTACATCCTGTTCTATTAAAAGGCACGCAGGCACACCTCACACACCGTGCAGTAATGACACGCACACACACACGCACACACACACACAGGGTTCTCCTGATGCTAGAGCGCTACAGTAACGACCTTGATAGAGAAAACAGAGAGAGAGAAAAGTCAAGCCAGTAACAGCCTGTAAAAGGATCTGGACACAGATGAAAGGAGACGGCAGGATTTACACAACTCTGTAATCTTACTCTCTCTCTACACACCAACACACACACAGACAGACAGACGACAGACACTCAATAACTTCACGACAGTGAAGGAAATAGAGAGTTAAACTAATACCAAACAAAAGCAAACTCTTTCCCTCTCTTCTCTGGGAGCTCTCTGACAGGCAGCCCCACACCCTGCTGTAACGTGACCAGCCCTACAGCCCCCCTACAGCCGCTCCCCTACAGCCCCGCTACAGCCCCCCTACAGCCCCCCTACAGCCCCGCTACAGCCCTGCTACAGCCCTGCTACAGCCCCACCTACAGCCCCGCTACAGCCCTGCTACAGCCCTGCTACAGCCCTGCTTCAGCCCCCCTACAGCCCCGCTACAGCCCCCCTACAGCCCCCCTACAGCCCTGCTACAGCCCCACTACAGCCCCACTACAGCCCCACTACAGCCCTGCTACAGCCCCACTACAGCCCCGCTACAGCCCCACTACAGCCCTGCTACAGCCCCACTACAGCCCTGCTACAGCCCTGCTACAGCCCCGCAGAGTAACCCTGCTTATCTGTCTCCGACCAAACACCCAGCTCAGCCCATCCTCTACAAACAGGTACTCCCCATATCCCACACGCAATAAACTCACATCTGTCCACTCTCAAATAAAGTCTTAATGGACAGTTTGCAAACACACACACTCACATGTATATGTCAGGCCGGACGTACTTAGGCAGGGGGGGGAAATTCATCCAGCGATAAGAAGGGTTTCCATCTGATCACTGTCAGTGCTATGACAGACTGTACTTCAGAGACAGGGAATAGGTTTTGCCTACTATCTATATTTCAACTGATCCGTCAAACAAAACCTGGCTAGGCATTTCCGTTACAAAACGTGAATAAAAGCTGGAGAAATGTTTTCATCTACAGACGGTAACCTATAAACTATGCAGCAACATAACCTGTCAATCGCCAACATGTGATCTTGCCCTCCACTAAGTGGCTGTAGCTAGTAATAAAGTATGGATTGTGTATGAAGGATTTCCGCAGGGCTGAAGAACCGTGGGGAGGAACATGGTGGGTCGGTGTGGGCTTGAGCTGTGGTTCTGCTTCTCATCGCTTCTTGTCTCTTAATGTTCAGTCAGCAGAAACCTCAGCTGAAATGAACCGAGGGGGTAAATATTAAGACAAGGCACCAGCAGAGCGTGGAGGTCTGGAGGAGAGGGGCTGGCTGGAGCCCTACTCAGCCCAGAGAGGGAAAGCTTGTTGTGGGACATGCACTCCGGCCAGGGCCCTCAGACACAACCAGGGAGCAAAAATGAAAAGGGATCTTCCCTCCAGCAAATACAGATGTCAGGTGCCTGATAACAGTCCAAACTGGTCTGGTAATGTGAGCTCAATTGAAAGAACATAGGAAATGTTTTGCTGGAATCCCGTTAAGGTAAGGTCAGGGCCTCTCTCCCTCTCTACATGGGCAAGGTAAACAGAACAGGCCCACGTTAACAGAACCCCACTCATTTCCATTTTCTGTTCAGTGTGTGCCTGTGCTTATGTCCAAGAAAAGGAATGTGACACTGAATGTGACAATGAGTAAACGTGTTTGTGTTCCCAGTCACGTGCACTGCTTTGTGTAGATAAGAATCGTCTTTGCAGGCGAAACATTCGATAATCGCTGCACTCTCAACAGGGGAAACACTGAGGTGATGCAGAACCATATGATTTCCCTGAACATTCAGTACGGAATCTTCAAACACTATTTTTAGCGTGTTCCGCTTGTTAGCTTGGAGGAGGAGGAGGAGGAGGAGGGGGGAGAGGAGGAGGAGGAAGAGGAGGAGGCGGAGGGGGGAGAGGAGGAGGAGTGGAGAGAGGAGGAGGAGGAAGAGAGAGGGGAGGAGAAGAGGAGGAAGAGGAACAGGAGGATGTGTGTCATGTGATAGATCTACATGGAGCCTGGTGTCAACATCCTCTTCAGTTCCTGAGAACAGGAGATAGAGAAGAGGGGCGGGGACTGTTCAAACACATCTGCTGCTCTCACTTCCTTCCCTCCCTCCTTGAGGTAATCCTTGATCTCACAGCCCTCCATTCTCTCCTCATACGGTACCTGCCTTCAGAAGACCGAAGAAAGCCTTTCCTGCAGAGACGGCCTGTGAGTAAACAGCTCGCTGCTGGAGAGGATGGGTCAGCTGGTTGGAACCAGGGTTAAATAACAGGGCAGTTTTCAGGTCTGTTTGATCAGGGTCATCAGACGGGCCAGAAGGGGGAGGGGAGGTGTTACTACATGGTGGGCACCAGCAAGCCTGGGAGGAACTTGCCTGACAACAAACAAACCGTGCTGCACTCTGTGCAGACAGCAACATAGCCACCTCCACTTCTCTCTCTCTCTGGGTCTTTTTCTCTTTGTCTCCCAGCATGGGAGTTCAGCAGTGTTCAGCAGTGTTCAGCAGTGTTCAGCAGTGTTTAGCAGGGAGTCAGCAACGTCATTAGCATCCTCCTTCGCTCCGCACCCCCCTGGTCGCCTACACTCTACAGCAGTGTCTATTTCTGTCTCTCCACACTTCCTCTCACTGTCTGTCTAAACCAGGAAACTGTGGTGGACCTACACCGCCCACCTCTCACACTATCGTTCCAGCGCAGAAGAAAAGGCTATCACACAAACACACACACTCTGGAAGAATCTTGTAAGAAAATACTAAGTTCTGTTTGTGTGTGTGTGTGTGTGTGTGTGTAAGCATGCATGAAACTTCCACGTTTCGGGAAACTGGTTATAGTAGTCCACAGCTGCGCAGAAGTCTTTAAAGTGAATTGAATTTCCCAACTACGCTGAGATACTAAGCTTCAGCTTTACAAAGAACCAGTTTTGGACTCTGGGATCATGCGAGTCAGTAGGCCTAGGCACAAACAAACACACCCACTCACATGGGATGGATGGAACAGGCCTATGCAAACATGCAGAAGTAAAGAAATATGCAGCATGAGCCAACCTGACTGAAATCACGTGCTCTATCACTCTGTTCTAGCTTCTGGTTAAACCAGAGCCCGAGCTAATTAAATAACAACTAAACAACTAAGTGCTGAGACGTCAGTTGGTGATGGCCTTCCGTAGCCTACCGATGAGGCTGTGCTAAGATGATGAGGCGTAGACTCTTACCGGAGGCTTCGTTGCCATGGTGCGCGGCAAGACCCTTATCGGTCTGTTCCCAGCTCCTACCCCAGAGACACGCGCTCATCAAACACACTGTCGACAGCCACACGCGACCCATCCCGCGGCTCTGCGAGAGAAACATAAGTTTATTGGTAATCATTTCATGATAAAGTATGATACAATTGTAACATTTCCTGTTAAGGTATGTGCTTAGTAGGAACTCTGACCTAATATTGCTCAAATTGACTTAGGCCCAAGAAAGAAGCAAGGTTAATCGAGGGTAGGTTAACCTATTTATACTTCACTGGCTGACTGTACCTAATTTGTAACCGCCACTAATATAAAAAAAAACCACAACAATGGCAGCCATATATGGTTGCATAGCCACTTCCTTAAAAAAACATCATACAATTTGTAGGCCTAAATAAACACTGACTGGTGTCAATAATTAGCTGGCTCAAAGTAGTTACGCTTACACAAAGTAGGCCTAATCACACTCGATGCGAAGTTGCCATCAAGTAACGAGTAGGAAAAATCCGGCTATCGCACCTCCAACTTGTATTATTAAACTTTTTTCAGTCTCACCGTCAATGTGAGACAATGCAATGTGATTCCTTCTGATCTCTTGCTTAGAAAAAGGAGAGAGTAATCAGAAACTTCTCATGTCCCAGATGTCCATTAGATAACTTTTAGCGGAAGGCTATGTGATGTTCTTCATGAAGACCTCGCTCGCCCAAGCTGCTGTCCCGAGCGCAGGTAGTATGTTAGGCTACCGTCGACGAGACAAGGGATCAATGTTGTGTCCTATTTCCGCAGGTCCCTCCCACAAAAAAATGAAAACTAAAGTCAGAAGTCTATACTGTAAAAAAACATCTCCCTCTTCGACCAGGTCGACGTAATCATATTAGTTGCTGTGGTGTTTTAGAGACACCTTGAGGGCTGTTGCTGGATGTGCATGCAGTCCGATGTTTGGAATTCAAACGCCAAAATCATTCTACTTCAGTCGACTCAGACATCAACCTACAAAAGTTTTAAATTTGGTTGGTAAGAATCCCCCCCCTAATCTCCTTTTTACATGTCAGTGCTTGTTTGTTTTGTTCTAGACACAAAGGACAGGATTGCACACTTTATAGAGAACTAATTTCCCCTAGGCAATTTAAATTACGGTAAACCATCGTCAAGTTGGACAACCTTCATCAAGCCTTCATTAGGTAAATGTTTCAGGTTTTAAAAGCTAATTTATTGCCCTTAACCACCGTTTCCTCAAAATGACATCTGAACTAACGTTATGGGGCGGGGGAGACGCATTTACAGTAGGACGAATTCATCTACATGTAAACTTCCTCAAACTACACCAGAGTCGTTTTATACACTTCCTCCACGAAGTGAACAGACTTCCTTCATAGCGCAGCTCTGCCCGGCAGATAGAAGACAACGGGAGATCCGCTCCAGGCGCCCGACTATTTTGAACTTAGTGGAAGACTATGCACGGTAAGTCAATCGCATCAGAAATTGTCGGCTAATGATAAAATGTGTTTACGACCGTTTCATTAATAGCTACTTCAGTTAAGGTTGGTAAACTTTTCCGTCCTTCCTAAACCCATCCATTTCCTTATTTCTTTTTCTTAACTTTTGTGTTCAGAGCCGTTTGCCATTATTATGTTAGTAAAGGACAACTTTGCCTTCTGTGTACAGTAGGCCTACATAAATCAATAATTATCCGCGATGAGAGCAACTTGATTGATGTAGCTTATCGACCACTCCCTAAGAATGCAGACATGTTTCCTTCACGTTTCTAAAGGAAGGTGAGGGGGGCCTAGTTTAGCTCCTAGTCTGTGTGTGAGTGTGTTTGAACGTGTCTGAATGTGTGTCATGTTTGTGTGTGTGGGTGTTTGTGATTTTAGGCGTCCAGGTTTTGTGTCAGAGTCTGTTTAATACACAGTGGTCTGTGACTGGCAGACTCCCGTTACCATCAGTGATGAGGACACAGACGACACAATCACTTAAGCATCTATTCACGTAAATAAAACTGGTCTACCGACTTCAGATATATATTTTTAAAAAGGGGGACCCACGCTGCCAGACAGAATAAGAGGAAGTGGGTGTTGTACCTATGGCCCAGGGTCAGGGCTGCTCGGACACTACAAGCCCCTGGTGGGGGAGGAATGCTGGACTGGAAGCAGGGACTGTCCCCCTCTAGTGTTTGGAAAACTGGAAGTCTGACAGCTTCACTCATCAGCCCCTCGACACCCTCGACACAGATACGTTAGGTTGCTCTTCATCCGGTTGCTTGTAACTGTGTGTAAATCCAGCTGTGTTACACACCAGGCAATGACATCACAGGTTTGATGTCTTCCGTTATTGGTTGGTTTGTTTCTAGCAGCCTGATGGTTGACTAAGATGAACTAGAACGACTAGCTGATATCTCCCTGCTCAGACTACAGTGGATCACAGAGACCAACAGTCTCTCAGCTAGCTGCAGAAGGAGTCCATCCATCCGGATCCTTCCTTCCTGTTTCAGCTTCCCTTCTGAGGCCTGACCTCCCTCGCACCAGTGCTGGCAGAGGACAGATTCACTCTGACAGGAGCGGTGAAGCCACTGTGTCTTGACCGCTTGTCTTTGGGCTGTAGGGTTACGCAACACGCTGACCGACGATGGACCAATGGTCACTCTCTGTTTTATTCATTTGGAACACACTCTACTCTGAACCATTTACATCCTCTAATTCCTCCCTCTCTCTTTCTCTCTCTACCCCCCTCTCTCCCTCTCTCTTTCACCCTGTTGTGTATCCTTAATTGTATTGTTCACTGCTGCTACGAGAGAGAGGGAGAGAGAGAGGACAGAGAGAGACAGAGAGAGAGGGAGACAGAGAAAGTGAGGGAGAGAGAGAGGACTGAGAGAGACAGAGAGAGAGAGAGAGGGAGAGAGAGATAGGGAGAGAGAGGGAGAGGGAGAGAGAGAGGACAGAGAGACAGAGAGAGAGGACAGAGACAGACAGAGAGAGAGGGAGAGAGAGGGAGAGAGAGACAGAGAGATAGGGAGAGAGAGAGACAGAGAAGAAAGGGAGAGACAGAGAGAGAGAGGGAGAGAGAGGGGAGAGTGAGAGAGAGGGAGAGAGGGGAGCGGTGGGTGTCCGGTCTCACTTCTGCTTTGAGGAAGGGAGGGAGTTTGCTTCAGAGCCTTGCAAATTGAGAAAACGAAAGTGTGATATTCTAACCTGTCATGATTTCTTCAAATATCAGACGTATTAAAACAGTCGCTACTTCTCATCATCTCTGTTAGCACTTAGCTAGCCTGTCAGCTTAGCTAGCCTGTAAGCTAGCCCCTGATCAGGCCCTGGCTCCAGCCACGGTGAGCTAACTGGGACACACCCCTGAGAAGAGGGTGGAGTAGGGTCTAACTGTCTCCCTGGAGACTGGGCCGAGTCACTCTCACTATCCAAACATCTGGAGAGAGAGAGAGGGAGGGAGGGAGGGAGAGAGGAGAGAGGGAGAGAGAGAGAAAAGTTAGAAAGAAGGACAGGGAGGGGAGGGAGGGAGAGAGAGAGAGAGAGAGAGAGAGAGAGAGAGAGAGAGAGAGAGAGAGAGAGAGAGAGAGAGAGAGAGAGAGAGAGAGAGAGAGAGAGAGAGAGAGAGAGAGAGAGAGAGAGAGAGAGAGAGAGAGAGAGAGAGAGAGAGAGAGAGAGAGAGAGAGAGAGAGAGAGAGAGAAAGGTTATGGAAATTATGTCAACAAATGTAAATAATTCTATTTTACACTAGATGAGGATGCTACTTCTGGGTAATGTGTGTTTGTTTTCCAGTGAGTAAGTTAGTCAGTTGGCTGTACTGTGTAAACCCTGGATAACATCTAAGATTTGGCTCCTGTTTCCTTGTGTACTCTTCATTTACATAAACACAAATACATAAACTCTCCATCATTGTCTGTGCTGCCCAGACCGTACCATACTGTCCTGTTCAGGGGGGTTCGAATGCAGATGGATTCTGTGTTCTATTAGCGCTTGTTGTCAAACATTGACAGGGAGAAGCACCGCTTTGTTGTAATAATGTATCACTTCCACTCATCTGGGTTCTTCAAAGCTGCTAAACCAGCCATGGCTATAGAGGACAGGACACAAGTGGGGGGGGACAGAAGCTTAACTAGACCTTAACTTGTATGTGTGTGTGTGTGGATGTTGGTGTGTGTGTATGTCTGTATGCTGGTGTGTGTGTATATTGGTGTGTGTGTATGTCTGTATGCTGGTGTGTGTTGATGTTTGTGTGTATGTTGGTGTGTGTGTATGTCTGTATGCTGGTGTGTGTGTGTGTGTTGATGTTTGTCTGTATGCTGGTGTGTGTGTGTGTCTGTATGCTGGTGTGTGTTGATGTTTGTGTGTATGCTGGTGTGTGTTGATGTTTGTGTGTATGCTGGTGTGTGTGTATGCTGGTGTGTGTGTGTTGATGTTTGTGTGTATGCTGGTGTGTGTGTATGCTGGTGTGTGTGTGTGTATGCTGGTGTGTGTGTATGTTGATGTTTGTGTGTATGCTGGTGTGTGTGTTGATGTTTGTGTGTATGCTGGTGTGTGTGTGTGTTGATGTTTGTGTGTATGCTGGTGTGTGTGTATGCTGGTGTGTGTGTGTGTGCTGGTGTGTGTGTGTTTCAGGTTGCTGAGGGGGCAGAGGGGCGTGATCAGGGCTCAGCATGCAGAGCATCAAGTGTGTGGTGGTGGGAGACGGGGCGGTGGGGAAGACCTGCCTGCTCATCTCTTACACCACTGGAGCGTTTCCCAAGGAGTACATCCCCACCGTGTTTGACAACTACAGCAGCCAGGTCAGTGTGTTCCTCTAGACCCAGCCACCGAAGGAGCTCATTTAGAGTACCGTAGCTAACAGGGTTTTATATTTTAGATACAGCTTTTTTCCCACCACAGTACTTGTTTTTATCTTGATATATATATTTTACTACTATGTTTATTGTCTGCACCAACATCCCCAAAGCAATATCCTTGTATGTGAAAACTTACCTGGCAACAAACCGGTTTGTGATGGTGCTGTGTGATCCTGGTGGGCTGCAGGTGACCGTGGACGGACGCTCCATCAGCTTGAACCTGTGGGACACGGCAGGGCAAGAGGAGTACGACCGGCTCCGCACCCTCTCCTACCCACAGACCAACGTCTTCATCATCTGCTTCTCCATCTCCAGCCCCGCCTCCTACGAGAACGTCAAACACAAGTGGCACCCAGAGGTCAGACCTGACTCCCTACTAGTGTGTGTGGGTTTCACACTGCCCAAACAAACACCAATAAACACAGATAAACAGCCAGGAGTTGTTGGGTTGTGTTGGTTTGGTGTGATACACCTGTTGGCATTTGTGTGGGCAGTGTGAAAGTAACAGTTATATATACAAAACATTCAACCCCAATATCCACCAGTAGAATGTTTTGTGGTTGCTGGCGCAGTGTGAACTGGCTTTAAAGGAGTTGTTGTGTTAAAGGAGTTGTTGTGTTAAAGGAGTTGTTGTGTTAAAGGAGGGGTTGTGTTAAAGGAGGGGTTGTGTTAAAGGAGGGGTTGTGTTAAAGGAGGGGTTGTGTTAAAGGAGTTGTTGTGTTAAAGGAGTTGTTGTGTTAAAGGAGGGGTTGTGTTAAAGGAGGGGTTGTGTTAAAGGAGTTGTTGTGTTAAAGGAGTTGTTGTGTTAAAGGAGTTGTTGTGTTAAAGGAGGGGTTGTGTTAAAGGAGTTGTTGTGTTAAAGGAGGGGTTGTGTTAAAGGAGGGGTTGTGTGTGTGTGTGTGCCAGGTTTCCCACCACTGTCCCGGGGTTCCCATTCTCCTGGTGGGCACCAAGAGCGACTTGCGGAATGAAGCAGACACCATAAGGAAGTTGAAGGAGCAGAACCAATCACCTGTCACGCATCAGCAGGGCGTGGCTCTCTCTCGGCAAATCCACGCCGCTCGCTACCTGGAATGCTCCGCCCTCAATCAGGACGGGATAAAAGATGTGTTTGCAGAGGCAGTTAGGGCTTTTCTCAACCCCCAACCCACAGCCCACAAGAAATCATGCATTCTGCTGTAGGGAGAGAGGGCTGGGTGCGGATTCACAGAGGACAGGAAGGAGGGGTGTGGGTGAGAGAAATGGTGAGAGAAGGGATGGAAAGAGCGAGAGAGACCCTGTTAGATCTGAAATACTGTGGACGGAGATATACGGTATACAGGGTTAGAGTTTAACCATCGTGCTGCCTTCGGGTCGCATGACCCAAAGGTTCATAACGAACCATCGTTGTGTTTATCCAATTTTACCCAATACAAAAACAAAAACAAATCTTTTAACCTTTGCAATGTGGGGGGTCTGAGACAGCCCAACGGTTAAAAGAAAATGCTTCACTTTGTTTTTGTATGGGGTAAAGTTGTCGCAATATGACGGTGGGTCACAATGACTGATGGGTCAGAATGACCCGAAGATAACACAAGGGTTAATAGGGTTCATTCTAAATCTATCAGGAAAGAATTTTCTTCTTGTTACTGACTGGGTGTTTATATAATTCTCACTGCCCCAGAAGAGGAACAGGGAGAGAGTTGCCCCAGCCAAAAATAAATCTCCAACATTGGAGGTCAAGTTGAGTTAGCCCCAAGAAAGATGTCATCTTGGAAAGATGTAAAGATTGTAAATTGAACTGCTAAATGAGTAGCATTGCTCTGCAAATGACGAATTGCCCAAACCTCCCACCTTTTAGTCAGTTCTGATAGGCCAGAGCAGTGACACTTTCTGGCTTTACTTGAGGCTGATTGGTAAGTGGAGACTGGGAGTGTGTTCACAGAGGTGAAGCATCTCTAAAACATCCGTCTACACCGACTCCTATGTAAACACCTGCGCTCCAATGTAAACGTATCCTAACGTCGCACTCTGCCGACCAGCCTCAAGCATCTCCCTTTCCTCCCACTTCCTGGTCCTTCCTGGTCAAGGCTGCACCCATCCGTGCGCCCCGTAATGACCTCTCATCCCTTAGCTCTGCGATAGTGACGTTTCAAAAGGCACAATCACTGGAACTGGGCAGCTGTTCCGTAGAGCAGGAAGACGTTCTCCATCAGGGCTTCTCTGGGAGGAAGCGGGCCTTCTTGTCTTCCTCCAAGGCTGTCGTTCGGCCCCTAGACCTCCAGTAACGACCTGACCAGGCCCACTGGAACCTACACGTCTCCTTCATGCCCCCCCCCCCCCCCCCCCCCATAGCCCGTCCACTTCCTGTGAGCTGTGCTTGAACGCACCTTTTTATGTAGAATATTTATCGAATCTGTAATTTATGTTTGTTTTTCTAACACGATTTAAATATTTTTGCTAATTTGTCTATGAACATGCAATGATACAACTTAATCAAGTGTCTGACTGTAGGAGTCTGTGCTTCCGAAACATCGTACATTTGATATTAAACTGAGAATTAAATTCCTGTAATTAAAATCCTACCATGATCCCACTGTGTGATGTGACTGTGTGTCTTGTCAGAGGAAACTGGAGGCAGGGGTGAGGAACCACGCGGCAGGAAGAGGGAGGCTCTCACAGTAAAGATCCCTGCTGTAAGTCACACTCATCTGGGAGGGACTGAACCCACACACACACAGACTCACACAGTCACAAAACCTACACATTCCTCACATTTGCCCAAACCCGCCATCGCTGCAGTTATAGCCCCAGGCTCAGTCGAAGCGTATATTTCACTCTCATACCAGCTACCAACATGACTTTTGAGAATACAAAGGTCAAAAACACATAGGGTAGGAATGTTCACGTTCAGACGACACATGAAATCCATCTGCACTACTCTGCTGCAGCACTGTTCTCCACCTCTCTGATTTGACAGTCAAATTAAGTCTCTGCACTTCCTGTCAGAAGCTGCAGGTTTACAATTCTCGTTTGTCTAAGCGCGAGCATGTGACCCTAAATCATCTGTTTACTTATTCAAACGGTTATCGGTCGTACCCTGAGCTTCCATTGACACAACACCCAACCACTCCCTTCCCCATATCTTGTGATTAAAATACTGCAGTCAAATAAACAGGAAGGCAGGGATAGGTCATGATGTGGTTTCTTAGGTCCCAGAGATGTCCTACAGCTGTCAGTCGTGATTTGACCTTACAGAATAAGAAAAGATACGGCTCATTTTCTCATCCAAGACAGTTTTGAGAAACGGAAACAACCCCATTGTATGCTTTTTAAATTTTAATTAAATTTATAAAAGCTATGACACATGTTTAGGCAGTGCTACACTGACTGGAGCAGTAATTGTTTCTTCACTGTAATAACGGTTGAGTAATTGCTATGAAACTGGACAGCTGTTCATACTACACGTCAGACGGAGTGATACTAGGATTCTTTTGTTCTGTTTTAGCACCTGGTGTGCCAAGGTTATAGGTTATTTCCTGTTGGACAACATCACAAATATTTGGTATCACAAACAGGATGGAATGATTGATTCGATTCCAGGCCTGTACTACTAAAACATCTGTAATGAATTCTTTGAGTAATCATCTTAGTTCTTCATCGGCTACCGACGATTCTTTCTTGTTATAAATCATAATTTCACAACAAACTAAAAAACTGCAGCTTCTGAATATTCTGGTCCAGTATCCTTTTTTTTCTTTTTTTTTTTACTAAAATCACCTGATACCTGGATCCTTAAAGTTTGGGGCCCCATTCAAGATATCAGGTGGTGAGGACCAGGTGGTGAGGACCAGTGTGTTGCTGTCACTGCTACCACTCCCCATGCACACTTTAAAATACATCATCACAAATATGCACCTGTCACACCTGATGAACACTCCATTAAAGGGGTTTTCATTTCCTGAGAAAAACATGATGTCCATGTCATCTTCCTAGGCCTTTACAGGTGTACGTGTGAGAGTGTGTGTGTGTGCATGTGTGGTGGGAACTGTGGAAAACGACTGCCAGCAAAGACTGTTAGGTAATCACCAGTGACGATGAGCAGTAACCACACACCCTCACTGCAGTCTCTCTATATCCATCGCAGGTTCCCATTTCAGAACTGAAAACCCATGAATGTTGCTGCCATAAAACAGGCATTAAAATAATCATGGCATTTGCTTTCATACAAACGAACACAGACTTTCACAGTTGGCCACCACTGATCAGTCCCCAGGATTGGGAGTGTTGTAAATGATGAAGTCTCCCTCATCCTCCTCAATAACGCTTGTCTTCAGGAGGTGTGGCTACCATCACTTCCTTGTTCCCGAAGTCCCAGAAAGCCGTCATATGAAACGCCATGTTCGAGAGGACCACCAGGTATTCACAGAGTGCAAAGAAAGTGTAAACTAGACAAGCAAAGAAAGAGAGAGTAAGTGAAGGGACAAGTGCTTTTTTTTTAAACCATTTCCTCTGAAGCAGGGTTGATTACGCAAGATGTCATGACATGATATCCAACCGCCCGAAGTTAGAGACAGGAGGGGGCGGGGCTACAGCACTCACTTCCTGGTTCGCAATACTTGTTGTGTCGCCTGAAGAAATAGAAGGTGGTAAGAAGGCAGATCACGTTGAATACAAACAACCGGAGCTTCCAACGATATGACGTCATCTCCTGAATGGTTAAAGAGAAAGAAGGTGAGCAGCATTTTAAAAGTGTCATTACCACTGTACGAAGAAAAAAATCTATAATAGGATTTTTTTATTTTTTATACAGAAAGACCAACCAGAGATTTGCTGTCCTGATACAGAGTGCTTTACTTCACCTCCGAATGATACGTTTTTTTGCAAGCCACTTCCCCTGCCGTGCTCAGAAAATCCAGTGTGTTCATCATCTGTGGTCACCCCGAGCATGCCTTTGCAGATACACACCCTAAACAGGAGGCTTTGTAGGGCTTCCTCTCATTTCAACATATAAGCCGAATCTTACAAGCTACTCAAGCCCTTTGTTTAAAAGCAAGACGGATCTATGTGTGAATATTACATTTACATTTAGCAGACGCTCTTATCCAGAGCGACTTACAGGAAGTACAGGGACATTTCCCCTGAGGCAAGTAGGGGGAAGTGCCTTGCCCAGGGACACATCGTTATTTGCACGGCCAGGAATCGAACCAGCAACCTTCTGATTGGTAGCCCGATTCCCTAACAGCTCAGCCATCTGACACCCCACCCCATTAGTGTGTTGATGTGAGACGAGAAGGCCTATCTTCAACCTCACCACCCTACATCTCTACTGCTAGCACGCCTCAGCGTCAATGTAACCACAATCGGCGCAAAAAGTTCAATAACATAATGCTAATTATGCTGACTTGTTTAAATGGCAGGATCAACAAAGTGCATTGCATAAGTGTGTACCGTCTTGATCACGTCTTCTACACTGCCATCTGTTGGTGAGAAGCGATACAGCACTCAAAGGAGTGTTCTTGATTGATTTATTTCAGTTTAACAAGGTCAACCAACAAAATATTCTGAACACAACCAGGACTCAAGGCTTAAATAGGAAAAGGTTAGGCAGGGATTGTGCACAGCCAAACACACACATACCTACGCGTACTGTTCATGATTATAAATTACAAATTAAACACCTGATTTGACAGCTGACACACACACAGGTAGAGTAAGGGAAGAGTGGTTATTTTACCTCAGGGTTCAGAGAGTACTTTTTAACCACCTGCCAAAGCCTGCATGTAATGAGCATGTGTAGGAAAGAGCTGGCGATGAACACGATGAAGCCATACTTGTGCACACCTGTGAACACACATCAGTATACATCTCTGTACATTAGAACGATGCTGGGAGCAAACATCTACACATGTAAACAGAAATATTGATAAAGGTTATGGCAGCTCTATCCTCGTCTTAGGTCAAAAACACTGTGTGAGTACATCTCAAGTCGTAGAGCATGTGACTGCGAACAGGAAGTTGCAGGTTAAAATCCCGACAGTGTACGTTGGATTAAAGTGTCTAATAAATGAAGACATTATTATTTAATGTGGGGAAAACTGAGAATGATCGATAGAAAGATATCCCAGTCTAGTGTGTTGATAAGTACTGACAAGAGCAAGGGAGAGACTGGCATGCACTATGCTCTCTGGATGTTTAGAGAAACCTTGCATGTCAAGCGAGGATAACAGCCAATAATAGATTGGCGATCAACGTGTGTATGTGTTTTCAGCTCCTGCGTACAGTACACATTTAGCCTGATTCCCTAACCGCACAGCCATCTGACCCCCGTACACAACATTACTCACTGTAAGTTTCTGTTGAGGAGACATAGGTCAACATCAGAAGGCCTACATTCTCTGCCCATGAAGCAAGCAGAGCCAGTCCGCTAAACAGCAGATCCAGCTGTCTCTTAGCAAAACGCCCACGGTAGAAGGTAAAGTAGGCTACCGCCACCAGGAACCGTGGCGCCGAGTGCAAACCGATGCAGAACCGCCAGATATACCTCTCAGGCACCAAACTGATGGACGCGCTGATTGAGGGGAGGTAGTTCGGCACCTGGTGAGACACAACGGCTAGATTGATGAGTAATATCAGTTATTATACCCTATATTGTAAGAGGGAGTCAAGAACAGAATGGAAATATTCATGCGACTAGAAAAAAATATGAATATTCAAGGAACAATAACTGAACTGGTGCTTCAACCGGCTTACTTGACAGTGAGTGTAGGTAGACTCCTCGAAATGATACATCAAAGAAATGCCAATACTGGCTATCAAGCCGGTGAGCGCCATCAAGACCGTACCCACGGCAAAGTGCGTGAAAGGCAGCCGTATGAGCGGCTTGTCCCGGTCCAGGCTCCCATATGGTGCTTGAAGCATCCTACAGACAAAGTTACGTTAGCTAGCAAGCATCGTTAGCCATTGGGCTATGGTATTGGATTGTTAATAAAAGCCCGATAACATCGCTAACGGCTCTACCCAGTGTGAACTGTTAGCATCTCGAACTAACTAGTGATATTGCTTAGCTACCGCCAACACTAGAGCTAGCTAGACTAGCTAAGACGCTTCCGCCGGTGGTGGAAATTAAGCTGAACCATCTTAGTGTGTGACGTTAGCGCAATCTTAGTGCTGTGTATGATATGATACGATATGCTCAAATACATATACTTGGATAGATGGAAAGATGTTGTTGTAATCCCCCAATATCTACTTCACCACGGTAGCCTAGCTAGTGCTAGCTCTACTACTGTCAGTAGCTCCACGTACTTTTAACCCAAGCTAACTCGTTGACGAGCTAACGTTGTTGCTTTTTAATGCCATCCATCCGACATGTCTTATCGTCAACTACTAGCCAACTAATCACTGGTACTCAACAAAATAGTACGCTAGCTGTAACGGTAGCCTACTGCCCAGCGGTTATCCATGCATTAGATCTACTGTACTGTAACAGTACAACCAGATGAGTAGGCAACAGGTAGAAGCAGGAAATCAGGCAGACGTCATGCAGACGTCATGCGTATGCCAGCGTATCCCCGCCCCTCATACACACACACGCACACAAACAATGTAATGCAGGCACCGATCAATCAGACACGATAAAAGGAGCAGCTATTCTACTTTATACATTTATTTTGTCTGTCGAATACTTACTCCCCATATGAAGGAATTGCATAAATTCTAATGTTTTTTAACGTTAAAGTTTAAAGTTTTAACCTTTGGAAACTTCTGTTCCCATTTTCTTTATATAGTCTGTGTCTAAAAGGATTCCTGGCAAATATTGTATCTTTAAACTGAGGTTGTACAGAAGAAAGGGTCTGATGGTTTGGTCTCTCAGGCCATATATCAGACCACTCAGACACCTGGGCATTTAATTTATCTAACACTCTTTTTGTTTTTTTTGTGACGCTTTTATCCATAGTGACATACAAACAGGGCATTTACAATCTGTACCTCACATCTCCAGACCAATAGCCTATTACATAAAGACGATTTGTAGCCAATTTCATGAAGCATTGAGCAGTACATGCAACCTGATGTCTTCTATTCTCAATAACACTTACATACTCAGTCCCCTAGTACAATTAAAACCAAACAACATACAGCTATCATGTATTAATGTATCCAGACAATAATGTATCCATTCACAAGAAGACATAATACATAATATTTTAGTACAAAGTATTGTAATTAGTGTTCATTAGAAGTTACAGTGGTCATAAATGACAGTGGGCATCGGGGCAGCAGTGGCTCAGGGGGTAGAGAGGATCGTCCAGTAATCACAAGGTTGGTGTTTCGATCCTCGCCTCCTCCTGTGTGTGTCAAAGTGTCCTTGAGCAAAACGCTGAAGCCCAAGTTACCCCTGATGGGCAGGCCAGCGCATTGCATGGCAGCTCTGTCTGTGTGCGTGTGTGTGTGTGCATGTGTGTGTGCTGAAAATGTAAAGTGCTTTGAATGCTGCTGAGGGACAAAAACAGGTGATTTACCAGATACCATAACTGGGTGACTGAGACTAAAACTGAGGTTGTACAGAAGAAAGGGTCTGATGGTTTGGTCTCTCAGGCCATAAATCAGACCACTCAGACACCTGGGCAAGTTCACAAGGCACAAAAAGAGGACATAACGAATAAGTACAAGTGTGACTTGATCTACTTTTCCAACAAAGGCTAATAGAATAGGGGAAACGAGAGTGGAGGAGAGAATGAGAAGCAGCTGAATCATGTGCAGCACAACTGTTTTTTTAGCCTTGCTGGTCGAGGCTTTGCCTGAGGAAGCAGATCTGGCTGCTATCATCACACCAAAATAGGAGCACAAGATTACGATTCCCACAAATACAAAAGTGACACCAGTGAAGGCTTTATCGTAATCATAGAACACTTTGTGTTTATAAAGTGCTTCTTTAGAACAGATATTCAGCATGTACTGATCTAGAGGCATAGACTCCAGGAGGATCAACATAAATATTCGGATGATGGTGTTTATGCCGGAGATGGCCCACACCACAGCAATAGACACACCTGTGTTCTTGACGGTGACGATGGCAGAGTGCCTCAGTGGGAAGCACACAGCCACATACCTCTCCAGTGACATCACTGCCAGGTTGAAAGGAGAGATGTCAGTAGTAAGCATAGCCAACATGACAATTATAACACAGAGGTAGCGAATCATATAGACGTGGACGTAAGCCAGTATGTACAGAAGTTGTCCCACTGCTAACTGGAAGGTGTCAGAAAAAATAAGATTGTACAACAAGAAGTATCGAGGTGTTTCTCGAAAGACTGGCTTGCTCCTTAAAGTGAATAATACAACCCCATTGATATAAAGAAAGATTAATAATGGTGCTACCGACACAGGTCTAAAGAGGACACTTTGTGTGAAACCTATTGTGATGTTGTCCTTGGGTTGTGTTAGGTTTGACATCTCACAGCTGCATCTGAAAGAAAGAAAACACATTGACATTGTTAGATGTTATGTTAGACACAACCAACAAATGCACTGCAAACACGAACAAGAATGTTTAGGGATGTTATTAGCCTCACATTATGAGTTTTGTCTTCAAATATTTTTGATAAACAAGCATCTTTGTAAAGAAATAATTCACATGAGAGCATAATATTCTTTATGGTTGCTCATCTGACTGCAAGATGAACATTAAAGTAAGATAAATAAAACAAATCTGAAATAAAAATAAGTTGCCATTTACTGTAAAGGCCCTGATCAGTTTTACCTGACGTCTTGAGTGTGAAGCTTGATAAGGTGGTGGTGCTGGGATTACAGCAGATGATCTGAGAGGCTTGCATGAAATCCTCCTATTTAAATGAATTCATATCATTATTGAGGCCACCAATAACATAGACACCAATATGATAGCATCATCAGGGAAATCTAGTGTGTATGTGTATCTGTTTGTGTGAGACAGTGTGTGCGTGTGTGTGTGCGTGAGACAGTGTGTGTGTGGTTTAGGTGACAACTGTGGCTTACATAAGGGATATCTAAAGTGTGCATGTTTGTGTGGGTGTAGGATTCTTTGCATCAAAGTGGAAAGGATGGTCTGACATGAAACACGAGCACGGCTTTTCTGAAGTTCTTTTTGACAAAATGTATAATTTGCATTAAATAATGTATTGAATAAAAAGTTAAAATAATAAATAGTTGCACAGTTAGGGGTCAAAGTTAAGTTATATTCATTTTCTCCTAAACCATACACAACATAAATTATGTCAGTGTTTACTCAGAACTTTAATGAAGGCCTAAAGGAATAATTAATTCTAAACAACATTAAATATTAATGATTTTTAATGAGGGGACAGGATCAGAGTGTTTGTCTTGTTCACTAGACAACATTTAAATTTTGATTTAACATTCAAAAAGACCCCAAATGACAAACAGGTGAACTGCTGCTGTGTAGAAAAACATGCAATAGTACATCAATGATGTCATGCATTTTGTACATTTGGTAAAAAAAAAAATTGTTGTTAGTAAATCCGTTATTTAGTAATGAATGTCATTTACTTGATTTCCCAGACCAGAAATGGTTTGTTTCAGTTTATACAGCAGGAGGAGACTCTCGATAAACTCCACAGTGATAAAAGGAACGGATGAATTACAACGTCACGGTTTGAAACTATCTATTTTAAGCAAGGTTTACTTTCAATATAATCCACAGGTTTACAAAACTATTTGTAGCCAATTTCGTGAAACAATCAGCAATTGATGCAACGTTCTATTCTGTATTACACTTACATTCTGCAACCTACTACAAGAAAAAAAAAGCAGCTATCATGCATTCATTTAGTCAGACAATGATGTAAATTTTTGCAAGAAGACATAATAGATGATATAGTGGTACAAAGGGGTACAATTAATGTTTGTTAGAAGGCACAGTGGATGTTTGTCCCAGTTTGGGATGTATGAGACCAAAACTGAGGTTGTACAGAAGAAAGGGTCTGATGGTTTGGTCTCTCAGGCCATAAATCAGACCACTCAGACACCTGGGCAAGTTCACAAGGCACAAAAAGAGGACATAACGAATAAGTACAAGTGTGACTCGATCTACTTTTCCAACAAAGGCTAATAGAATAGGGGAAACGAGAGTGGAGGAGAGAATGAGAAGCAGCTGAATCATGTGCAGCACAACTGTTTTTTTAGCCTTGGTGGTCGAGGCTTTGCCTGAGGAAGCAGATCTGGCTGCTATCATCACACCAAAGTAGGAGCACAAGATTACAATTCCCACAAATACAAAAGTGACACCAGTGAAGGCTTTATCATAATCATAGAACACTTTGTGTTTATAAAGTGCTTCTTTAGAACAGAAATCCAGCATGTACTGATCTAGAGGCATAGACTCCAGGAGGATCAACATAAATATTCGGATGATGGTGTTTATGCCGGAGATGGCCCACACCACAGCAATAGACACACCTGTGTTCTTGACGGTGACGATGGCAGAGTGCCTCAGTGGGAAGCACACAGCCACATACCTCTCCAGTGACATCACCGCCAGGTTGTAAGGGGAGATGTCAGTAGTAATCATGGCCGATATGACAATTATAACACAGAGGTAGCGAATCATATAGACCTGGACGTAAGCCAGTATGTACAGAAGTTGTCCCACTGCTAACTGGAAGGTGTCAGAAAAAATAAGATTGTACAACAAGATGTATCGAGGTGTTTCTCTAAAGACTGGCTTGCACCTTAAAGTGAATAATACAACCCCATTGATATAAATAAAGATTAATAATGGTGCTACCGACACAGGTCCAAAGAGGATATTTCGTGAGAAAACTATTGTGATGTTGTCTTTGGGTTGTGTTAGGTTTGACATCTCACAGCTGCATCTGAAAGAAAGAAAACACATTGACATTGTTAGATGTTATGTTGTTAGACACAACCAACAAATGCACTGCAAACATGAACAAGAATGTTTAGGGATGTTATTAGCCTCACATTATGAGTTTTGTCTTCAAATATTTTTGATAAACAAGCATCTTTGTAAAGAAATAATTCACATGAGAGCATAATCTTCTTTATGGTTGCTCATCTGACTGCAAGATGAACATTAAAGTAAGATAAATAAAACAAATCTGAAATAAAAAGAAGTTGCCATTTACTGTAAAGGCCCTGATCAGTTTTACCTGACGTCTTGAGTGTGAAGCTTGATAAGGTGGTGGTGCTGGGATTACAGTCCATGATCTGAGAGGCTTGCATGAAATCCTCCTATTTAAATTCATTCATATCCTTATTGAGGCCACCAATAACATAGACACCAATATGATTGCATCATCAGGGAAATCTAGTGTGTATGTGTATCTGTTTGTGTGAGACAGTGTGTGCGTGTGTCTGTTTGTGTGCGTGTGTCTGTTTGTGTGAGACAGTGTGTGTATCTCTGTATGTGTGTGTGTGTGTGTGAGACAGTGTGTGTGTGGTTTAAGTGACAACTGTGGCGTACATAAGGGATATCTAAAGTGTGCATGTTTGTGTGGGTGTAGGATTCTTTGCATCAGGGTGGAAAGGATGGTCTTACATGATAAACGAGCATGGCTTCTCTGAAGTTCTTTTTGCCAACATTTATAATTTACATTAAATAATGTCTTGAATAAAAAACTAAAATAATAAATAGTTGCACATTTAGGGGTCCAAGTTAAGTTATATTACTAATTAACTCATTACGCTTACTTCTCCTAAACCATACACAACATAAATTATGTCAGTGTTTACTCAGAACTTTAATGAAGGCCTAAATATTTAATTCTAAACAACATTAAATATTAATTATTTTTAATGAGGGGACAGGATCAGAGTGTTTGTCTTGTTCACTAGACAACATTTAAATTTAGTTTTAATATTCAAAACGAACCCAACTGACAAACAGGTGAACTGCTGCTGTGTAGAAAACCATGCAATAGTACATCAATGATTTAATATATTTAGTACATTTGGTTTAAAACATTTTTCGCTGTTAGTAAATCCGTAATTTAGTAATGAATGTAATTTACTTGATTTCCCAGACCAGAAATGGTTTGTTTCAGTTCATACACCAGGAGGACACTCGATAAACTCCACAGTGATAAAAGAAACGCCTGAATTACCATGTCACGGTTTGAAACTATTTATTTTAAGCAAGGTTTACTTTCAATATAATCCACAGGTTTACAAAACTATTTGTAGCCAATTTCATGAAACAATCAGCAATTGATGCAACGTTCTATTCTGTATTACACTTACATTCTGCAACCTACTACAAGAAAAAAAAAGCAGCTATCATGCATTCATTTAGTCAGACAATGATGTACATTTTTGCAAGAACACATAATAGATGATATAGTGGTACAAAGGGGTGCAATTAATGTTTGTTAGAAGGCACAGTGGATGTTCGTCCCAGTTTGGGATGTCTGAGACCAAAACGGAGGTGGTACAGAAGACAGGGTCTGATGGTTTGGTCTCTCAGGCCATATATCAGACCACTCAGACACCTGGGCAAGTTCACAAGGCACAAAAACAGAATATAATATATACGTTCAAGTGTGGGTCTGTCCACTTTGTCACTGAAGGCTGTTAAAATAGGGGAGATGAGGGTGGAGGAGAGAATGAGAAGCAGCTGAATCATGTGCAGCACAACTGTTTTTTTAGCCTTGGTGGTCGAGGCTTTGTCTGAGGAAGCAGATTTGGCTGCTATCATCACACCAAAGTAGGAGCACAAGATTACGATTCCCACAGATGTGAAAGTGACACCAGTGAAGGCTTTATCAAAATCATAGAACAGTTTCTGTTTGAAAAGTGTTTCTTTAGCACAGAAATCCAGCATGTACTGATCTAGAGGCATAGACTCCAGGAGGATCAAGATAAATATTCGGATGATGGTGCTTATGCCGCAGATGGCCCACACCACAGCAATAGACACACCTGTGTTCTTGACGGTGACGATGGCAGAGTGCCTCAGTGGGAAGCACACAGCCACATACCTCTCCAGTGACATCACCGCCAGGTTGAAAGGAGAGATGTTAGTAGTAAGCATAGCCAACATGACAATTATAACACAGAGGTAGCGAATCATATAGACCTGGACGTAAGCCAGTATGTACAGAAGTTGTCCCACTGCTAACTGGAAGGTGTCAGAAAAAATAAGATTGTACAACAAGACGTATCGAGGTGTTTCTCTAAAGACTGGCTTGCACCTTAAAGTGAATAATACAAACCCATTTATATAAATAAAGATTAATAATGGTGCTACCGACACAGGTCCGAAGGATATTTCGAGGATATTTCGTGACAAAACTATTGTGATGTTGTCTTTGGGTTGTGTTAGGTTTGACATCTCACAGCTGCATCTGAAAGAAAGAAAACACATTGACATTGTTAGATGTTATGTTGTTAGACACAACCAACAAATGCACTGCAAACATGAACAAGAATGTTTAGGGATGTTATTAGCCTCACATTATGAGTTTTGTCTTCAAATATTTTTGATAAACAAGCATCTTTGTAAAGAAATAATTCACATGAGAGCATAATCTTCTTTATGGTTGCTCATCTGACTGCAAGATAAACATTAAAGTAAGACAAATAAAACAAATCTGAAATAAAAATAAGTTGCCATTTACTGTAAAGGCCCTGATCAGTTTTACCTGACGTCTTGAGTGTGAAACTTGATAAGGTGGTGGTGCTGGGATTACAGTCCATGATCTGAGAGGCTTGCATGAAATCCTCCTATTTAAATTAATTCATATCCTTATTGAGGCCACCAATAACATAGACACCAATATGATTGCATCATCAGTGACATCTAGTTTGTATGTGTATGTGTATCCGTTTGTGTGAATCTCTGTATGTGTGTGTGTGTGTGTGTGTGTGTGTGTGTGTGTGTGTGTGTGTGTGTGTGCGTGAGACAGTGTGTATGTGGTTTAGGTGACAACTGTGGCGTATATAAGGGATATCTAAAGTGTGCATGTTCGGGTGGGGGTAGGATTCTTTGCATCAGGGTGGAAAGGATGGTCCGACATGATACACGAGCACGGCTTCTGCATGCATGTTTGTGTAGGTGTAGGATTGTATCAAGGAAGAAAGGATTGTCTGACATGGATGGCTTCTCTGAAGTCCTTTTTGCAAACATTTATAATTTGCATAAAATACTGTATTGAAAAAGATACAAGAATAAACAGTTGCACAGTTAGAGGTCAAAGTTAAGTTATATTACATTGTGAAATTGAGCCCTTCTCCAACTTATCACTTGTGACACAAAACAGTTAATATGTTGTTTGTGATTGACTGTAGATAAATTCTCGTCTTGTGGTCAGATCAGGAGGACCGCAGTGATGTCATGGTGAAGGCCACATGCCTGCTTTACTCTCTATTGTCACAGATTAGATTACATCATCTGTCCACAAGGAAACATTGATCCCTCGTCAATAAAACCATACACAACATAAATGATGTCAATGTTTACTCAGAACTTTAATGAAGGCCTTAAGGAATAATTAAAGTCTAAATTACATTAAATATTAATGATTTTTAATGAGGGGACAGGGGACAGGATCAGAGTGTTTGTCTTGTTCACTAGACAAGATTTAAATTTAGATTTAACATTCAAAAAGACCCCAACTGACAAACAGGTGAACTGCTGCTGTGTAGAAAACCATGCAATAGTACATCAATGATGTCAACATTTACTAAGAGCTTTAATGAAAGCACAAGGGATTCTTCAGTTCTAAACTACAATATAAAATATTAATGCTTGATAATAAGGAGATAGGGATTGAATCAGGATAAACAACAACTCACGAAAGTCAGCTCAATGTTTGTCTCATTAATTAGTGTAATTACAGAAGTTCCTGTATCAGCAAAATCAACACAATTGTGAAACACTTTTGGGAGGAAGGAGGGAGACAGCTGGTTTCAACAGATCTTGACCTTGCGAGAATGCATCGTGCTCCAAGTTATCCATTTTTTACTCGAGCCACAGTGGTTTGGACCAATAAGAATCAAACCACAGTGGTTCGGACCATACTTCTGTTGTGCTCACTGTGTGACAAGTTTTGAAAAGGTGACTTAAGTATTGAGAAATATGTCCTAGCGTCTGTAAAAAACTGTAATAAGAAGAGGTCAGGGGATCAGGGGGTCAGGGGGTCAGGGGTCAGGGGTTGGTCAACGTCTTTTCAACCTGTTTGGGTGGAAAAGTTCAAAGTTCAATCAAATATTGTATGTATATTGTATACTATATATACAATATTGTATAAATATTGTACTTTGACAATTCAAGAAACACTTTAACTTCTACACACTGAATACAATATGAGACAAACTGCTTATGTAAGGTTAATGTTTAATGGGCATGTTTCATGTCCCAGAGAATGTGTTTGGGTGTTCTATAAAATGATAAATCTGCTATTCTCTTTAGATTTTACTCAGACATGTCAACACAACAACAGGTCAACATCACTGTTAATAACATTTGTCAGTTTTTTTCTGGTTAGTTAGATGGTGTGTGTAGCAGGGGGTTAGTCAGGTGGTGTGTGTAGCAGGGTGTTAGTTAGGTGGTGTGTGTAGCAGGGGGTTAGTTAGGTGGTGTGTGTAGCAGGGGGTTAGTTAGGTGGCGTGTGTAGCAGGGTGTTAGTTAGGTGGTGTGTGTAGCAGGGGGTTAGTTAGGTGGTGTGTGTAGCAGGGGGTTAGTTAGGTGGTGTGTGTAGCAGGGGGTTAGTTAGGTGGTGTGTGTAGCAGGGGGTTAGTTAGGTGGTGTGTGTAACAGAGGGTTAGTTAGGTGGTGTGTGTAACAGAGGGTTAGTTAGGTGGTGTGTGTAGCAGGGGGTTAGTTAGGTGGTGTGTGTAACAGAGGGTTAGTTAGGTGGTGTGTGTAGCAGGGGTTTGTTAGGTGGTGTGTGTAGCAGGGGGTTAGTTAGGTGGTGTGTATAGTAGGGGGTTAGTTAGGTGGTGTGGGCAGCAGGGGGTTAGTTAGATGGTGTGGGCAGCAGGGGTTATGGGTAGTAGGGTTTGGGTCAGAAGAAGCTTTGGTACCACAAGAAGAGTTGCACTTGGCTGGTCCAGTTTGACCAGTTCATTGTGACTTGAAACCAATGGGACACACAGCACTGGGACCAGCTGCTTGGGGAGATTTTCAAGAAGACTGATACACTCCCCTGTCCCCTCATTAATAAACATTCAAATGTGATATCATCCTAGAACCTTATTAGGGATTCATTGCTTGTTAATATTGACATCATCGCAACAAGTCATGGTTGTACTCACTGGAGGTCAGGGTATTTAAACACCTGTAATAATCTGAAGTGAAGACATTCAGGCAATCAAGTTGAATGATTGTTTTTCAGCCAGCAAGGCTAGAACCCACAGGTAGGATCAACTTATAGAGACATTTGTAATTATTTATTTATTTTACCTCATTTTAGTTTGGTGATGCTGATGACAAAAGTACAGGATCTATGTGATAATTTTTATGGGTTCATTTTCATCTTAAACTGTATTTGAGAATGACAAGAGCATTTTTCTTCAAATGTGCAGTTGTTAAGAAATTCATCTTGCATTTAAAGTAACCAAACATTTTCTCTAAAACAACAGTACTGTCAACCCCAATAGGCCTTGTTCATGTTGGCAGGATATATGTGCTGGTGTTCTCTTTACATGATAAAAAATAAATTTTTCTCCTCAGATTTAACTCAAACATGTCAAATTCAACAGAACAGCAAATCAACGTCACAACGCCTGATATGTTTCAGGTTTATCTGGTGAAAGGACTTTATGGAGCTTTCTGTGTGTCTCCATCTATTGTCTTCCTTTACATCAATGGCATCATGTTGTTCACTCTGAGGAGCAAGTCAGTCTTTAGAGAGACTCCTCGATACCTCCTGCTGTATAATCTGCTCTTCACTGACACCTTCCAGTTGGCAATGGGTCAACTGCTCTTGATCTTGTCTCTACCTCCAGTGTTTCTGACTCAATATACATGTACAATTATTGTCTTGATATCTGTCACTGTGACTTCTGTGTCTCCCTTGAACCTGGCGGTGATGTCACTGGAGAGGTATGTGGCTGTGTGCTTCCCACTGAGGCACTCTGCCATCGTCACCGTCAACAACACAGGTGTGTCTATTGGTGTGATATGGGCTCTCTCCAGCATTGACCCGCTCATACGGTTCATTCTTCTGGTTCTTTATGAGACATTTTCTGCGGATCAGATAATGCAGCAATTCTGTGCTATAGATGCACTTTTCCACAGTACAGTCGCACATGAATATGATAAAGCCTTCACTGCTATCACTTTTACATTTGTGGGAATCATAATCATGTGCTCCTATTTTGGTGTGATGATAGTAGCCAGATCTGCTTCCTCAGACAAAGCCTCGACCACCAAGGCCCGCAACACAGTTCTGCTGCACATGATTCAGCTGCTTCTGTGTCTCTCCACCTCTCTTTTTGGTATATTAACGGGATACATATATAGACTTGGAACACTGAATCGAACTGCAAGGTTAATTGTTGGTTATATTTTCTTTATATTCATTATAAACTTGCCTAGGTGCCTGAGCAGTCTGATATATGGTCTGAGAGACCAAACCATCAGACTTGTATTCCTGCACCACCTCAGATGTGCTCTCTGGACAGGTTGGCCCAGTGTAACAACAGATAAACACTGAGGGCCACATTACTGAAATGGAAATGACAATTATCATGGTCTTTCTGCCTAATAAATACAAATACTTTGTATCGCAATGGAACAATTTGATATTTAAGAAGATCGACTTATTTAAAAAAATGTTTTGCAGACATAGGCCTACTGTGTGTTTATTGAAGGGACCATTTTCAAGGGACCAGTATCTGATGTTGGTTCAACATTCCTGGCTAAATGGAAGCATCTGTCAGACAAACATGAGTTGGATAAAGTGGAACAAAGAAGTAATATGTTAATAAAGATCAGAAGCTCATATTTACATATCTGTGAAATCATGCAAATGTATAACATAATAAAGGAGGGACTTAACTGCTTTAATTGTCTCTTTCGAGTTCATACTCATTTTGATGTGCTGCACACTTGAAACAAAATTGTTTGTATTCATGCTGTTTGTATTCATGCTGTGCTTCAATTAACAGTATCTACCTCAAATTGACTACAGGTTTCCATGACTTTAAAAACTGATCATGGAGAAATTAACACAAGTAGACGCTGTGCACAGTAGTGCTGATTTCCATGAGTCTTCACCATTTCTGTAATCCTTACGCAACAGTTAATCTAAGTAGATCATTAAGTTCCATTAAGAGGTTGTTTTCTCCCTATTGTCTGCTGGATGTTCTTCCCGATCTTGATATTTATTGCTGATTTGGACAATATCAACATCATTTTGGGATACACGTTATTGTATTAATAACAACGGATAATTCCAACCGTCGGACCAACTAGTAGGACAGCAAGTGCGTTACTCCTCAATTCCAATTTTAAAATTTTGTTTGTGATTTTCTTTGAATAAATCAGTGGATTCTACTGTATTTATTCATGTCATGTCTGTGTTGTCTCTGGTCAGAGAGGGGGTTAGTTAGGTGGTGTGTGTAGCAGGGGGTTAGTTAGGTGATGTGTGTATCAGGGGGTTAGTTAGGTGGTGTGTGTAGCAGGGGGTTAGTTAGGTGGTGTGTGTTGCAGGGGGTTAGTTAGGTGGTGTGTGTAGCAGGGGGTTAGTTAGGTGGTGTGTGTTGCAGGGGGTTAGTTAGGTGGTGTGTGTAGCAGAAGGTTAGTTAGGTGGTGTGTGTATCAGGGGTTAGTTAGGTGGTGTGTGTAGCAGGGGTTAGTTAGGTGGTGTGTGTAGCAGGGGGTTAGTTAGGTGGTGTGTGTAGCAGGGGGTTAGTTAGGTGGTGTGTGTAGCAGAGGTTAGTTAGGTGGTGTGTGTAGCAGGGGGTTAGTTAGGTGGTGTGTGTAGCAGGGGGTTAGTTAGGTGGTGTGTGTAGCAGGGGGTTAGATAGGTGGTGTGTGTTGCAGGGGGTTAGTTAGGTGGTGTGTGTAGCAGAAGGTTAGTTAGGTGGTGTGTGTATCAGGGGTTAGTTAGGTGGTGTGTGTAGCAGGGGTTAGTTAGGTGGTGTGTGTAGCAGGGGGTTAGTTAGGTGGTGTGTGTAGCAGGGGGTTAGTTAGGTGGTGTGTGTAGCAGGGGGTTAGTTAGGTGGTGTGTGTAGCAGAGGTTAGTTAGGTGGTGTGTGTAGCAGGGGGTTAGTTAGGTGGTGTGTGTAGCAGGGGGTTAGATAGGTGGTGTGTGTAGCAGGGGGTTAGTTAGGTGGTGTGGGCAGCAGGGGTTAGTTAGGTGGTGTGTATAGCAGGGGGTTAGTTAGGTGTTGTGTGTAGCAGGGGGTTAGTTAGATGGTGTGGGCAGCAGGGGTTATGGGTAGTAGGGTTTGGGTCAGAAGAAGCTTTGGTACCACAAGAAGAGTTGCACTTGGCTGGTCCAGTTTGACCAGTTCATTGTGACTTGAAACCAATGGGACACACAGCACTGGGACCAGCTGCTTGGGGTGTTTTTCAAGAAGACTGATACACTCCCCTGTCCCCTCATTAATAAACATTCAAATGTGATATCATCCTAGAACTTCATTAGGGATTCATTGCTTGTTAATATTGACATCATCGCAACAAGTTTTGGTTGTACTCACTGGAGGTCAGGGTATTTAAACACCTGTAATAATCTGAAGTGAAGACATTCAGGCAATCAAGTTGAATGATTGTTTTTCAGCCAGCAAGGCTAGAACCCACAGTTAGGATCATCTTTAGAGACATTTGTAATTATGTATTTATTTTACCTCATTTTAGTTTTGTGATGCTGATGACAAAAGTACAGGATCTATGTGGTAATTTTTATGGGTTTATTTTCATCTTAAACTGTATTTGAGAATGACAAGAGCATTTTTCTTCAAATGTGCAGTTGTTAAGAAATTCATCTTGCATTTAAAGTAACCGAACATTTTCTCTAAAACAACAGTACTGTCAGCCCTAATAGGCCTTGTTCATGTTGGCAGGATATATGTGCTGGTGTTCTCTTTACATGATAAAAAATAAAATTTTCTCCTCAGATTTAACTCAAACATGTCAAATTCAACAGGACAGCAAATCAACATCACAACGCCTGATATGTTTCAGGTTTATCTGGTGAAAGGACTTTATGGAGCTTTCTCTGTGTCTCCATCTTTTGTCTTCCTTTACATCAATGGCATCATGTTGTTCACTTTGAGGAGCAAGTCAGTCTTTAGACAGACTCCTCGATACCTCCTGCTGTATAATCTGCTCTTTGCTGACACCTTCCAGTTGGCAATGGGTCAACTGCTCTTGATCTTGGCTCTACCTCCAGTGTTTGTGACTCACTATACATGTACAATAATGGTCTTGTTAACTGTCACAGTGACTGCTGTGTCTCCCTTGAACCTGGCGGTGATGTCACTGGAGAGGTATGTGGCTGTGTGCTTCCCACTGAGGCACTCTGCCATCGTCACCGTCAACAACACAGGTGTGTCTATTGGTTTGATGTGGGCTCTCTCCAGCATTGACCCGCTCATACGGTTAATTCTTCTGATTCTTTATGATAATTTTTCTGTGGGTGAGATAATGCAGCGATTCTGTGCAATGGAAGCACTTTTCCACAGTACAGTAGCACATGATTATGATAAAGCCTTCACTGCTATCTCTTTTACATTTGTGGGAATCATAATCATGTGCTCCTATTTTGGTGTGATGATAGTAGCCAGATCTGCTTCCTCAGACAAAGCCTCGACCACCAAGGCCCGCAACACAGTTCTGCTGCACATGATTCAGTTGCTTCTGTGCCTCTCCACCACTCTTGCAGGTCTACTATTAGGATATATAGATAGATTTTTAACATTGAATCAAACTGCAAGGACAGTTGTTTCTTATATATTCTTTATATGTTTTGTGACCTTGCCTAGGTGCCTGAGCAGTCTGATATATGGTCTGAGAGACCAAACCATCAGACTTGTATTCCTGCACCACCTCAGATGTGCTCTCTGGACAGGTGGGCCCAGTTTAACAACAGATAAACACTGAGGGCCACATTACTGAAATGGAAATGACAAATATCATGGTCTTTATGCTAAATAAATCAAAATACTTTGTATGGCAATGGAACAATTACACATTTGAGAAGATTGACATGCTTAAAAAATATATGTATTTTTTCATTTGCAGCTATAAGCCTACTGTGGGTTTGTTGAAGGGACAATTTTCAAGGGACACCAGTATCTGATGTTGGTTTAACAACACTCTTTTTGCTGAATGGAAGTTGTCAGACAAACATAAGTAGGATAAAGTGGAACAAATAAGTAATAAATTAATAAAGATCATGAACTCATACATTTATGTCTCTGTGAAATCATGCAAATATGCAGTTCCATTTACAGGTTGTTTTCTCTGTATGCTGGCTTTACTTTACGATTTAGATATTTATTGCTGATTTGGACAATATATATTTGCTATACAAATGTTATTGTATTACATTTTTTTTCAAATGCTTACACATTTTTTTTTTACTTATCGTCTTTTTTTCAAAACTTAACACAGAAATCCAACAACTGCACACACAAAATGCAAAATCGCTTCTCTTGCAAAATGAAGCATGTCTCAAAAGCACACATTTGTCTCATGTTGCAAACACTTTTGCCATTAAATTACATTTTTGGATATATCATATACACACAGTTATTCAAAACCTAAAGCTCTTCTTTCATGAGCTCCTTTGTACATTTATGTACAAGATTGAAAGTAAATGGCAGAGATTATGAAAAATTCATGGTAAACATGAAAACAAGATTGAAACCAAACTTATTTTTTCACTATAAGCATTTGTGGTTGTGAATACAGTATTACACAGTACAAAAGAAAGAGTGTAGTAGGACAGAAACCAAACCTAATTTTGAAAAAGGTGATTACGGAATGGTGTGTCTGTGTGTGCCATGAACTGTAGCATACAGTAATATATACTATTTTCTACAATATTGTCAGAATGTCTTATTACAGTCACTGTACTGTTGCACGGTATGATACAGTAATCCACCAGACTGTGACCAGTCATGCAGTGCACTGCAGTCAATGGATGCATGGCTGCTAAAATATGTTTGTGTACAGTATACCGTGTGTTGTGCTGAAACAGCTATTATGTGTTCATTAGAACATGTGTACATTACAGTACATTGTTTCATACCTGTTATCTTTTCTACAGTAAAGATTCAAATTATACCCACCACTGTAAATCAACTCAAATTAGGCTATTTATAGGCCTATTCTAAAGCCATGATTGGTTGGTGTTAAGTAAAGCAATGAGTGTTTGCACATGTGAGGAGTTAGTGTGAGGTACTGATGAATTAGTGTGGCATTTTGATTGGTTGTGTTTGAAAAAGTAAATCAAGATGCTTCCTGTTAGAATTTTGTGTGTTATGTGGAGAATTGTGTGTTGTGTTTTGCAAAAAGTGTTTTTGAAAGTGAAATTGAAAACTGAGTCAAAGGCCCAAAATGTGCGTATGGTTTTGCAGATTTGAGGTGTGGTTCTGGTGTTTGAGTGTCAGGTTTCAGAAATTGTGTGAAAAGTAAGGAATTTGTGTGTAAGCATTTGAAAAAAACTGTAATAACATCGGATAATACCAACCTTCTGACCAACTAGGACAGAAGGTGTTGTGTCTGCTTGATTCAAACAGGATTTTTTGGGGAAGAATTAAAATAATTTAAATCAAAACTTAATATACGTAAAAATCACTTATATTTTGACAACCAAACATAATAATAAATAAATAATATTATTTTATTTTCCGGAAATGGCCATTACGTTAGACTTGACAAGCGAAACACCCTGCTTTGGGTTTCCTGCTGGCCGCTTATTGGTCGAGCCCTGCTCGAACGAAAAACGTTTTGTAACTTCTACATTTTGCTTACAGAAGATTGTTGTTTATGTCTTCCTTCACGTGGCATGTAAAGTAAGTAATTATGTAGAGCTGGATGGAATATTGCTTGCATGATAGCCAACTTTGCAGTAAAACTGTGGTTTCCCCATCGCTAAATATGCTTGTAAAAGGTTTTAGCCGTGAATGATTGTACAGCTGAACGTAAATAAACTTGTAAATTAGCCTACAATTGAAAGGCAATGCGTTGCTAATCAATCGGTTATGACACCCACCCCAAATCAATTTCGCTGTTTTTAGTTTCATGGTTTTTAGATATTCCCCTGCAAATTTTGTAGGCTAACATCATAACCCCAACGTGATTTCTTTTCTAAAATCATATTCGTATCGATTCCGCAGGCAGTCTCCGTGACCTTTTTTGGTCATAATGTTTTCTTCAATTCTACTTAAACAGGGATGGCACATATTTCTCTACACTGGTTTCGCAAGGGACTCAGACTTCACGACAACCCGGCTTTAATTGCAGCTCTGCGCGACTGCAAGGAGATATATCCTGTGTTCGTACTGGAGCCCGGTACCCCTAGCAGGGTCCCGATAAGCGACAATCGCTGGCGATTCCTCCTCGGCGCCCTGAGAGACCTGGACAGCAGCCTGAGGAAGCTCAACTCCAGGTAGGAGCTGAACTCTGGCGGAGGTTGTGTCGTAGGCTGGCAGTGGCCTGCTCTTTATTTTGGCTTGTAGATTGAGATGTTTTAAACAAAGCTGTATTTCTTTGTGTGTGTGTTTCCCCAGGCTATATGTTGTCAGAGGTGAAGCTGAAAAAGTTCTTCCTAAGCTGTTTGAGGAGTGGAAAGTGACGCGGTTGACTTACGAATACGACACCGACCCTCACAGCCTCAGTCGAGATGGGAAGGTGACCGAGGTGGCTGCAGAGCATGGAGTACACGTTGTTTACAAAATCTCCCACACTCTCTACAACACAGACAGGTACATCTCCCACACTCTCTACAACACTGACAGGTACATCTCTACAACATAGACAGGGGAGCGGAACATCAATGAGAGTAGTCATGAATGCTGAGATTGTGTCCGCAAAATGATTGGTGGATGCAAAACGATTTATTTCATTTGAACTTTTCCAACAACGCACAGATGAGGACCACTTTTACATTTACATTTAGTCATTTAGCAGACGCTCTTATCCAGAGCGACTTTCAGTAAGTACAGGGACATTCTCCCCGAGGCAAGTAGGGTGAAGTGCCTTGCCCAAGGACACAACGTCATTTGGCACGGCCGGGAATCGAACTGGCAACCTTCAGATTACTAGCCCGACTCCCTCACCGCTCAGCCACCTGACTCCCTCCACTTTTGTGACTGAAGCCATATTTACATTTTTCACCTTCAAGAATAATTGAAGAAAATAACGGGAAGGTTCCGCTGACCTTCAACCGGTTGCAGACTGTTGTGAAGAGCATCGGACCCCCCCAGAGACCGGTCGCTGCCCCCAAGGCGGAGGACATGAGAGGTGGAGCCTATACAACTGTCACACACACACACACACACACAAGTGCTCCTTTGACACAGCCTTCCTTTCTGTTTAGATAGGTAGGTTACAGACAGGAAGCTGAGGATTAGAAACAGGAAGCTGTGTGTTACGGACAGGAAGGAGGGTATTAAAGACAGAAAGCTGTTATATCTGAGTGGGATAGAGAAGCTGTGGAACATTCTCCCAGCTTTACAGTCACATGAGAGAAGGAGAGACAACAGGAAGTTTGCTCTGCGTTTTAATGTACCTGGCTTTCTCATCTACAGGTATGAAGACGCCTTGGTCAGAGAAATGTGACCAGGTATATGGGATCCCCACTCTAGAGGAGCTGGGCGTAGAGCTGGACTCTGGAGGCGAGGAGCTGTTCCCAGGAGGAGAAACAGAGGCTCTACGCAGACTGGATCATCACATGGAGAGAACGGTACTTTAGAGTTAGATCTTCCCAAGGTTTAGAGTTAGGCTTTTCAGAGGTAAAAAGGGAGTATGGTAACAATTTCTGACCCTAATTGTTAATCAGGTAGAAAGATGCATCGGTTAGAAAAGAAAAGACTGCATCAAACAGGAATCACATTTTTTCATCGTCTACATCTTTCACACCCGCTTGAACATAAATGTATGAATCGATACCACGAGATCAGCGGTGCTCGTTGGTCTGTGTCACGCCCCACTTGGTGTAACTGTCTGTGTGTGCCGACTACTCCCCAGGGCTGGGTGTGTGGCTTTGAGAAGCCCCAGACCTCCCCCAACTCCATGAGCCCCAGCACCACCACCCTCAGCCCCTACGTCAGCCTCGGGTGCCTGTCCGTACGCACCTTCTGGTGGAGGCTGACCGACATCTATAAGGGGGTGAGTGTCCGCCAACTCTGCAGTAGATTAATCCTAACTCTAACTAACCTTAGCGGTGAGTGTCGGCCTCTAACCTTAGCGGTGAGTGTCGGCCTCTAACTAACCTTAGCGGTGAGTGTCGGCCTCTAACTAACCTTAGCGGTGAGTGTCGGCCTCTAACTAACCTTAGCGGTGAGTGTCGGCCTCTAACTAACCTTAGCGGTGAGTGTCGGCCTCTAACCTTAGCGGTGAGTGTCGGCCTCTAACTAACCTTAGCGGTGAGTGTCGGCCTCTAACCTTAGCGGTGAGTGTCGGCCTCTAACTAACCTTAGCGGTGAGTGTCGGCCTCTAACTAACCTTAGGGGTGAGTGTCGGCCTCTAACTAACCTTAGGGGTGAGTGTCGGCCTCTAACTAACCGTAGGGGTGAGTGTCGGCCTCTAACTAACCTTAGCGGTGAGTGTCGGCCTCTAACCTTAGCGGTGAGTGTCGGCCTCTAACTAACCTTAGGGGTGAGTGTCGGCCTCTAACTAACCTTAGGGGTGAGTGTCGGCCTCTAACTAACCTTAGCGGTGAGTGTCGGCCTCTAACTAACCTTAGGGGTGAGTGTCGGCCTCTAACTAACCTTAGGGGTGAGTGTCGGCCTCTAACTAACCTTAGGGGTGAGTGTCGGCCTCTAACTAACCTTAGGGGTGAGTGTCGGCCTCTAACTAACCTTAGGGGTGAGTGTCGGCCTCTAACTAACCTTAGCGGTGAGTGTCGGCCTCTAACCTTAGCGGTGAGTGTCGGCCTCTAACTAACCTTAGGGATGAGTGTCGGCCTCTAACCTTAGCGGTGAGTGTCGGCCTCTAACTAACCTTAGCGGTGAGTGTCGGCCTCTAACCTTAGCGGTGAGTGTCGGCCTCTAACTAACCTTAGCGGTGAGTGTCGGCCTCTAACTAACCTTAGCGGTGAGTGTCGGCCTCTAACTAACCTTAGCGGTGAGTGTCGGCCTCTAACCTTAGCGGTGAGTGTCGGCCTCTAACTAACCTTAGCGGTGAGTGTCGGCCTCTAACCTTAGCGGTGAGTGTTAGGCCTCTAACTAACCTTAGCGGTGAGTGTCGGCCTCTAACCTTAGCGGTGAGTGTCGGCCTCTAACTAACCTTAGCGGTGAGTGTCGGCCTCTAACCTTAGCGGTGAGTGTCGGCCTCTAACTAACCTTAGGGGTGAGTGTCGGCCTCTAACTAACCTTAGGGGTGAGTGTCGGCCTCTAGGTTAACTCCAAACAAGAGGAATCAGTTTCGACTGTTACATTACATTTACATGTCCGACATTCCCCCGAGGCAAGTAGGGTGAAGTGCCTTGCCCAAGGACACAACGTCAGTTGGCATGACCAGGAATCGAACTGGCAACCTTCGGATTACTAGCCCGATTCCCTCACCGCTCAGCCACCTGACTCCCTGACTGTTGTCGTTGTTGTTGTCCCAGAGGAAGCACTCCCAGCCTCCAGTCTCGCTCCACGGTCAGCTGTTGTGGAGAGAGTTCTACTACACGGCCGGGGCTGGAGTCCCCAACTTCTCCAGGATGGAGGGCAACACTGTGTGCACCCAGGTGGACTGGGACAGCAACCCGGAGTATCTGGCCGCCTGGACGGAGGTATAACTGCTCACCTGCTTACATTTTATACATTTAGCAGACACTTTTATCCAGCGCAACATACATCTGGAAAGTACAGCAGGAAATCAAGGACAAGAAGTGCGTAGTTCTGACAGTGCGTCGGGGAGCGGTGTGTAATCTGTTTTCGCCCCCTGCTGGTGCGGGGGGTGTACTGACGCGTTCCTCCACAGGCTCGCACGGGCTTCCCCTTTATCGACGCCATCATGACCCAGCTGAGGCAGGAGGGGTGGATCCACCACCTGGCCCGCCACGCGGTCGCCTGCTTCCTCACCAGAGGAGACCTGTGGATCAGCTGGGAGGAGGGGATGAGGGTGAGGAGGAGGGGGGGGGGGGGTAGGGATGAGGGGGGGGGGGGGGTAGGGATGAGGAGAGGGGGTATGGGAGGGTAGAGGTGGAGGAAAAGATGGATGAGAGAGAGGAAGGGGTAGAAAGGGCAGGGGGAGGGAGGGAGGGAGGGAGGGAGGGAGGGAGGGAGGGAGGGAGGGAGGGAGGGAGGGAGGGAGGGAGGGAGGGAGGGAGGGAGGGAGGGAGGGAGGGAGGGAGGGAGGGAGGGAGGGGGGGGGAGGGGACGGAACGGAGGAGGAGGCTCTGGGTCAGATGCATGGAGGGTAACACCTGACTCCTGTGAACGCAGGTGTTTGAGGAGCTGCTGCTGGACGGAGACTGGGCTCTGAACGCGGGGAACTGGCTGTGGCTGTCGGCCAGCGCCTTCTTCCATCAGTACTACAGGGTGTACTCACCTGTCGCCTTCGGCAAGAAAACAGACAAAAACGGGGACTACATTAAGTAGGAATCAGCCACCCCTCTCGCGTTAACATCCTTTGAATTAGCATTCAGAGCGAAACTGTTTTTATCTTCATTCTAAATATATTTTGAGTTTCTACCATTGCACACACATCAGCACACAGAGAGCAGTTTTGTGTTTATGTCCTTCTAACAGGAAGTATGTCCTTCTTACAGGAAGTACCTCCCCCTACTGAAGAAGTTCCCGGCCCAGTACATCTACGAGCCTTGGAAAGCTCCTCGGAGTGTCCAGCAGCAGGCAGGGTGCATTGTGGGAAAGGATTACCCACGGCCAATCGTGGAACATGAGGTCATCAGCAAACTGAACATTCAAAAGATGAAGGCTGCCTATGCCAAGAGATCTCCAGACCCTGGCCAGACCAATCAGAGATCTCCAGACCCTGGCCAGACCAATCAGAGATCTACAGATCCTGGCCAGACCAATGGCAGGAAGTTAGGTGAGTCTAGCAAGGAGACAGGTGAATCTATATCTACTGACTGACCAGACACCCAAGCAGGTGAATATATAAAAATAGGGATTTGCATTAGTTGTTTGCCATGTCCCTAAGACTTTCATTGCTCAAAATAACCTTATGCAATACTGTGCACTTGATAAAACAGTCTGTCTTTTGACTAGCTGTGCTCACCTTGGTTCATTGTATAATTGTTCTAAATAATGGTTCCTCTAACTGTAGGTGGAAAGCAGAAGGTGTCCTCTGTGTTGGATATGCTGACCAAGAAGAAGCGTTTGTAACATGAATACTATGTTTTTTGTATCTGTGTTTACCTGTCTGTACGATACACATCCTATTCCATGTACCCTACCTGCTGCTTGTCTATGTCATTGTGTATAATAATGGTGCTACCGACACAGGTCCAAAGAGGATATTTCGTGAGAAAACTATTGTGATGTTGTCTTTGGGTTGACATCTCACAGCTGCATCTGAAAGAAAGAAAACACATTGACATTGTTAGATGGTATGTTGTTAGACACAACCAACAAATGCACTGCAAACACGAACAAGAATGTTTAGGGATGTTATTAGCCTCACATTATGAGTTTTGTCTTCAAATATTTTTGATAAACAAGCATCTTTGTAAAGAAATAATTCACATGAGAGCATAATATTCTTTATGGTTGCTCATCTGACTGCAAGATAAACATTAAAGTAAGACAAATAAAACAAATCTGAAATAAAAAGAAGTTGCCATTTACTGTAAAGGCCCTGATCAGTTGGTGCTGGGATTACAGTAGATGATCTGAGAGGCTTGCATGAAATCCTCCTATTTAAATTCATTCATATCATTATTGAGGCCACCAATAACATAGACACCAATATGATAGCATCATCAGGGAAATCTAGTGTGTATGTGTATGTGTGTATGTGTATCTGTTTGTGTGAGACAGTGTGTGCGTTTGTCTGTTTGTGTGAGACAGTGTGTGTGTGTGTGTGTGCGTGAGACAGTGTGTGTGTGGTTTAGGTGACAACTATGGCGTACATAAGGGATATCTAAAGTGTGCATGTTTGTATGGGTGTAGGATTCTTTGCATCAAAGTGGAAAGGATGGTCTGACATGAAACACGAGCACGGCTTCTCTGAAGTTCTTTTTGACAAAATGTATAATTTGCATTAAATAATGTCTTGAATAAAAAGTTAAAATAATAAATAGTTGCACAGTTAGGGGTCAAAGTTAAGTTATATTCATTTTCTCCTAAACCATACACAACATAAATTATGTCAGTGTTTACTCAGAACTTTAATGAAGGCCTAAAGGAATAATTAATTCTAAACAACATTAAATATTAATTATATTAAGGGGACAGGATCAGAGTGTTTGTCTTGTTCACTAGACAACATTTAAATTTTGATTTAACATTCAAAAAGACCCCAAATGACAAACAGGTGAACTGCTGCTGTGTAGAAAAACATGCAATAGTACATCAATGATGTCATGCATTTTGTACATTTGGTTAAAAAAAAAATTGTTGTTAGTAAATCCGTTATTTAGTAATGAATGTCATTTACTTGATTTCCCAGACCAGAAATGGTTTGTTTCAGTTTATACAGCAGGAGGAGACTCTCGATAAACTCCACAGTGATAAAAGGAACGGATGAATTACAACGTCACGGTTTGAAACTATCTATTTTAAGCAAGGTTTACTTTCAATATAATCCACAGGTTTACAAAACTATTTGTAGCCAATTTCGTGAAACAATCAGCAATTGATGCAACGTTCTATTCTGTATTACACTTACATTCTGCAACCTACTACAAGAAAAAAAAAAGCAGCTATCATGCATTCATTTAGTCAGACAATGATGTACATTTTTGCAAGAAGACATAATAGATGATATAGTGGTACAAAGGGGTGCAATTAATGTGTGTTAGAAGGCACAGTGGATGTTTGTCCCAGTTTGGGATGTCTGAGACCAAAACTGAGGTGGTACAGAAGACAGGGTCTGATGGTTTGGTCTCTCAGGCCATATATCAGACCACTCAGACACCTGGGCAAGTTCACAAGGCACAAAAACAGAATATAATATATACGTTCAAGTGTGGGTCTGTCCACTTTGTCACTGAAGGCTGTTACAATAGGGGAGATGAGGGTGGAGGAGAGAATGAGAAGCAGCTGAATCATGTGCAGCACAACTGTTTTTTTAGCCTTGGTGGTCGAGGCTTTGTCTGAGGAAGCAGATCTGGCTACTATCATCACACCAAAGTAGGAGCACAAGATTATGATTCCCACAGATGTGAAAGTGACAGCAGTGAAGGCTTTATCAAAATCATAGAACAGTTTCTGTTTGAAAAGTGTTTCTTTAGCACAGAAAACCAGCATGTACTGATCTAGAGGCATAGACTCCAGGAGGATCAACATAAATATTCGGATGATGGTGCTTATGCCGCAGATGGCCCACACCACAGCAATAGACACACCTGTGTTCTTGGCGGTGACGAAGGCAGAGTGCCTCAGTGGGAAGCACACAGCCACATACCTCTCCAGTGACATCACCGCCAGGTTGTAAGGGGAGATGTCAGTAGTAATCATGGCCGATATGACAATTATAACACAGAGGTAGCGAATCATATAGACCTGGACGTAAGCCAGTATGTACAGAAGTTGTCCCACTGCTAACTGGAAGGTGTCAGAAAAAATAAGATTGTACAACAAGACGTATCGAGATGTTTCTCGAAAGACTGGCTTGCTCCTTAAAGTGAATAATACAACCCCATTGATATAAATAAAGATTAATAATGGTGCTACCGACACAGGTCCAAAGAGGATATTTCGTGAGAAAACTATTGTGATGTTGTCTTTGGGTTGTGTTAGGTTTGACATCTCACAGCTGCATCTGAAAGAAAGAAAACACATTGACATTGTTAGATGTTATGTTGTTAGACACAACCAACAAATGCACTGCAAACACGAACAAGAATGTTTAGGGATGTTATTAGCCTCACATTATGAGTTTTGTCTTCAAATATTTTTGATAAACAAGCATCTTTGTAAAGAAATAATTCACATGAGAGCATAATCTTCTTTATGGTTGCTCATCTGACTGCAAGATGAACATTAAAGTAAGATAAATAAAACAAATCTGAAATAAAAATAAGTTGCCATTTACTGTAAAGGCCCTGATCAGTTTTACCTGACGTCTTGAGTGTGAAGCTTGATAAGGTGGTGGTGCTGGGATTACAGTAGATGATCTGAGGCTTGCATGAAATCCTCCTATTTAAATTCATTCATATCCTTATTGAGGCCACCAATAACATAGACACCAATATGATTGCATCATCAGGGAAATCTAGTGTGTATGTGTGTATGTGTATCTGTTTGTGTGAGACAGTGTGTGCGTGTGTCTGTTTGTGTGCGTGTGTCTGTTTGTGTGAGACAGTGTGTGTATCTCTGTGTGTGTGTGTGTGTGAGACAGTGTGTGTGTGGTTTAAGTGACAACTGTGGTGTACATAAGGGATATCTAAAGTGTGCATGTTTGTGTGGGTGTAGGATTCTTTGCATCAGGGTGGAAAGGATGGTCCGACATGATAAACGAGCACGGCTTCTCTGAAGTTCTTTTTGCCAACATTTATAATTTACATTAAATAATGTCTTGAATAAAAAACTAAAATAATAAATAGTTGCACATTTAGGGGTCCAAGTTAAGTTATATTACTAATTAACTCATTACGCTTACTTCTCCTAAACCATACACAACATAAATTATGTCAGTGTTTACTCAGAACTTTAATGAAGGCCTAAATATTTAATTCTAAACAACATTAAATATTAATTATTTTTAATGAGGGGACAGGATCAGAGTGTTTGTCTTGTTCACTAGACAACATTTAAATTTAGATTTAACATTCAAAACGACCCCAACTGACAAACAGGTGAACTGCTGCTGTGTAGAAAACCATGCAATAGTACATCAATGATTTCATATATTTAGTACATTTGGTTTAAAACATTTTTCCCTGTAAGTAAATCCGTAATTTAGTAATGAATGTAATTTACTTGATTTCCCAGACCAGAAATGGTTTGTTTCAGTTCATCCACCAGGAGGAGACTCGATAAACTCCACAGTGATAAAAGAAACGCCTGAATTACCATGTCACGGTTTGAAACTATTTATTTTAAGCAAGGTTTACTTTCAATATAATCCACAGGTTTACAAAACTATTTGTGGCCAATTTCGTGAAACAATCAGCAATTGATGCAACGTTCTATTCTGTATTACACTTACATTCTGCAACCTACTACAAGAAAAAGAAAAAGCAGCTATCATGTATTCATTTAGTCAGACAATGATGTACATTTTTGCAAGAAGACATAATAGATGATATAGTGGTGCAAAGGGGTGCAATTAATGTTTGTTAGAAGGCACAGTGGATGTTTGTCCCAGTTTGGGATGTCTGAGACCAAAACTGAGGTGGTACAGAAGACAGGGTCTGATGGTATGGTCTCTCAGGCCATATATCAGACCACTCAGACACCTGGGCAAGTTCACAAGGCACAAAAACAGAATATAATATATACGTTCAAGTGTGGGTCTGTCCACTTTGTCACTGATGGCTTTTAAAATAGGGGAGATGAGGGTGGAGGAGAGAATGAGAAGCAGCTGAATCATGTGCAGCACAACTGTTTTTTTAGCCTTGGTGGTCGAGGCTTTGTCTGAGGAAGCAGATTTGGCTACTATCATCACACCAAAGTAGGAGCACAAGATTACGATTCCCACAGATGTGAAAGTGACACCAGTGAAGGCTTTATCAAAATCATAGAACAGTTTCTGTTTGAAAAGTGTTTCTTTAGCACAGAAATCCAGCATGTACTGATCTAGAGGCATAGACTCCAGGAGGATCAACATAAATATTCGGATGATGGTGTTTATGCCGCAGATGGCCCACACCACAGCAATAGACACACCTGTGTTCTTGGCGGTGACGAAGGCAGAGTGCCTTAGTGGGAAGCACACAGCCACATACCTCTCCAGTGACATCACCGCCAGGTTGAAAGGAGAGATGTTAGTAGTAAGCATAGCCAACATGACAATTATAACACAGAGGTAGCGAATCATATAGACGTGGACGTAAGCCAGTATGTACAGAAGTTGTCCCACTGCTAACTGAAAGGTGTCAGAAAAAATAAGATTGTACAACAAGACGTATCGAGGTGTTTCTCTAAAGACTGGCTTGCACCTTAAAGTGAATAATACAAACCCATTTATATAAATAAAGATTAATAATGGTGCTACCGACACAGGTCCGAAGGATATTTCGAGGATATTTCGTGACAAAACTATTGTGATGTTGTCTTTGGGTTGTGTTAGGTTTAACATCTCACAGCTGCATCTGAAAGAAAGAAAACACATTGACATTGTTAGATGTTATGTTGTTAGACACAACCAACAAATGCACTGCAAACATGAACAAGAATGTTTAGGGATGTTATTAGCCTCACATTATGAGTTTTGTCTTCAAATATTTTTGATAAACAAGCATCTTTGTAAAGAAATAATTCACATGAGAGCATAATCTTCTTTATGGTTGCTCATCTGACTGCAAGATAAACATTAAAGTAAGACAAATAAAACAAATCTGAAATAAAAATAAGTTGCCATTTACTGTAAAGGCCCTGATCAGTTTTACCTGACGTCTTGAGTGTGAAGCTTGATAAGGTGGTGGTGCTGGGATTACAGTCCATGATCTGAGAGGCTTGCATGAAATCCTCCTATTTAAATTAATTCATATCCTTATTGAGGCCACCAATAACATAGACACCAATATGATTGCATCATCAGTGACATCTAGTTTGTATGTGTATGTGTATCCGTTTGTGTGAATCTCTGTATGTGTGTGTGTGTGTGTGTGTGTGTGTGTGTGTGTGTGTGTGCGTGAGACAGTGTGTATGTGGTTTAGGTGACAACTGTGGCGTATATAAGGGATATCTAAAGTGTGCATGTTTGGGTGGGGGTAGGATTCTTTGCATCAGGGTGGAAAGGATGGTCCGACATGATACACGAGCACGGCTTCTGCATGCATGTTTGTGTAGGTGTAGGATTGTATCAAGGAAGAAAGGATTGTCTGACATGGATGGCTTCTCTGAAGTCCTTTTTGCAAACATTTATAATTTGCATAAAATACTGTATTGAAAAAGATACAAGAATAAACAGTTGCACAGTTAGAGGTCAAAGTTAAGTTATATTAGATTGTGAAATTAACCCCTTCTCCAACTTATCCCTTGTGACACAAAACAGTTCATATGTTGTTTGTGATTGACTGTAGATAAATTCTCGTCTTGTGGTCAGATCAGGAGGACCGCAGTGATGTCATGGTGAAGGCCACATGCCTGCTTTACTCTCTATTGTCACAGATTAGATTACATCATCTGTCCACAAGGAAACATTGATCCCTCGTCAATAAAACCATACACAACATAAATGATGTCAATGTTTACTCAGAACTTTAATGAAGGCCTTAAGGAATAATTAAAGTCTAAACTACATTAAATATTAATGATTTTTAATGAGGGGACAGGGGACAGGATCAGAGTGTTTGTCTTGTTCACTAGACAAGATTTAAATTTAGATTTAACATTCAAAAAGACCCCAACTGACAAACAGGCAAAGTACTGCTGTGTAGAAAACCATGCAATAGTACATCAATGACGTCAACATTTACTAAGAGCTTTAATGAAAGCACAAGGGATTCTTCAGTTCTAAACTACAACATTAAATATTAATGCTTGATAATAAGGAGATAGGGATTGAATCAGGATAAACAACAACTCACGAAAGTCAGCTCAATGTTTGTCTCATTAATTAGTGTAATTACAGAAGTTCCTGTATCAGCAAAATCAACACAATTGTGAAACACTTTTGGGAGGAAGGAGGGAGACAGCTGGTTTCAACAGATCTTGACCTTGCGAGAATGCATCGTGCTCCAAGTTATCCATTTTTTACTCGAGCCACAGTGGTTTGGACCAATAAGAATCAAACCACAGTGGTTCGGACCAATCAGAATCCTCTGAGGAACTACTGGCAGCTACAGGCGTGGTTGAAGTTTTCCCATGACAGACAGTGATAGACAGATGGTTCATCCAATCACCTGCAAATACTTTTTTGAAAGTGCCTGCCTTTTTCCCTGGACAACTTTCCAGATGGACATGTGTAACAAACCATCGGGTGAATCAGGTTAAGGGTTGAGCGTGGATTAGTGAGTGAAGTATATATATGGGAGTCAGGTGGCTGAGCGGTTATGGAAGTGGGCTAGTAATCCGAAGGTTGCCAGTTCGATTCCCGGTCATGCCAACTGACGTTGTGTCCTTGGGCAAGGCACTTCACCCTACTTGCCTTGGGGGAATGTCCCTGTACTTACTGTAAGTCGCTCTGGATAAGAGCGTCTGCTAAATGACTAAATGTAAATGTAATGTATATAACTATTTTTGTTTAGGGACTTTTTACAGTCGCTAGGACACATTTCTCAATACTTTTTCAAACTCTTCACATAGTTCTCCTAACCAACTTTCAGCTTGGCACAGCAGTTAATTTCCCATTCAAAATGCATTAAAACTACCAAATCACTTCATACATGTCTCGAATCAACTCCTTCTTCCATAACACTAGCAATGGTTGACAGCCAACAAACACACTTTGTCACCCAAAAAACAATGACCTAAAATCACTAACAACAGGTAGCATTATACAATGTTTTCTTATGTAAAACAAGGACACCTCTCTACTGTTTAGAATTCACTGCAATATATGTTACTGGAATGAATCAGACATGATCCAGTATGCTTCAATATATTGTATGTCTTTGTTGCACTGAGTAATTCCAGAATACAATAATCCACACCATCCACTGATACAATAGGAATGCTAGTTTACTCGGCCTTCTGCATTTGGCCACAGGTTCTCATCCACATCACATCTTATGTCATCTAGGGCAATACACCCAGGAAAAAATCTTCTGGCATGCCTGATCCATCCCTGGCAATGTCCAGGCATCCAGCATTCATTGTGTCCAGGAGGGACATTGGATCATGTGGATGGTGGTCATAAACCTTCCACCTTCATGAGGAAAATAAGGGGTTGAGGAATGGAGAGTTAGGTGAGAGGAAAAGTGACACCATTCTGGGATGGGCTGCAAACCATCCCAGGGGGTTAGTTAGGTGGTGTGTGTAGCAGGGGGTTAGTTAGGTGGTGTATGTAGCAGGGGGTTAGTTAGGTGGTGTGTGTAGCAGGGGGTTAGTTAGGTGGTGTATGTAGCAGGGGGTTAGTTAGGTGGCGTGTGTAGCAGGGTGTTAGTTAGGTGGTGTATGTAGCAGGGGGTTAGTTAGGTGGTGTGTGTAGCAGGGGGTTAGTTAGGTGGTGTGTGTAGCAGGGGGTTAGTTAGGTGGTGTGTGTAGCAGGGGGTTAGTTAGGTGGTGTGTGTAGCAGGGGGTTAGTTAGGTGGTGTGTGTAGCAGGGGGTTAGTTAGGTGGTGTGTGTAGCAGGGGGTTAGTTAGGTGGTGTGTGTAGCAGGGGGTTAGTTAGGTGGTGTGTGTAGCAGGGGGTTAGTTAGGTGGTGTGTGTAGCAGGGGGTTAGTTAGGTGGTGTGTGTAGCAGGGGGTTAGGTGGTGTGTGTAGCAGGGGGTTAGTTAGGTGGTGTGTGTAGCAGGGGGTTAGTTAGGTGGTGTGTGTAGCAGGGGGTTAGTTAGGTGGTGTGTGTAGCAGGGGTTAGTTAGGTGGTGTGTGTAGCAGGGGGTTAGTTAGGTGTCTAGCAAGGAGACAGGTGAATCTATATCTACTGACTGACCAGACACCCTAGCAGGTGAATATATAAAAATAGGGATTTGCATTAGTTGTTTGCCACGTCCCTAAGACTTTCATTGCTCAGAATAACCTTATGCAATACTGTGCACTTGATAAAACAGTTTATCTTTTGACTAGCTGTGCTCACCTTGGTTCATTGTATAATTGTTCTAAATAATGGTTCCTCTAACTGTAGGTGGAAAGCAGAAGGTGTCCTCTGTGTTGGATATGCTGACCAAGAAGAAGCGTTTGTAACATGAATACTATGTTTTTTGTATCTGTGTTTACCTGTCTGTACGATACACATCCTATTCCATGTACCCTATCTGCTGCTTGTCTATGTCATTGCATTGTAGAACAAGGTGGTGGATTTCTACATGCATGTGTTCTTCACACAAAAATAAACAGTATGCGTCCTTTATTATACTGGAAATAAGTCATTTTTGAAGTATTTTTTCCATTTAACATGATACATGCTTTTGAGTCTTCTGATCACATTTTGCAGCTTCTGAATCGGTTGTGACCCATGATAATTCCACACAGTGCAAGACAGGGTCACATTCCGGAATTTAATAATTCCACAATCATAAGATATCTATCTCATATCTAACACCTTCTACTCTAGCCGTGTATATATATCTACACACTACCTACCAGGACTGGGACTAAAAAACGGCCCGGGACTTTGAAACGCAGACCAGCCCACGACCGTGGATTATTATAATATTTTTTTTTTCATTATGACGTGGCCGTTCGAGAAATCTCCCGACGGCCAGTCCGACCCTGCTATCTACTCTAGCTCGATGAGCTGCATGTTGGAGAGGGGAGGAGGGCTGTAGACCTTGAACCCCATCAGAGAGGAGGAGAGCTCTAGTCCTTGAACCCCATCAGAGAACAGGAGGGCTCCAGTCCTTGAACCCCACCAGAGAACAGGAGGGCTCCAGTCCTTGAACCCCACCAGAGAACAGGAGGGCTCCAGTCCTTGAACCCCACCAGAGAACAGGAGGGCTCTAGTCCTTGAACCCCACCAGAGAACAGGAGGGCTCTAGTCCTTGAACCCCACCAGAGAACAGGAGGGCTCTAGTCCTTGAACCCCACCAGAGAACAGGAGGGCTCCAGTCCTTGAACCCCACCAGAGAACAGGAGGGCTCCAGTCCTTGAACCCCACCAGAGAACAGGAGGGCTCCAGTCCTTGAACCCCACCAGAGAACAGGAGGGCTCTAGTCCTTGAACCCCACCAGAGAACAGGAGGGCTCCAGTCCTTGAACCCCACCAGAGAACAGGAGGGCTCTAGTCCTTGAACCCCACCAGAGAACAGGAGGGCTCCAGTCCTTGAACCCCACCAGAGAACAGGAGGGCTCCAGTCCTTGAACCCCACCAGAGGAGGAGGAGGGCTCCAGTCCACCCACGCTCTCCTCTCAGACGATGTTCCTCTCCAGCATGGGCTCCTGGGCCAGGATGCGTTTGAACCCCAGGGCCTTCAGGTCCAGGGTCCGGAACCCTCCGTCCAGGATGATCTCGGCCACGGCACGGCCCACGGCGGGGGAGTGCTGCAGGCCGTGACCACTGAAGCCTGTGGCGAACAGCATGTTGCTCACCAGCGGGTGCATGCCCAGGATGGCGTTCTGGTCGAACGTGTTATAGTCGTAGAAACCAGCCCACGCGCTTGTGACCTGAGGGGGAGGACAGACCAAAGAGAGGCGAGGGGGGGGGGGGGGGGGGGGAGACATGGGTGGGTTGACCAGAAAGATGGGAGACACGGGAAGGGGAGTGGGTGGGGGGACCGGAGAAAGGAGAGATTACTCCATTTCAATAGCAGTTTAGAATCGGTCATCTTGTACTCCTCACACCTTCAGGCATTCGAAGGCTGGAACGCGATTGGCCAGATGAGGCCAGATCTTGTCCTGGAAGAACTTGTGGTCCACCTCCAGGTTACTGGTATCTGGTTCCTCAGCCTGGCAACACAACATTCAGATCTTCAACATCTACACACAGGGACGCCCTGGTAGTTTACAGGATAAGTGTGTGTACCATGTAGGCTGAGGCCTTAATACAGCAGACTGGGTTAGAATAGGGCCTTAATACAGCATGAAAAAAAGCGCCAAAACCATCCAAACACAAGCAGTCAGAGGAGGCATTTGTACTGTACAGACAGCTCTGAATGTGGTTTCATGAGCCAAACAGACTCCTGACGTGATAGGAAAAGGCTGTGAGATCCAGACCTCCTCGGGAGACGTCCCAGCGATATAGTTGCCGCCCAGGCCCTCCCGTCTGAAGTAAACGCCAGAGTAGTCGATCAGGAAAGGAGTGTCTAGGCCGGGTCCGTCTGGACAGTGGACCACATAGATAAACCTGCAACGGTTGAAAGAAAAACACTCTGCTTTACTCTGTCTTAGGCTTCTCTGTTCTCCTCTCATTGTGTGTGGGTTAGCAGAGACAGCAGATAGCGTTAGACAGCAGATAGCGTTAGACAGCAGATAGCATTAGACAGCAGATAGCGTTAGACAGCAGATAGCGTTAGACAGTAGATAGCGTTAGCAGAGACCGCAGGTAGCGTTAGAGAGACCGCAGGTAGCGTTAGAGAGACCGCAGGTAGCGTTAGCAGAGACCGCAGGTAGCGTTAGCAGAGACCGCAGGTAGCGTTAGCAGAGACCGCAGGTAGCGTTAGCAGAGACCGCAGGTAGCGTTAGCAGAGACCGCAGGTAGCGTTAGCAGAGACCGCAGGTAGCGTTAGCGGGAGACTAGCGAATAGCATTAGCCACCTCTTCCTGGGCTCCACAGGTAGACGGATGCCGGCCCAGGTGTCCTTCGCCCCGGCGCCGATGCCCATCATCTCTGCCACCCTGCCGGAGTGGGCGCCGGCTGCGTTCACCACGATGGCACACTCCACCGGCTGATACTCTAGACTGTTGGGCATCTGGACCTGCGGCAGGGGCACAAACACAGAGCTCCATGCAAATATCCGAAAGATAAAAACGTTTCACCATTTTTGTCGTGTTAACGTATTTAGAGTAGCACAGTAATTTGACACAAATGTAATATTATAGTGTAAACCTCCATACCAACATAACCCACATCCCTTAAACCATAAACTTCCATATCACAATAACCATTCAGCATTTAAAAAGGACACTGCTACTCCACCCATCAAGAATACTAACATTAACATGTTTGATCCTTTTGAAATCCACCATTTCACCATCCTGAGTTGTCATGGCATTGGAGACATACTTGAAACCTTCAGCAGAATGATACATAAAAGTTAAATCACTCATTTTGATGGGTCAAGATAACCATTAACTCAAAATGCTCATCCTGGCAAGAACTGTGAACCACTGACCATGTTAATTATATAACAATATAATGAATAAATGTAAATTTAATGTAAATATAAATGCGATACACAATGTTGATGTGTGTAGTGTGTGTGTAGTGTGCGTCTGACCTGTAACTTCTCCAAAGCACTGGTACACCCCCATAGACATGGCCTTACGCCTGAACGCATTCAGCAGAGTCCAGGGATCAAACCAGCCTTCGTTTTCCAGCCCTGTGGTAATACATAAACAAAGAAGTTCGTTTTTTTTTTTTTTACTAACAAAGGTTATGAATGTGGTTGCTATGCTCGCATAGTTACCGTACGAGGCCAGCACCACTCCCTCAGTGTTGATCCATGGAAACCTGTCCTTCAGCTGTACCTGGGACAACAGAGAGACCTTGGCCCCCGCTTCCCTGAACCAGAGAGGAACCAGGGTTAAGAGGTCAGGGGTACAAGGTGTAGGGGCACAGGGGTTAGGGATTAGGGATAAGGGGTACCATTTAAGTGTCAGGTGTAAGGAGTCAGGTGCCTAAACGGTTAGGGAATCTGGCTAGTAATCTGAAGGTTGCCAGTTCGATTCCCAGCCGCGCCAAATGATGTTGTGTCCTTGGGCAAGGCACTTCACCCTACTTGCTTCGGGGAGAATGTCCCTGTACTTACTGTAAGCCGCTTTAGCGTCTGCTAAATGGCTAAATGTAAGTGTACAAAGACAGGGTATGAGTGGGTGGTGTCAGCTGTGCTGAGGAACTCTGGGAGATGTAGTCAACAAAAGAGCACCTCTGGGTTTTGTAGTTCTCCTCCATGATGTGGGCCACTTTCTCGCTGGCCAGGAAGAGGTAACCAGAGTGGTTGAACTGAAGGTCCACTGGGTCTTCATTCATAACACTCAGATGTTCCTGGAGTTCAAAACAAACAAAACCAAAACACAAACCAAACACTCAAGAGTCATTATTTGTTCAGTTATAAACAACCATTGACCTACATTGACGTAAACATTGCCTGGCACTAACTCTAACTCTTTACTTTAACTCACTTTAGACCAATTATGTATCTCTGTTTCTAGTCTGGCCTGGTTCAAGTCAGGCCTTGCCTGGGTCTATTCTAGCCTGGTTCTAGTCAGGCCTTGCCTGGATCTAGTCTGGCCTGGTTCTAGTTCCATGTGATGGACCTACGTTAATGTTCCTCATGAAGTCCGCGGAGGCCAGGGACAGGTGGATGTTCTCTGGCAGGGAGAACTGCTGACGGATGCCCCCAGCAGAGAGCACACTGGAGGCCTGGGCGTACTGGGAGGAAGAGGAGGGAGAACGACCACATTAGAACTGACCAGGCCTCCTGCCACAGGCCTGTCACACCTGGACCAGTTTCTTCTTCCTTGGTAAATGCTGGTCTGAAGTGACGTGTGTGATCAAAACTGCCTAAGCTTCACAGATGCTATACTCATTAATCGAGACTTAATATTATTAATATCATTAAAGTGTAGTGTGACAGTGAGGTAAACAGGAAGTGTCTGCAGGCTGTGTTTGAGGGTGAGGTTAGCAGGAAGTGTCTGCAGGCTGTGTTTGAGGGTGAGGTTAGCAGGAAGTGTCTGCAGGCTGTGTTTGAGGGTGAGGTTAGCAGGAAGTGTCTGCAGGCTGTGTTTGAGGAACCTCCCGAAGGAGCAACTCACCGTGGGATCCTTCTCCACCACCACGACCCGCACCCCGTCCCTGAGGCGCTCTTTCTTCTTCAGCCAGTAGGCTATGGACCAGCCCACCACACCTCCACCCACCACCACGATGTCCGCCCTCTCCGGAGGCAGCGAGGTGTTCTTCTCAAACAGACTCCAGTCACTGCCGGGCAGGGCGTCGGACGCCTTCTGCCTGAACGCTTTGAACTGGGACTCCACCTCTGAATGCCAGAAGAAAACTGTGTGACTAGACCAGCATGTCATTCCCTGGGTCGACCCATTCATTTGAACCAGGTGTGTTGGGAGCAGGGAAACATCTAAAACATGCAGGACAGGGGGGCATGAAGACCAGGGTTCAGATCAACTGGTAGACTAACCCAAACCTGGGGTTGAATCACCCACTCCATCCTTGTATCTCATGCTCATTGCTCTCCCTCTAAACTACTCAGGTCAACCAGACTGTCAAATAAGGAAATCACTGATCTATATCATCTACAAGAATCCCTGCCTACAATCGTAAGAAACACCTGGCAACAGGATAATTTTTTAGGACTTTTTTTAGGACAACTGAACTTTGGACAGGCTGCGTAGGTGGCCACAGCACATTTAAATTGAAATTCAACGATAACAGAATGAATAAGAATGGGGTTAAGACTGGATATAAGAGGGGTTTACTATCAAAGCTGAAGCAGTGGGATGATTTGTTTTGCCGTTTACCTACCTTTGAAAATGTCATTGTGGAGGGATCTACCTGTGCTGAAGTTGCTACAGACCGCGGCGCACAGTCGCGTGTCACACGGAATCAACTGCGAACATACATGATTCTTGTGAGTCGCCCGTGCTGTCAGACGTGTTGTCAGTCCTCGCCACATTGAAATGTCTTAGGTAGCTGGCAGGAGACTGCGGTGAAGTTTTGTCATTGAGAAAAAGCGAATGTGATTTCGACCACCAAGCAATAGTTTGTTAACCTTGCGTTAACAAGCGACACTCAATGTGAAAGTAATTCAGAAGGGATCTCATACGAGTTCTAGAAAGCTAGCAGCTGTCCACGCCCTTCACTTGCAACTTACCAAAACCAGTATCACTCTTCTTCTCGTGTTGAGGTTTTGGCAGATTGCAACAAACGTTTTTGAAGCGCATCACCGCTCCCTACTGTTCGGGAGTGTGCGGCCGGTGGCCCATTACTTCAGTTAAACCGACCAAAAAAATCAAACTAAAGAAAAACAGTTGCACTTACTGCGCCGCCGCTTGTAAATGTTACGCCTGCAAATTAAATTACACATATATGAAGAATCTCATGGGTGCATCCTCTAGCACGTACTGTGAACAAGAGCTATGTAGGATTTGAACCACACATAACAGCAATTTATATCCGGAAATAAGTGTAATTCATTGCATCCAAACCCGATTCACCTAGAAAGACGTTACCAAAACATGTCAGTTTAATACCAGACGAGACTGAATTAAGACTAAATGCTAAATCTATTAATTTTTTGGGGACAATAATAATAATGATACGTCTATGGTCAAGAGGAGCAGTACTTCCTACGGCCAGCAGAGGAAGTCTATGGTGTTTATAAGAGAGGACTACTTCATTCTGTCAATGGTTCTGCATCAATAATGCAATTTAGTGTTGGAACTGACAAATAGATGTGTACCAAAACAGAAAAAAATGAAAGCTCCAATCTTCAACTGGTGATAAACATCGTCTCGAGCCTAATTAATAGTTCAGAACTTAATAACGCCTGATGAATATCTGAATTATAAACGCATGCTTTTTGCGTGTGCAGCTACTGAATGTATGCTCCACATTGGTGGGCGGAAATGTGTTATACAATGTTTTTGTTTAAGATCTTGATTGACTTGTCTGTTGAATAACGTCACTTCCTAGTCAAAGGGGAGGGTCTTATTTCACCTAACCAAACAACAATAACAGATATTTTAAAGTGCTGTCTCGACTCCCGTGTGCAGACGGTAAGTAAACCAAGAGTATTTGACTGCGCACATATTGAATGCCATTCACCGTATATTTCGAATGCACACTTTGTTCTGAAAAGACCCAAATAATAGTCTAACTTAAATAGTCCCAGGAAAGCTATCAGAAGTGTAACGTTTAAAAAAAAACAGGAGGGTTATAATAGTGTCGACAACCTGTTATGTCAGTCACATTGCCAATTTCTGGCTTTTGTCATTTTTACAAAATTACTTTTGTAGTTTGTATTTAATTTAATCGCGTTTGGTAATCTGGCAAAGTGATTTGACGTACAAAGCCGTGCATTTAAGGTTATTGAACTCTCAATATTGTCCTTTAATCTACAATCTCTTCGTTCTTGTTGACGGATGCATCTCTGGCCAAACCATTCACTGTTACCCAACATCATTGCATTACAGAATACAGAATGTTGAACTATCACTCGTAAGGAACATTTATGTCCCTTAAACGCACGGTTGCACCGCAATAAACATAGTTGTCATGGCAGCTGTGTCCTGAACACACCTCCCCCACCTTTCTCAATTGTTCCAATTTACAGCGAATGTTTTGTAGCCAAGTTACGCAATCAACGACGATCTCACACACATCTTCCCAATTGGTGACAGGTGCGTGCGCAGCACTAAAAGTTCACGATTGAGATATAAGCGTGAACGTATTTCTCGGGGAATGGTTAGTCAATGCACCTGTACCAGACCAGCGATCCTCCTCAGAGAACGATATCAACGACTGCGGAAGGAAAATCGGCCCCTTTATCCCATGTGTATCAGTTCAAATATTTAGCTCTCTGATGTCAGAGCGTGTTTGACAGGTATTCGCACCTGATCTCGACAGATCTCATTTGGGTCTTTGAACATAAGCACTAGAGAAAAGTGAGGATGGTTGTGGGACAGACAACAGCAACCTGATACGAGAAGAGACGAGTCTCAGACAGCTGAACAGTCATTGCTGCCAACTACAGGCCCCGTATTATTCTCTTCTTAAATCTACACCCTGAGAGGAAGTTTGTTCCCTCAGGAAGATTTGGCCTACGTCAACCCCCAGCCCCCATTCAGTTATGATCATATTCATATATATGTCTATGGTTATGATGAGCTTGTATTTTGAAACTATAGTCTTCGATTCCGTCTTCCTTCTGTCTAGGTCATTGTGACTTAATTGAACATATGATGTCACAAAGGATAGGGGTAACGGGAGTCAGTCATGTGACATGTTCTCTCTCTTTCAGCTGCATGAGCCCTGCTCTGTTAGGCCCCGGCACAGCCATCCACCAGCCTCCAGGCCCAGCACAGCCATCCACCAGCCTCCAGGCCCAGCACAGCCATCCACCAGCCTCCAGGCCCAGCACAGCCATCCACCAGCCTCCAGGCCCGGCACAGCCATCCACCAGCCTCCAGGCCCAGGTACTCTTCTCCAGGTACAGCCCCCCTCCTCTCCAGGTGTGACATGGGCCACCTACACACTATAACGCAAATGTGCCGCTCACCCCCCCCTCCCAGGTAGCAGCGGCCAGGTGTCATGGAGTCCTCTAGCGAAGACGAGGAGGGCCGTACCTTCGTGCAGGTGGTCAGTGAGAAGTACAGCCCGGAGAACTTCCCCTATTGCCGTGGCAACAGGATGGGCGTGGTCCTGCTGCCTAGCCCCAAGGGCTCGCCCGTCAAAGGTCAGAGGTCAAATCTTCATTACATGGATGTGGATGTCAGAGTTGCTTTACATGCTAGAAACATTATCATATTATATATATTATATAAACTATGATGGTCATAATGTGTAATAGGTGACTACTCTACTACAAATTGTGCAACAAAACATATCACATGATGGGTAAAAAGATAAAGATCAAAAGCAGAAAATGTAAATTGCCCCCCCCAGACCGTCTGAACCTGCCCAGTGTGCTGGTGCTGAGCGGCTGTGGCATCACCAAGGCTGGAGACGAGGCGGAGGTCGCTGCCTTCTGCGCCCACGTGGTGGAGCTGGACCTGTCCCACAACCAGCTGCAGGACTGGGCAGAGGTGAGTTCCACTAGGCTCCAGAGCTCCAGAGCTGGGTTCTCACTAGGCTCCAGAGCTCCAGAGCTGGGTTCTCACTAGGCTCCAGAGCTGGGTTCTCACTAGGCTCCAGCGCTCCAGAGCTGGGTTCTCACTAGGCTCCAGAGCTCCAGAGCTGGGTTCTCACTAGGCTCCAGAGCTCCAGAGCTGGGTTCTCACTAGGCTCCAGCGCTCCAGAGCTGGGTTCTCACTAGGCTCCAGAGCTCCAGAGCTGGGTTCTCACTAGGCTCCAGAGCTCCAGAGCTGGGTTCTCACTAGGCTCCAGAGCTCCAGGAGCCTGTAGCTATTGCTTGTTCACTCAAATTAGATGTATTTGAACTACATTTACATTTACATTTAGTCATTTAGCAGACGCTCTTATCCAGAGCGACTTACAGTAAGTACAGGGACATTCCCCCGAGGCAAGTAGGGTGAAGTGCCTTGCCTAAGGACACAACGTCAGTTGGCATGACCGGGAATCGAACTGGCAACCTTCGGATTACTAGCCCGATTCCCTAACCACTCAGCCATCTGACTCCCCACTACCTAGAGTATTAACATCAATCGGTCATTAACCTTTTAACACACAACATCCTTCAGAGAGGTTCACTCATTCGTGTCTGTCTCTGCTCCCGGGTTGCCAGATTGGGACAATCGTTTCAAACATCCCCCGCCTGGACTTCCTGAACCTGAGCATGAACCCCCTGAGCGGGGTGGAGCTGCAGCCCACCCTGGCCGAGGTCTTCTCTAGTGTCCGTCGCCTCGTCCTCATCAACACGCGTGTCACCTGGGACACGGTGCACACTGTCACACGCCAGACCCCTGAGTAAGACCAGGTCACACAACAGACCCCTGAGTAAGACCAGGTCACACAACAGACCCCTGAGTAAGACCAGGTCACACAACAGACCCCTGAGTAAGACCAGGTCACACAACAGACCCCTGAGTAAGACCAGGTCACACAACAGACCCCTGAGTAAGACCAGGTCACACAACAGACCCCTGAGTAAGACCAGGTCACACGCCAGACCCCTGAGTAAGACCAGGTCACACGCCAGACCCCTGAGTAAGACCAGGTCACACAACAGACCCCTGAGTAAGACCAGGTCACACAACAGACCCCAGAGTACGACCAGGTCACACGCCAGACCCCTGAGTAAGACCAGGTCACACGCCAGACCCCTGAGTAAGACCAGGTCACAGTCAGCTGTGCTCTCCTCGTTCTGCAGAGAGTGATAAAGCTCCACTTGATCTGGATACCTCTGGTCTGGGTCAGCTCACCTTTGACCTCTGGGTTAGGGTTATCTTACCTCCTCTCACCTGGATGTGTACCTGTGTGTATCTACCTTTGTGTACCTGTGTGTGCGTGTGCGTGTGCGTGTGTGTGTGTGTGTGTGTGTGCACCTGTGCACCAGTGTGAGTCTTCTCTCCATGCGTTCTCCAGACTGGAGGAACTCTTCCTGTGCCTGAACGAGTTTGACAGCGTGAACGAGTCCAACACTCCCTGTCCATCCCTGCGCCTGCTGCAGATCACCGACAACCAGCTCCGGGACTGGCAGCAGGTCAGGAAGTTTGGGCCCATGTACCCTGGCCTGGACACCCTGGTGCTGGCCAACAACAGCCTGACTTCCGTCCAGGAACCTCCAGACACCCTGGAGAGGCTGTTCCCCAATCTGCGCAGCATCAACCTCAACAACTCCGGTACCACAACACGTACACAATCTCACACTGCCACCAGGACATGGTGGTCGTCAGAGTAGGGTTAGGATCAGTCGTCAGGGTAGAATAACAACGTTTTTAGTGTAAAAACAACTGGATAAGGAGTGTTTTTGTGTGTGTTGCTGTGTCGTGCGTGTGTGTGTCGCAGGGCTAAGTAGCTGGGAGGACATCGGGAGACTTCAGTTCTTCCCGAAGCTAGAGGAGGTCAGGGTGATGGGGATTCCACTGCTGCGGCCCTACTCCGACACAGAGAGACGCAGCCTCATAGTGGCACAGTGAGAGACACACACACACTACACAGAGAGACGCAGCCTCATAGTGGCACAGTGAGAGACACACACACTACACACACACACACTACACAGAGAGACGCAGCCTCATAGTGGCACAGTGAGAGACACACACACTACACAAACACACACACTACACAGAGAGACGCAGCCTCATAGTGGCACAGTGAGAGACACACACACTACAAACACACACACACTACACAGAGAGACGCAGCCTCATAGTGGCACAGTGAGAGACACACACACTACACACACACACACTACACAGAGAGACGCAGCCTCATAGTGGCACAGTGAGAGACACACACACACTACACACACACACACGCTACACAGAGAGACACAGCCTCATAGTGGCACAGTGAGAGACACACACACTACACACACACACACTACACAGACTCAGCCTCATAGTGGCACAGTGAGAGACACACACACTACACAAACACACACACTACACAGAGAGACGCAGCCTCATAGTGGCACAGTGAGAGACACACACACTACACACACACACACTACACAGAGAGACGCAGCCTCATAGTGGCACAGTGAGAGACACACACACTACACAAACACACACACTACACAGAGAGACGCAGCCTCATAGTGGAACAGTGAGAGACACACACACTACACACACACACACACTACACAGAGAGACGCAGCCTCATAGTGGCACAGTGAGAGACACACACACTACAAACACACACACACTACACAGAGAGACTCAGCCTCATAGTGGCACAGTGAGAGACACACACACTACACAAACACACACACTACACAGAGAGACGCAGCCTCATAGTGGCACAGTGAGAGACACACACACTACAAACACACACACACTACACAGAGAGACGCAGCCTCATAGTGGCACAGTGAGAGACACACACACTACAAACACACACACACACACTACACAGAGAGACTCAGCCTCATAGTGGCACAGTGAGAGACACACACACTACACAAACACACACACTACACAGAGAGACGCAGCCTCATAGTGGCACAGTGAGAGACACACACACTACAAACACACACACACTACACAGAGAGACGCAGCCTCATAGTGGCACAGTGAGAGACACACACACTACAAACACACACACACTACACAGAGAGACGCAGCCTCATAGTGGCACAGTGAGAGACACACACACACTACACACACACACACACTACACTACACACAGGTTTGTTTTACTATCCTAGTGAGGATCGACAATTCGCAATTCCCATTCAAAATGGTGCTGTCCCCCACTCCAACCCTAAAACTCATTTCTATCCCCCCCCCCTCCCCCTCAACACCCTCTAGAAATAGCATGTTAAGTTGTAGGGCCTAAGGAATGTCCCCACAAGGTCCTTCGGTTCTTAGTTTACTGTCCTCGTATGAGCACCTCTGATCTGCGTGGCCTAAATGTAGAAGCTGAGCCATAGGGACCTCTGACCCCTCGCAGGCTGCCCACGGTGTCTGTGCTGAACGGGAGTGTGGTGACTGACGGGGAGAGGGAAGACGCAGAACGGTTCTTCATCAGGCACTACCTGGACTGTCCTGAGGAGGAGCTGCCCCAGAGGTACCTCACACACACACACACACACACACACACACACGCACTACCTGGACTGTCCTGAGGAGGAGCTGCCTCAGAGGTACCTCACACACACACACACACATTTTTACATTTACATTTAGTCATTTAGCAGACACTCTTATCCAGAGCGACTTACAGTAAGTACAGGGACATTCTCCCCGAGGCAAGTAGGGTGAAGTGCCTTGCCCAAGGATACAATGTAATTTCGCACGGCAGGGGAATCGAACCGGCAAACTTCTTTTTGGTAACCCGATTCCCTAACCGCTCAGCCATCTGCCCCACATACATAGGTATATAAACGCATACACACACACACGCATAGATGTACACTCACATATTACACATAATATATATTTTTAAAGCGGTCCTCAACCATTTTCAGCGTGGTTTTACGTCAGAGTGATTCTTACATAACAAGAAACACCCCTTTTTATAATGATCTGGTTAGGCCTTGTCTCTCAGGATAAACTTAGTGTAACAGTGCAGCTATGAGATGACGGTAGAACTAACATCCATGGTAATGTTAAAACTGTCCATCAGAAACCTACTAACAAGATCTGGAAGCCTTACAACCATAACTTTGGGCAAGGCCTCTGGTTTGGGGAGCCTGGTTGGAGGTGCTGACCGTCATAGCACGTGGGAGGTGTTGACCTTAGCAGCATTCGGGGAGGTATATTGGGTATTGATGGGGGAAGTGTGGTCCCTGACTGGGGAAACTAACCTTTGGAAGAGACAATGCAGCCAGTCTGTGTATGTATCACTGAGGGTTAGGGTTAGAGACACAATGCAGCCAGTCTCTCCCCACTCAATGAGTCCTTTGTGCCCGGAATACTCTGATCGGAAAACCGATACACAAGGTAACAGGTTGATTTTTCGATGTACCTTTACTCTCTCTCTCCCTCTCACTCTCACTCCCTTTCTCTCTCTCTCCCTCCCTCTCACTCTCTCACTTTCACTCTCACTCCCTCTCCCTTTCTCTCTCTCTCTCACTCTCTCCCCCTCTCGCACTCTCTACCTCACATCAATACATGTGTTGGGGCTGGTGGTGTGTGTGTAGGTACCTACAGGCCTGCCAGCCCTTCTACAGGCCCAGACACGAGGATAGAACGGGCAAACTGGAAATGAACAGAATGACTTATAGAAAAGGGGGATCAGGGGTAAGGAAAGAGAGAGGGAAAGGGGGAAAGAGAGAGAGAGAGAGAGAGGGGGGGGGGGAGGAGGAAGGAAATCAACAACCTTTTAGTGCTCCATCTTTTAAACAGTGGATTAAAGGAGAGAGGGAGGGAGAGAGAGACAGCCAGGATGAAACAACAGACGATAGGACGAGAGATCTAGGCTAGATATGAGCGAGCCCCAGAGCTGCCGCCTGTTTGGAGGGAACTGCCCGTAATGCCACAGGTCTCCTAAGCCAACACACTTAGAAAAGGCATTTGGGGATCCCTGTGTTATCAGCAGCAATGTTATTTAGCAAAGTATACGTGCAGTTAGCACATTAAATCAGACCTTTTGAGCAAAATGGCTCCTTACAGAATGGGACGTTGTGTGTTGTGTGGACCCGGACTGGAATTCCCCAGCGAGCCCTGTGGGCCAGACTGAAACCCTGGCCAGGGACATGGCTTTGTGGGACGGCTTCTTGGGGAGGGAAGGGAAATTGCTTTGATTGGTCCAGCTGTTACAGTACCTTTGAAAGCGAAGGCTTTTTTATTTAATTGTTCCTGATGGCTTATCGGTACCCCTGCCTTCCCATGAGGAGGCTTTCTCACGGCAGAGAGACTGCAGTGTTGGCCGTGTACGCTGGCTATTACTACACTCACACACACACAGGTCCACAACACACACACACACACAGGTCCACAACACACACTCACGTCCACAACACACACACACACACACACAGGTCCACAACACACACACACACACACACAGGTCCACAACACACACTCACGTCCACAACACACACACACACACACACAGGTCCACAACACACACACACACACACACAGGTCCACAACACACACTCACGTCCACAACACACACACACACACACACAGGTCCACAACACACACACACACTCACGTACACAACACACACACACAGGTCCACAACACACACACACACTCACGTCCACAACACACACACACTCGCATAGCTGTGTATTTGATCGGGCACCATATTATATAACTGTCATCACCAGTCGTTAATTTCACCATCTTATCATGGTCAGGTACACAAACCTTCATCCTTAAAGCAGAAACTGTTGTTAATTTGAATAATCTGTACCACAGCATATGAAGAGTTGATTAGCAAATTAATGAGAACAAATAATGTTACTTTATTATTATTTTTCATTCCGGGTAGTATATATATTTTGTTTGTTTGTTTCCGTCCTCTTCTTTCTTCTTTTTCTGCTCTGAAGGAGATGAAGAGATCACAAGCTCTTCAGTTTCTTAAAAATGACCCACCTTCAAAGATCTAACCCCCCCCCCCCCCCCCCGCCCTCAGGTACCACAGCCTGGTGGCGAAGTATGGCCGCTTAGCCCCGTTGGTGGAGGTGGACCTGAGCCCGCGCTGCGCCCAGGTGGAGGTGCGCTGGGGCGAACAGGTGGAGCAGCTCAGCTTGAGGATGGAGCAGACGGTGGCCGACCTCAAGAAGGAGCTGAGAGCCCTTGTCCAGCTGCCCGCTAACGGCATGCGCCTCTTCTACATCAGCCGGGAGCTGCTGGGCTCCTTCGGCCCGGAGGAGATGAAGTACGGGTCCAGGGCGCTCCACTCCTACAGCATGCAGGACGGAGACGAGATCCTGGTGGTGCCCAAACTGAAGACACGCTCCACCTCCTCTGGGTCCTCGTAGACACCCCAGAGTCTCTCCACCTCCTCTGGGTCCTCGTAGACACCCCAGAGTCTCCCAACTTCCTGGGTCCTTGTGAATACTGACTAAACTGCTACTGAATAAGATTTTTATGAGATTACTTCTCTTTTTTTTCCACGTGTGTTGTGGTTTTGCATGGTCCTTACTCTCATTTGAAGGGTTTTAAACAAGGTGGGAGTTTCATAAAGAAACAGCTTAATGTGACAGACTGACGATATACTCATAGTAAGTGTTTTACTAGAGATCTGAGTTTAAGCATGTTTTTATATAGTTTTCCTTCTTCTGGCTCAGATGACACTCGACCAAATGAGAGATGTCCTGAGATAACCTGGGAGTTGACTTCACAAGGGCCAGAGTAAAGAAGTCTCCTATCAGGTGTTGTTAAAAGGACCGGAGAACAGAGACCACCGGAAAATGTTGACCTCAATTCAGGAAGCCAGCCAGCCACGGAGACAAGAGTGGGAGAGGGGTGAGGGTGATAGAGGGGTGAGGTTGAAGGGGGCAAGAGAAAGAGAGGGGTGAGGTTAAAAGGGGGGCGGGAAAGAGAGGTGGAAAGGTTGAAAGGGCGCGAGAGAGGAGAGGGAGTTGGCACTCATGTTGCTTGAGGTCTCCTGCTCTCTGTCTCTCCCATGAATAGAGCTGCTCTCCGCCCCTGGTGACGTGGTGGGGAGACCCCACCTGTACAGTAACCCCACACCGGCCGCTGTGACACATCCACTTCCCCCCCCTGCTTAGATTACAATGGGTTCACCCACCCACCAGCCTGCTGCCCTGCACCTCCACACCTCTCCTCTCCCACCCTAACATCCGACTGAGTTACCCAACACCTCCTCACCTTCCCCTCTCTCTCACCCCCCCCCCTCCTCTAACCTAACACCCATCTCTCCCCCAACCGCCACCTCTCTCCTTTTTAACACATCTTAAGATGGGAGAAACATTTATTTATCTTGGTGTTATTTTTAGGCCTATGTCGTTCTTCTTAACCAAGTGGGGTGGGGTGGAAAGATACCATTGATTTGTTATCTGCTGTGGTTAAATTACTAGCCCACTCTTCGTTTTAGATCATTATTCTGTGTTGATTTCTAAGTGTTTGTATGGGGAAATATTCTTAATATTGGACCCTTATTTACTATATGGGTGTGTCGTTTTTATGTGGGATTAAAATGGTAAAAGGTTTGAGATATCATTTGTTTTATATAATGTTAAGTTAGGCTACCGTCATTGAATCGGATGTGTTAAGCTGTGGAGTAGCATAGGCCACCTTTCTGATATATTTAACATGCACTGTTAAAACATAAGGATATTTTATTCACCATTACTAGATATGCAGACTACTGCTAGTCGACAGACTAGCATCCTTAATGATTGTAATCACAGTAGTAGTTTAAACATCGCTGGTGGATGAAATGTCACCACCGCCACACTGAAAGACGATATTCAGATAGGTTAAATATATTTTGTTAAGGGTTAATACTGTATTACCTGCAATACTGAGGCAATACTGTACCTTATATGTAGCTATGTTGCTTTCAGCAGTTATTTTAATTGAACAAGTATCAAACGGTAACTAGTTTTACGTTTTTTACTAGTTTTAGGAAATCACGTGCGGTTATAGGCCTAGGCCTACATTTTGCTTCTTGACAGACCATGTTGTAAATAAGATTTTTTTTTTATGGACCTGACTGGTCAAATGAAGGTTAAATAAACAATAAAAAAAGTATACTGTACACTGTGCCATACAGAATATTTCTTTGGGTAGAATGAAAATAATGGCATAATTTACGACAGCAACCGGAACTGTCGTGTTAGTTTGATATTCAGCAGCAGTAGCGCTAGCGCAGACAGTATGTTTTTAGTTTGATATATTCAGCCGCTAGCAAGTGCAGACATTATATTGCGTTATTTTGGCATATAGGCTACAGCAGATAGCAAAAACAGTATTTTGTGTTTGTTTGGTAGCAGCTAGCTAGCGCGTACAAGTGATAGTTTGGTATTCAGCAGCTAGCTAGCTAGCGCAGACAGCCTGTCTGTTGTCTTCATGGTATGCATGTGTTAAAAAGGCAGCTACGACTCCATTCCATGCGTCAGGTGCCTGGTTACTGGGACAACCCCTCCGTGGTCTTCTCTCGTCAGAGTCTAATCCTGATATCTGAGGGGTATATCTGAGAGACCGACACCTCCCCCTGCCTCAGACCCCTTCTCAGCATGACCCTGGGAAATGCAATCCCGATTTGCGGTGTTAACTGCAGCTCAGAGCCCATTAGAGGTTTCATATTAGCCACGAATGTGCTTCTCGAATCCCGAAAATGGAATGCACAGAGTGGGGTCAAAGTTTCCCTCCTACAGGTGACTTCTGTGGTTTCTGATTCACAGACGTATATGATGTCATGCCATGCTTTGGTCTACTGGAATAAAAAGCCCCTTTCTCTGTTTGGCTTTCACCTGTGTAAGGTGAGTTGTCTGACGATGAAGTCGCCTGCCCTCTTGATTCAATGGCCGTTCTACTCGTGTCTTCCTTTGTAGGTGTGAGTGTGTCTTTACTTACTTTTCGTAAGTAAGTTCTCCTTAGACTTTAAATGTTAGTCTTCTGCTTGAGGTGCCAAGAGTTCCTCCTCCTTCCTTCACCCATTCTAAACAGGAAGTGGACCCCTCAGACAGGAAGTGAACCACACAGGCAGGAAGTAGACCATACAGACAGAAAGTGGACCACACAGACAGGAAGTAGACCACACGGGCAACTTCTGCTTCAAGACCTGGACCAGTGACCTGGACTATAAACTTGGACTTTCGACCAGGATGTTTCCCTGGCCCGTAGGGTGATGGAGGGTGTGCCCCCAGTGGAGGTCAGACTGAGGCTGGAGACAGGGGGAGCTGTTCCAGAGCCTCCCTGAAATCTTGTCCCGCACCCAATCTTGGTCTGGGCAGCTGGTATCCTGATCTGGCCTGCTGCTTTATGGAGCTGTAGCAAGGGGCAACCAGGGCTGAACGGACCTCATTGTGTTCCCAACCGAAGGAGTCATTGGGAGGAGGAGTTTTGGGTTACGAGAAGGAGGTTCTTCATTGTGGAGCGAGGAGATGAGGGCAGGACAAGGCCAACTGCTGGGCAGAAGGGGAAGTCTGAGGACTGATATGGAGCTGTCGCCTGACGGGATTGGATGACTGTCGAACTAACCTCACCTGAAATCCTCCTCTGGACGTTGTTTTAGAGATGGTCTCGGTGGCTTCTGCCTTCGGTCCCCTGAAACGTTCCTGCCTCACCTACCTTAGTACCGTACCCTGTTGAGGAGCAAGAGTTCATTGAGTTTTGTCAGTGACGGTTTTAATTTTTTCTTTCACGATTTTATAACATCTCAAACCACGGTCTCTCCAGACCTGTCCTGTGCTCGGTTCCTCTGAACCCATGTGGTCCAGTTTGACCAAACCCTGTCCCCATTCCCAGTGACTCGCCCCAAACCAGCAGGAGAGACAGTCAGGCCTTCAGTACCAGGTGCCTGAAGAAATGTTTTGTTTGCGAGTGGGAAGAGAAGAGAGAAATCACGACTATCGTCTCATCTCGACCTCCCTCACTTCTCCGTCTTCATCGCTTCCCGAAAAACGCCGTCTCCGGAACAAGATGATTCCGTCCTGCTGGGATCGTGTTGTTTTTTTGTCTCCCTTTGTGCGTCTCTCTCTTTCACCAGTGGGTTAAGAGCATGTGTGCATTTACACAACAAGGCCTGAGAGGTGTAAAAGAATCCTCCACTGAGACCTTCTTCGCTGGTCAATAGGAGACCAGGGTCCACAGCCTTTCACGCATCCCACCCCGCCCTCTCCAGTTACTCCACTGTCCTCACCTTGACAAAGACCCGCCTGACTCCCTTCTCCTTCCCAGACGCTATCGGCATGGATCCACCTGCGATTTCCCCACACTAATCTCTCCAGGATCTATGGTAATGAAGTGTGTTGGGAGTCCATAAGGAGGTCCCTAATTAAAGGAAAGTCACAGTGGGTCCTAAGTGACTCATGTTAATTCTGTAATTCAATCCTCCCCAGGTCTTTGAAAACCAAGGTTTTAGTGTGTGTCTCTCTCTCTGTTTTTTGTCAATAAATGCCCCATAATGCATTGCTTTGACTTGTCTGAGCGCTCAGTTGGAAAGCTGTACAGAGTGACAGGGCTGAAGTAGACATCTACACATACTGTTCACACACACCTGTATACACATGCCTCAAGACTCACACGACACACACCATCTCACCCTCTGCCTGGAGGAAGATACGATCTATTAACAGTATTTACCTTTATTGTTTTCCCATTTCCAGAGTTTTTCTTTATTCGCTCTCCCCCCACTTTCTCTCATAGTCTTTCTCCTCTCACTCTCTCCCTCTGTCTTTTTCTCTCTCTCCTCCATAGTCCTCTCTCTCTCTCTGGTACATAGGTGTCTACATAGTCCCTCTCTCTCCCTTCATCTCTATGCTACATAGTCTCTTTCCCTCTTTCTCCTACATAGAGAGAGGGACTATCTGCTACAAAGTCTCCCTCTCCTACATAATCTCTATCCATCTCTCCTACATAGTCCCCCCACCCTATCTCTCTCTTACAGTCTCTCTCTCACTCAGACACAGTCTCTCTCTATGCTACATAGTTCCCCCCTCTCCGTCTCTCTTTCTCCTACATAGTCTCTCTCCCTCTCTCTCTCCGTTCACTCTGTTCCCCACCCTCTCCACCAACACTCTCCCCAAACACGGATCTCAGATAAAGTTGAACACTACCCCCTGGTGAAGTGAGCACCAGCCTCTCTACCAAAGCTTCCACACGGGCTGCCCTGTGCCCACTGAGAAGGAAACCTCTCGCTGCTTCTTTCAAATCCTGCGGACGCCCTGGGCGAGGACTCTGTCGCTTTCTGGGACCGGTTATTGACTCTAATCCTGCGTAAGTGGACGAGGAAGGGTTCCACTGCTGAGACCCCCCTCCTCCTCTCCCCCTCCCCTCCCCTCCCATCGGCTCAACCACCTTCCCCTCAGTCCTCCTTCACCCTTTTAAACTCTGGATGTTTCCCTGTTGGATGGAAGCTAGCTGCGTACTGGAGGCAGGCTGGTGAACGTGGTGAGGAGCTGCATGTGTGTGTACTGAAAGCAGGTGAGTTGTCTCTCCGTCCGTCTGTCTGTCTGCATCTGTCAGGCAGGTGCACCATCCATGGACAGGTGAAGGCACCTGGAGCTCATGACGAGCCAGGTGTCTCCTACCTGCGTGAGAGAATGCGGTGCGTGACAGAAGCGAAGCTGGAAAACACAGCTGATAGGACAGAAAAGCCTTCTGATAGCACTGGAATGTAACATGTAACACTGTCATTTAGCATGTAACACTGGAATGTAGCATGTAACACTGGAATGTAGCATGTAACACTGGAATGTAACATGTAACACTGTCATATAGCATGTAACACTGTAATGTAGCATGTAACACTGTAATGTAGCATGTAACACTGTAATGTAGCATGTAACACTGTCATGTAGTATGTAACACCGTCATATTGCATGTTTTGTGTCACGTTGGCTTTTGTGACACTGGCTACAGCTAGTGAAAGATGGGTGTCCCTGCAGGATTTATGATTGTGATTTCTTGTTTTATTCACCAGATTAATATGAGCAATTAATATGATATGTAACAGTTCACTCTGCATATGTGTTACCTACTGTAAGTGTTGGTTGATAGCCTGCCCTTTGTTTTATGTGGGGATGTGTACAGCTATGATGAAGATCATTAGGATGGGTTTAGTTCAGGGTATCTGACTACAGATGGAGATCACAGGTTTAAATCCGCTCCTGTGCGTCAGTTTAGAGCGTCTGCCAGATGAAGACATTCCTGTGTTTTGTAGGGCTGTCTTGGTCATCGATGTCTCTGGAGAGGGTCTGTTAGCCAGGGGTCTTTGTGTTAGACAATGGCGTTTATCTAAATGGCTCTGCAACACGCCTGGCTCAATGCCTGTCAGATAAAATGTGGCTACAGCGTTGGTGCTAATCTGAAACAGTCACACCAACTGTAGTGCCAATCTGAAACAGTCACACCAGCTGTAGTGCTAATCTGAAGCAGTCACACCAGCTGTAGTGTTAATATGAAACAGTCACACCAGCATTGCTGCTAATCTGAAGCAGTCACACCAGCTGTAGTGCTAATCTGAGCATTGCTGCTAATCTGTGCTGCCTGGTTGATGACTGCAGCATGATAATCTGCAGACCTAACCCCAGCTCATTAGGTCATCAAACTACTTAAAGGACGTGAAGATTTGAGAGAGAAATACTGGATTGACGTGACGTTTCTGCGAAGCATTTCAGATATGTGTCTTGTTAAAAAGAACTGTTTTTTAAATGAAATAATCTCATCCCAGGTAAACTGGATTTGGAATGCTTTATTCCGTATGCAAATCACCAGTGGATTAACATTCCACCTAACAGCAGAACTGAAACATCAGCCGCAGAGGAGGCAGAGAGGATGAGGAGAGTCTAACCACAGCACATCACCCTGATCCACATCTGCCATCCAATCTATCCACTTGGCTTTATGTTCAGGCTCAGCCACGGGCAGCTATCCAAGACAGTCAGCCTCCCGGGGGTCCTGGCACCCTCACTTGCTCGATTAAAGCCATTAGCGTCCCGCTGTTAATGCCCCCCCCCCCCCCCTTGGTGCCACAAGGACCGTCCGCCCCCTCCTGGGCAACGGGGCTCTTAAACAGAGGTGGTAATGAGGTCCCAGGCAGGCTGGGTCTCTGAGGGTGAAGGGGGGCGGGGGGCGGGGGGCGGGGGGCGGGGGGACCCTGGCACCAGGAGGACCCTTCCATGGTGGACTCACACGGGAGTCGCAAGGCGAATGTGATCCTCACACATTGTTCCTAACGGCATAATGGGGTCTTTTCAGGGCTCGTCTAACAGTGCCGGGGCGAGGGTTGGGGCCGGGGGGTCCTGGGGGACAACTGGGAGACGGATCTTAAAGCAGTTACATGTCGTAAGGCCCTCTGGAGCGCTGGCCCGCTGGAGCGCTGCTCTTGTCTGCGCCGTTTTATGAGAAACTGGCCGTGACTCACTTTGACCCTTTGGCATTTACACTTGGCCTCGTTCAGCCTCACACAGCCTTTCACCCTCAATGAAGTTAAGGACAATAACGTTTGTCTTAATCTCAGCTACCAGGCAGAGTACAGAGCTACAATGCAATGATAACATCTCAAAATGATATACAGTTCAGCCACATGTGACATCTGAAGTGCATCCTCGATTTTGTGAGTGCCTCCTCTTCCCGAGTGGCACAACAGGATCTCCAGTGATGCTCCATCCCCATGTTTCTCCCCCCAGGATGCTGAGGCCAGTCACTCCAGTCATTCTGCTCCACCTCCTTGCTGTTGTTGTTCAGAAAGGAGGTAAGCAAGTTTCTTCTGGTCCCAGTCTACACTCGCTGCAGTGATTACAGTTACAGTGTTTCTCCAATACACAGACATGAGAGAGTAATCTCCCCTCAGTCTGAGGCAAAGCCCTCCATTCCTGTGATATCTGAGCGCCCTTCCAGTCAATACCTCTTATTCTTCCCTCCGCTAAAACAAACATAGCATTGATCTTATCTGATCCTCTCTGAAATCTCAGTTAATAATGTATCAGGTGACCTGATGATCCCCCACCCTCTAGGTGTGTGTGGGCTAGAGTTAGGGCTGGGGTTCGCTTCACTGACTCCTGCTATCCTTCCTCCTCTCTCCCTCCTCTCCTCCTCCTCTCCCCGTCTCCTTCCTCCTCTCCTCTCTCCCTCCTCTTCTCCTCCTCTCCCCCTCTCCTTCCTCCTCTCCTCTCCTCTCCCCCTCTCCTTCCTCCTCTCCTCTCTCCTCTCTCCCTCCTCCTCTCCCCCTCTGCTTCCTCCTCTCCTTCTCCCCTCCTCCTCCTCTTCTTCCTCCTCTTCTTCTCCTTCCCTTCCTCCTCTCCTCCTCTCCTCCCGTCCCCTCCTCCTCTTCTCCTCTTCTCCTTCCTCCTCTCCTCTTCTGCTCCTTACTCTCCCCCTCCTTCTCTCCTCTCCTCCTCTCCTCTCCTCCTCTCCTCCTCTCCTCCTCTTCTCATCTTTTCCTTCCCTTCCTCCTCTCCTCCTCTCCTCCTTCCTCTCCCCTTCCTTCTCCCCTCCTCCTCTCCTCCTCCTCTCCTCCCTTCTCTCCTCCCTCCTCTCCTCCTCTCCTCCCTCCTCTCCTCCTCTCCTTCCTCTTCTCCTCTCCTCCTCTCCTTCCTCCTCTCCTCCTTCCTCTCCCCCTCCTTCACCCCTCCTCCTCTAGCCAGTTCTCAGGACATCCTCTACCCTTACGGACCAGCCCACAGGGACCTGGAAACCCCTAAGATGGACGACGGCAGTTCAACTGAAATAGTTCTACTCATGCCGTTTGTCTTCTTCAACGTCCCCTACCGGTCCATCTACGTAAGCACTCGTCCTCATTCTCCTCTCTTCATCACCGGCTTTATCTTGTAACTTTATTAATGAGTTTCTTCCAGAGATCATCCACCTTGTAGATAGGTAGGGTTGTAGTTAGGGGTGTGTTAGCTGGAATGTATGGGGTTTGTGGTTGTATGGGATAGATTTTTTAAATGTTATATGCCTACACACTGCAACCACATTTTCTGAGGGAAATAAATGAAGAGGAACTGAACTGCAAAGCTCTCAGCCTGTCGACCCTCTGGAGTGTATTTCCGTTGTGTTTAACAGCAACTTTTCTTCCCCTCAGGTCAACAACAACGGCGTGATCTCGTTCAACGTGCAGGTGAGCCAGTTCACCCCCGAGGCCTTCCCTCTCAGCGACAGCCGCTCCTTCATCGCTCCACTCTGGGCAGACGTGCACAACGGTATCCGTGGAGACATCTTCTACCGGGAGTCCACTGAGCCGCATCTGCTGGAGAGGGTCACGCAAGATGTCCGGAAATACTTCCAGAACCTTCCCACGTTCACCGCCACCTGGGTCTTTATTACTACCTGGCACCAGGTCACGTTCTACGGAGGCAGCCAGACCACACCGGTAAAATGCTTACTCCTCTCCTATCCTATCCTATCCTCTCCCCTCTCCTCTCCTCTCCTCTCCTCTCCTCTCCTCTCCTCTCCTCTCCTCTCCTCTCCTCTCCTCTCCTCTCCTCTCCTCTCCTCTCCTCTCCCCTCCTCTCCTCTCCTCTCCTATCCCCTCCTCTTCTATCCTATCCTCTCCTCTCCCCCCCTCTCCTCTCTTTTCTTCTCCTCTCCTCCCCTCCCCTCCCTTCCCTCCCACCCCCCCTCCCACATCAGCAATTCATTTTTTATCTGTACATGTGTGATGTTGTGCGGTGCTTCCTGTGTGATGTGATGTTGTGCGGTGCCTCCTGTGTGATGTGATGTTGTGCGGTGCTTCCTGTGTGATGTGATGTTGTGCGGTGCCTCCTGTGTGATGTGATGTTGTGCGGTGCTTCCTGTGTGATGTGATGTTGTGCGGTGCCTCCTGTGTGATGTGATGTTGTGCGGTGCCTCCTGTGCGCAGGTGAACACGTTCCAGACGGCGCTGATCTCAGACGGGGCGGCGTTCTTCTCCATGTTCAACTACGGGGAGATCAACTGGAGCACGGGCACAGCCAGCGGGGGGGACCCGCTTACAGGGCTGGGGGGCACGACAGCACAGGTAGGGTCACCCTGCACCGGGGGTGCAGGACGGGGGACGAGGGACACTAATGTGGTGTGCCGATTTCCTGACCCCCTGTTTCCTTCCCCTCCACCCTCTCCAGTCAGGCTTTAACGGAGGCGATATCGGACATTTCTTCAACCTGCCGGGCTCGCGGTCCAACGACGTGGTGAACATGGAGCAGACCACCAACGTCAACATGCCTGGGCGCTGGCTCTTCAGGGTGGACACCGACCTGATCGATCCGGCCAATGGCTGCAGCTTTAACGGTATCAGCTGACCTGAGCTTCTTGAAATGACTCGAGCTGTTATCAGACTTAATAACATCCTCATCCCTAGTCCCGGTACGGAGCTCATGCCGTAGCTCCCTCTTCCCAGGGCGCTACTACCGTCGAGGGGAGATCTTCTGGCTGTCGGACCAGTGCTCCCAACGCTGCCGCTGCCTGGACCTGGACAACCGTGTCTCGTGCCAGGAGGCCCCCTGCGGGCAGCTGGAGACGTGCGAGCAGCAGGAGGGCGCCTTCTACTGCCAGCCCACCCGCACCAGCACCTGCGTGGTGTTCGGGGACCCGCACTACCACACCTTCGACGGCTTCCTGTACCACTTCCAGGGCACGTGCTCCTACCTGCTGGCCCGGCCGTGCTGGGAGGTGGCCGGCCTGCCCTTCTTCAGCGTGGAGGCCAAGAACGAGAACCGCGGCATGGCCACCGTGTCCTGGCTCCGCGACGTGACGGTGGAGGTGTACGGGCACCGCGTCACCCTGCCCAAGGGATCCCCGGGGACCGTGCAGGTGAGGAGGGCGGGGCTGCTGCCGAGGGGGCGGGGCCGTCACGAGTGATCGCCATGACAACGTACACGTGCATGTACTGTATACTTTAATCAGACGCTTTAATCCAAAGCGATGTGTGAACAGTGCATGTTCAGGTGGACAGAGTGATAACTGTATTCTCTGTGTTCAGGTGGACAGAGTGATAACTGTATTCTCTGTGTTCAGGTGGACAGAGTGATAACTGTATTCTGTGTTCAGGTGCACAGAGTGATAACTGTATTCTCTGTGCACAGAGTGATAACTGTATTCTCTGTGTTCAGGTGCACAGAGTGATAACTGTATTCTCTGTGTTCAGGTGGACAGAGTGATAACTGTATTCTCTGTGTTCAGGTGGACAGAGTGATAACTGTATTCTCTGTGTTCAGGTGGACGGAGTGATAACTGTATTCTCTGTGTTCAGGTGGACAGAGTGATAACTGTATTCTCTGTGTTCAGGTGCACAGAGTGATAACTGTATTCTCTGTGTTCAGGTGGACAGAGTGATAACTGTATTCTCTGTGTTCAGGTGCACAGAGTGATAACTGTATTCTCTGTGTTCAGGTGGACAGAGTGATAACTGTATTCTCTGTGTTCAGGTGGACAGAGTGATAACTGTATTCTCTGTGTTCAGGTGGACAGAGTGATAACTGTATTCTCTGTGTTCAGGTGCACAGAGTGATAACTGTATTCTCTGTGTTCAGGTGGACGGGCTGATAAAGACCCTGCCTGTCCAGCTCCAGCTCGGCGCCGTGAAGGTGTACCAATCCGGCGTGGCCGTAGCCTTGGAAACGGACTTTGGTCTCCTGGTGACGTACGACGGGCAGCACTACGCCTCCATCTCCCTCCCCAGCTCCTACTTTAACAACACCTGTGGTCTGTGCGGCAACTACAACGACGACCCCGCCGACGACCCCGTGCTTCCGGACGGCACGCTGGCAGAGAGCGTGGTGGAGCTGGGTGGCAGCTGGAGGGCGGAGGACACAGACTGGCGCTGCACGGACGGCTGCGCCCAGAACTGCAGCCTATGCGAACCAGCCACCGAGGCATTCTACTTCCGCTCGGACTACTGCGGCCTCATCAACAAGACGGACGGGCCGTTCCGGGACTGCAGGGCGGTGGTGGACCCCACGGCGTTCGTGTACAGCTGCGTGTACGACATGTGCAGCAACAGGGATAACATCACCACGCTGTGTCAGGCCATCCAGGCCTACGCTCTGGCCTGCCAGGCCCTTGGGGTCACCATACGACCCTGGAGGTCGCGCACCTTCTGTGGTGAGTCGTGGGGTCGCCAGGTCTAACCCTAACCTTAACTTACTCAAACCCTAAATAATATAACCTACTCAACCTTAATGTACTTCTTTACTTACACAGTATTCTGTTGCTCTTACCTTAACCTTGACTTACCCTAACCTTAACTTAACCCTTCTCCTGAATATCCCTTAACCCTAACCCACCTTAAAGCATTACTTCATAGAATACTTCTGTATTCTATGACATCCCACACCACAACAAGGCCCTCCCCTTTTTCACCTAACCTCCCGTCTCCCGTCCTGATTGGTCACCAGCTCTGACATGCCCAGCATCCAGCCAATACCAGGTGTGCACCAGCGCTTGTCCCGCCTCCTGCTCGGACCTCACGGCCCACCTGTACTGCGCCCACCCCTGCACGGAGGGCTGCCAGTGCGACCCGGACCACGTTCTGAGCGGCAGCCGCTGCGTGCGCCGCGACGAGTGCGGCTGCGAGCGAGACGGCATCTACCACCACCTGAACGCCACCTTCTGGGCGGGGCCGGACGGCGAGGCCGGGGAGTGCTCCCTGCGCTGCGTGTGCGGGCCGGCCGGGGAGATCGCCTGCTTCAACGACTCGTGCCGGGAAGGGGAGGTGTGCGGCGCCGAGCTGGGCCTGTTGGGCTGCTACCCCCGCAGGGAGGGCTCGTGCTCGCTGGGCCAGAGCCTGGTGGTGGCCTCCTTCGACGGGGTCTCCCTGCCCTTCCAGGACGAGAACTCCTACTACCTGCTGAGGAGCTGCGGCGCGATGCCGCCCAACGTGTCGTCGGTGGAGGTGAAGATGGGTCGGCGGCTGGCCAACAAGGGGCCGGCCTGGCTGAGACCCGTGGTGGTACGAGTCGCCAACCTGGAGGCCCAGATCGGAGGGTCCGACTTCGACATTGTGAAGGTCGGTGGTCAGTTGTGTGAAGTAGCCGGGGGTGGAGGCCAGGAGGGGGCCTGGGGGAGGGGGGGGTCTGGGGGAGGGGGGGGGCCTGGGGGAGGGGGGGGCCTGGGGGAGGGGGGGGCCTGGGGGAGGGGGGGGTCTGGGGGAGGGGGGGGGCCTGGGGGAGGGGGGGGGTCTGGGGGCCAGGAGGGGGCCTGGGGGAGGGGGGGGGTCTGGGGGCCAGGAGGGGGCCTGGGGGAGGGGGGGGGCCTGGGGGAGGGGGGGGCCTGGGGGAGGGGGGGGGGGTACTCAACTTCAAATGAGTATCCAAAAAAGTATATCAATAATATCAACAATTCCTTCATTCTGAATGAGAGTGTTGCATGTCGCCTCCTCCCAGCTGAACGGAGAGCCTGTTCTCCTGCCCTACATCCACCCCCTGGACACCCTGATGATCTACCGCGCCCACGGCAACGCCACGGTGGTGGAATCCAGCGGCCTGCTCCGCGTGCGCTACACGCGCCAAGGCTTCCTCAACATCAGCCTGTCCACGCTCTTCTTCAACTCCACCTGCGGCCTGTGCGGCGTATTCAACGGCAACGCCAGCGACGACCTGCGCCTTCCCAACGGACGCCTGGCCGAGTCCGTCGAGCTCTTCACCGACGGCTGGCGCGCCATCGCGGACGACCTCACCTGCAACGGCGACTGCGACGACCTGTACCGCATGTGCACCGACCTCAGGCTGTACCAGAGCCCCTGGATGTGCGGCAACATCAACGACCCGGGGAACAGCTCCTTCCTGGTGTGCCACGCGGCGGTCAACCCCTCCCCGTTCTTCAGGAACTGCCTGTACAACATGTGCGTGAGGGAGGGCAACCGCTCTGCCCTCTGCTCCTCGCTGCAGGCATACGCCTCCGCCTGCCAGGACGCTCAGGTGGGCCTCGCACCCTGGAGGAGCGCCACCAACTGCCGTGAGTAGATATGACACCTCAGGGCTAGGAGGGAGGAGGCATGCATGTGCTAGGAGACATGGGCATTCACTCAGATTAGGCTGGAACATTTCTATAAAAACCTTGTTTTTAAGGACTCATAGCAGTCATTTTTAACTTATTTTTCTCCACTTTTCTCCCCCCTCCCCTCTCCTCTCTCTCTCTCCCTTCGTCTCCCTCCAGCCCTCCCCTGCCCAGAGAACAGCCACTTTGACGAGTGCACTCACGCGTGCCCCCTGACCTGCACCAACCTGGACCTGCCGGCGGAGGAGCCCTGCCCGCTGCCCTGCCAGGAGGGCTGCCAGTGCGAGGAGGGCTTCGCTCTGAGGGACGGCCTCTGCGTGGCCAGGAGCGACTGCGGCTGTGTCAGTCAGGGACACCAGCTGGAAACCAACCAGACCTTCTGGACAGACTGGGAGTGCCAGGAGCGATGCTTCTGCAACGGTTCGGACAACAGCGTATACTGCATGCTGGCTTCCTGCGCGCCCGAGGACTTCTGCCAGGAGATGGACGGCCTCTACTTCTGCCAGCCCCGCACCGAGGCTATCTGCGTTGCTGCCGGTTACAGCCACTTCCTGCCGTTCGGCGGGGTGCCCTTCGAGCTGCAGAGCTCCTGCACTCTGAGGCTGGCTACTACGTCCTGCGGGGGTAGGGAGGGGCAGGCGGAGGAGGACGGGGACCAGTTTAGGGCTGGGACCTCCAGCTTCTTTCCTGAGTTCAAACTCATGGCCCGCAACGAGCAGAGAGACACTGGCCAGGCCATCTGGGTGAGGGGGTTCGTCCTGGACGTGTACGACTTTGAGATCGAGGTGTCTCGGAGCTACAAACACACAGTTACGGTGAGTGTGGTGTGGTGGGAAGAGGGCAGGGGAATGGGGCGGAGCCAGGCTGTGAAATGGTTTTCATTTAGGAGAAGAAATCATTTGTGTGGGAGAAGAAATTGTTTAGGAGAAGAAATAGTTAATTTAGGAGAAGAAATTGGTCAAATAGGGGGAACTAAGGAGAAGCAGAGAGAACACGCTCACTTTTCATCAGAGAATGTATTAGAAACATTCCAACATGTGTTCGGGCACCTTTTCATTTCAATAAGTACTTTTCCCTCCATGGAAAAGGTACGACTGATGACTTGTGAAGGTCAAGGCTGTTGAATGTGTGAGGAGGGAGTTATTTCTAATCAAGCCGATAGAATAACAGAGCAAAGACCGGATTCCTCTTTGATTGGCTTAAGGTGGATCTTATTTCAATCGGCATCTTTTATCAGACTGGATTGGGCTCAGAAGAAAGTTTAACCTGAGTGACATTTTGGAATGGCTTCACAAACCAACCCAAAGATCTGAAGAGGGCCAGAAACTAGCTACCTCCAGCCTGTCCACACACAGCCTACATACCTCACACACACATACACACATGTGGCCTAACACACACACACACACCCAAGCACACACACATATGCCCTAACACACACGCACACGCACACACACACACACACACACACACACACACACACACACACAAGCACACATAAACAATCATATACCTTACCACACACACCCAAGCACACACACATATGCACACACACATATGCCCTAACACCCATGCACACACACACACACACACACAAGCACACATAAACAATCATATACCTTACCACACACACACACACACACATATCAGTAACTACACAAGACCGCCCTTTACATGGACATCTTGCCTTCCCCAGGTGAACAAAGAGCGTCTGCACATGCCCGTGAAGCTGGGAGCGGGCAAGATCAACATCTTCTCCCTGGGCATGCAGCTGGTGCTGAAGACAGACTTCGGGCTGACGGTGGCCTTTGACTGGAACACCCTCCTCCTGCTCACGCTGCCCCGCAGCCTCTACAACAGCACCTGTGGCCTGTGCCAGGGCCTCCCCCTCTCCGCGCCCGTGCTGAGCACCAGCGACTGGGGCATGGCCTGGGCCGAGAGGGACTCCTTCTGCCAAGTGGGCTGCGGTGACTCGTGTCCCCGCTGCGGCGTGGTCGAGAGGGGGCTCCCCGGAGACGGCCCGCTCCTGGTCGCCGACGGCAACTCCGACGGGAACGAGGTGGGCATGCGCTTCCACATGGGCGACGGGCTGTACGTGTTCGTGGAGCCGGAGGCCGTGAGGCTGTGCGGCCTGATCGTGGACCGCGGGGGCGTGTTCGCCCGCTGCCACAGCAAGGTGGCGCCAGCGTTCTTCTACCAGAGCTGCCTGCAGGACACGTGTCTGGACCAGGGAGCACAGGACACCATCTGCAACTGGCTGCAGGTGTACGCCAGCACCTGTCACACCCAGGGGCTGCTCGTGGTTGGCTGGAGGATGGACACGCCCTGTGGTGAGCAGCTGATTGATTTAGATTCAGGCCCAGATGAGCACCTGCTCCAGGTGTCCTTCTGTTGCTGTCACATGAGCAGTCTGCTCTAAACATGTTTATGTTCTCTTTGGCTTTTGGCTCTTTTCCTTTAATATTCCTTAAGCATTGGGAGCTGTTTTATCCTGTCATTGCTGTACTTCTATCTACATTATCTATACAGGATATGCCTTATCTTCCTGCTATAATTATTTCACCTCCTGTAAAGCACTTTGGTCAACCATGGTTGTTTTAAACGTGCTCTATAGATAAATATCGATTGATTGAGTGATTGGTCCTCTGTCCAGTCCTGTCCTGCCCGGCTAACAGCCACTACTCCAGCTGTGTGCCGGTGTGCCAGCCCCAGTGTGCCCCTGCCCGCGGCCAGAGGGACTGCAGCCCGGACTGCGTGGAGGGCTGCCAATGTGACCCCGGCTTCGTCCTCAACGGCAAGAGCTGCATCCTGCCCCAGAACTGTGGCTGCTACACCGACGGGAAGTACTTTGAGGTGAGCCTGACCCCTGACCCTTGAACCTAACTATGACCTGACCCTAACCCTAACCCTGACCCTCTTAACCCTAACCCTAACCCTCTTAACCCTAACCCTGACCCCTTTTAACCCCAACCCCAGTCGAAGCAGCTGTTCTGGAACAGTGACTGCACCAAACGCTGTCAGTGCATTGGCCGTAACCTGGTCCAGTGTGACCCGCGGCGCTGCAAAGCGGAGGAGGAGTGTACTCTGAGGTACGGGGTGAGAGGCTGCTTCCCTCGGCGCTCCCAGCACTGCGTGGCGTCTGGGGGAGGGGTGTTCAGGACCTTCGACGGGGCGTCCCTGCGCCTGCCCGCCTCCTGCTCATTCGTCCTGTCCACCAACTGCCACAAGCTGCCAGATCTCTCCTTCCAGCTCATCGCCAACTTCGACAAGTGGAGCACGCCTAACCTGACCACCATCTCCCACGCTTACCTGTACATCAACGAGGAGAACATACTGATCTCTGGCAGCACTGTCAAGGTGAGGAAATAGCCTCTTCCTTCACCTCACCTGTCACCCTCACCTGTCCACAAACAGATCCTCAAACTCCCACTTCACCTGCCCTCCCTCCACCTCACCTGTGCCTGAACACCCCCTCTCCTCTCCCCCCCCCTCACCTGCCCATCCTCCCCCAGGTGAACGGGACTCCGGTGACCGTGCCCTTCGTCACTGGGCTGATGACACGCGTGTCCACGTCGGAGGGCTTCCTGGTCATCGACACGCCCCTTGACATACAGGTGAGCTCCTGGGTTCAACACATCACGGTTCACTTTATTTACAGTCTCACTTCCTGCTCCCTCTCTCTCACTTCCTGTTTCCCCTACCTCTGACTTCCTGCTTCCTTTACCTCTAATTTCCGGCTCTCCTCTAACTTCCTGTTTCCTCTCCGCAACTTCCTGCTTCCTCTCTCTCTTGTTGTCTGTGTGCTCCCAGGTGCGCTACAATCGCTTCAACACCTTGAGCATCACCATGGGCCCGCGCTTGCACAACAAGGTGTGTGGGCTGTGTGGCAACTTCAACGGGGACCCCAGCGATGACTTCATCACCTCCAGGGGCAAGCCTGCCATCAGCGCGCTGGAGCTGGCGCAGAGCTGGAAGACCAACGGCATGCAGAACAGGTGAGGGGGGCAGAGAGGAGGGGGCATCTAGAGCTTTGCAGGTATACTGTACAGATGGGGGTGCAGTCATTTTAGAAGGGCAACAAGTGTTTTACAGTATTACAGGATACTATAACGATGGGATTGCATGTCTTTTCTATCCTCTTCTTCACCTTCACCTTCCTCACCTCCGTCTTCCTCTCATCCCCCATATTCTCCTCCTCCTCTCTTCTCCTCCCCCCCTCTTCCCCTCCTCCCCTCCCCTCCTCTCCCTTCCTCCCCCATCCCCTCCCGTCCACAGCTGTGATGAGACCCAGTACGTGGCTCTGGCCCAGTCCTGTGAGAACACGGCCGTGCTGGGCCTGCAGGGGGAGGACGGCTGCCAGAAGCTTACCCAGGCCAAGGGCTTCTTCCAGCCCTGCCACGGCCTGCTGGACCCCAGGCCCTTCTACCAGTCCTGCTACCTGGACGGCTGCTACAACCACCGCAAGGCCCAGGTGTGCGGCTCGCTGGCGGCCTACGCAGAAGCCTGCCGCTCCCTGGGAACACTCACCACCAAGTGGATCACCCAGGAGAACTGCTGTAAGGGGGGGGGGCAGATCACATGGGCGGGGGGGGCAGAGAAGGCACTAGAATGGAGAAGATTGGGGCAGGTCACAGGCATGTACATTTACATTTACATTTAGTCATTTAGCAGACGCTCTTATCCAGAGCGACTTACAGTAAGTACAGGGACATTCCCCCCGAGGCAAATAGGGTGAAGTGCCTTGCCCAAGGACACAACGTCATTTAGTACAGCCGGGAATCGAACCGGCAACCTTCTGATTACTAGCCTGATTCCCTAACCGCTCAGCCACCTGACTCCCTGATGTAAGACACTAGCACTGAGAGGCAGAGAGGAGGGTAGAGAGAAGCAGGGCATGCTGTAAAGACAGGCTCCCAACTTGGGAGGGGTGGTTCAGCCGAGCAGGTTGCGACGTGTAAACAGGTTAAGCGTGGGTAACACACATGCAGGGGTGGTCAATGGGAAGGCAGAGACAGCTAACATGGTGTGTGGACGTGTCTTTAGCAGAATGGATCTATGACCCCTGCGCAGGAGAGATCTGCACCAACAACACCTGCGAGCAGGAGAACGGAGGAGATCTGTGTGGCTGCCCTGAGCTGCCTAGCAACCCAGGGGGTGGGTATGGCTCTAATGTAACCCTACATTCCATAACCTGAAACCCTACCCTCAACCCCATAACCCTAACTTCATCCCATGACCCTAACCCCCCACCACCTAACCTCATCCCCATGACCCTAACCCCCAACCACCTAACCTCAACCCCATGACCCTAACCTCTGACCCCTGACCCATCAGGAGAGGATGACATCCTACAGGCTGAGGTGACATGTAAGCACGCCCAGATGCAGGTGTCCATCTCCAAGTGCAAGCTGTTCCAGCTGGGCTTCGAGCGTGAAGACGTCCGCATCAACGACCAGCACTGCCCCGGCATCGAGGGAGAAGACTTCATCTCCTTCCACATCAACAACACCAAGGGACACTGTGGTTCAATTGTCCAGGTTAGGAGGGGGTTAGTTGGGCTTCATTGTCCAGGGCGGAGGGGGGGGAGCAGAGCTCCAACAGGGGTAGAGTTCCCTCTGAACACCTGTTCTGTTTCCCACAGTCAAACGGCACTCATATACTGTACAAGAACACTGTGTGGATTGAGAGCGTCAACAACACAGGCAACGTCATCACCAGGGACAAGACCATCAACGTTGAGTTCTCCTGCGCCTACGAACTGGACCTCAAGATCTCCCTGGAGACCGTGCTCAAGCCCATGCTCAGGTGGGTCGCACCACATGACCACTCAGGTCACCTGACAGGATGGATCACATGACCACTTGGGTCACACGACCACTACGATCCCGGCACGTAAAATAATTTCACGATTCACGATTTTCCGTTTTCGCCAGAAGCCAGTACCAGTACCTCATTTGACCAATATTCTAAATAATATAACTAAATACATTTACATTTAGTCATTTAGCAGACGCTCTTATCCAGAGCGACTTACAGTAAGTACAGGGACATTCCCCCCGAGGCAAGTAGGGTGAAGTGCCTAGCCCAAGGACACAACGTCAGTTGGCATGACCGGGAATCGAACTGACAACCTTCGGATTAATAGCCCGATTCCCTCACCGCTCAGCCAACAGACTCACATTATCAATAATCTCCTCATCTGTCTCCCCGTCTGCAGTGTGATCAACCTCACCCTGCCCACCCAGGAGGGCAACTTCATCACCAAGATGGCGCTGTACAAGAACTCCACCTACCGGCAGCCGTACCGGGAGGGGGAGGTAGTTCTGAGCACCAGGGACATCCTGTTCGTGGGCGTTTTTGTGGAGGGGGCGGACGAGAACCAGCTCATCCTCATTGTCAATATGTGCTGGGCCACGCCGTCTCGCTACAGCAGTGACCGGCTGAGATACATCATCATAGAGAGAGGGTAGGTTGGAAGGTAGGAGGTTGGGATGGTAGGAGGTTAGGAACCTGGAGGTCTTCCTGCAACTTGAACAGAGTTCTCCTGTCGTAAAGGTGTCCCAACATCAAGGACAACACCATCGGCATGGCAGAGAACGGCGTCTCTCTCACCTGCCGCTTCCACGTTACCGTCTTCAAGTTCATCGGCGACTACGACGAGGTGCACCTGCACTGCGACGTATCTCTGTGCGACTCCGAGACCAACGCCTGCAAAGTGGTGAGCACCTACTGTCACCTCTCTCGCTGATACTACTGTCACCTCTCTCGCTGATACTACTGTCACCTCTCTCGCTGATACTACTGTCACCTCTCTCGCTGATACTACTGTCACCTCTCTCGCTGATACTACTGTCACCTCTCTCGCTGATACTACTGTCACCTCTCTCGCTGATACTACTGTCACCTCTCTCGCTGATACTACTGTCACCTCTCTCGCTGATACTACTGTCACCTCTCTCGCTGATACTACTGTCACCTCTCTCGCTGATACTACTGTCACCTCTCTCGCTGATACTACTGTCACCTCTCTCGCTGATACTACTGTCACCTCTCTCGCTGATACTACTGTCACCTCTCTCGCTGATACTACTGTCACCTCTCTCGCTGATACTACTGTCACCTCTCTCGCTGATACTACTGTCACCTCTCTCGCTGATACTACTGTCACCTCTCTCGCTGATACTACTGTCACCTCTCTCGCTGATACTACATTGTTAGTGTTACCGTATTAACCATATACTCTATTACCCTAATGCATCTTGGATTGTGTATCTATATGACTGTGTGTGTGTCTACAGAACTGTCCACACAACAGGAGAATGTACTCAGAGGACAGTGAACACAAGGAGCACATCCTGTCTGTGGGCCCCATCAGGAGGAGAGGTAAACACATGCTGAGGTGTTAGTGTGTGTGTATTAGTGTATATATGTACGTGCGTGTTCTGATGTCTGCTTGTGTGTTCTGACATGCACATGCGTGTGTTCTGACGTGTGTGTGTGTGTCAGAGTCTGACTGGTGCGAGGAGGGTAACGGAGGGTGTGAGCAGATCTGCAGCAGTAAGGGAGCGGGGCCCGTGTGCAGCTGTGTGACTGGGATGCTGCAGAGAGATGGCACGACCTGTCGAGGTGAGACACACACGTCAACTATAGACACACACGTCAACTACAGACACACACGTCAACTACAGACACACACGTCAACTATAGACACACACGTCAACTACAGACACACACGTCAACTACAGACACACACGACTACAGACACACATGTCAACTACAGACACACACGTCAACTACAGACACACACGTCAACTACAGACATGCACGTCAACTACAGACATACATGTCAAAGTCAGGTGGCTGAGTGGTTAGGGAATCGGGCTGGAAATCTGAAGGTTGCCAGTTTGATTCCCGGCCGTGCAAAATGACGTTGTGTCCTTGGGCAAGGCACTTCACCCTACTTGCCTTGGGGGAATGTCCCTGTACTTACTGTAAGTCGCTCTGGATAAGAGCGTCTGCTAAATTACTAAATGTAATGTAAATGTAAAATGTAAATACACACACACACAGCATGTCAAATACACACACGCCCACACACCCAGCTCCTGGTGTTCCACAGCTCTGTAAACCGATACAAGACACCCGTTTGTTCCTCCTGCATCTCCTCTCCTGTGTTTACACCCTCACATCTTGCTGCTGTAAGGAGAGATGGAGACATTACCTCCTGACCTCCTTAGAGCAAAGATACCATTACAACAGAGGGTGTTTGTGTGTACAGGCTTCTGTCACAAGTACGTCACACGGGTATCTTTCAATACCCTTAACAAGATATACAACAACAAATATTCTGTATATATACAGTACATACATATATGTAGATGTATAAAACCACATCCTATATGTCTGTGTGACTGAAGTTGGTCCTCTGCCTCCACAGCAGTGGGCTCCAGTGGTGTTCGGCATCCCCAGGTGTGGTGCTTGGCCCTGGGCTTGGGGCTGTCCGTGCTGACAGCCCTCCCACGCCTCCTCTGTTAGCCCCAGGGGGCAGGTAGCCGTGGAAACAGAGATGCAACAGGAGGAGAGAGATGTGGAGTACAAGCTGACGACACGATCTCTTCGTACTCCCTCTTACTTCCTGCACCCTTCTTCTATCTCACTTCCTGTTTCTTCTCACTTCCTGGTCCCTCTCACTTCCTACTCTTCCTCTCACTTTGTGAAGAGGCCAGCCGCAGCTCTGAGCACGTGCAGTAAGCAGTGCCCAGGCCTAACAGCCCCCCCTGGATCATACGGGGGGAATCCTTCTGAAGACATTTTTACTCACGTAGAATGTAGCCATCCAGATGAGCAATGGTATACTCCACAAAACGACTGTAGGAATGATTCTAGATGCAGAGCATGTTTAGAAAGGTTTAGCTTGTCCTGCTTTGGCCTTAGAGGAAATCCTGATCTTCTGTATGAAATTCTTATTTATGTGTGATGTCAGAGACGGTTGTGAATTGACCACAATCTTCCTATCTCACCCTGTGTGTAAGTGGATGGTTTGTTGGTATTACATTCACCACATATTTTTTGTAATCTCAGAATTTGTATATCTAAGATGTGCATAACAGAAAGTCATTCAGATGTTACCAAGCCAATTCATTTTGATTGCCATTCTTTCTAGTGCCCATACCAAAGTGCTTTTTATTTTGTACTTATTTCTTAATTATCCTGAATAACAGGTGAATACAGTTTTTAATTGATCTTGGTTCTATTGCACATCATGGACAGAGCTTCAGTTGTGGTATGGCCCTGCCTCTACCCTGCCCCTGCCTCTACCCTGCCCCTGCCTCTACCCTGCCCCTGCCTCTAACCTGCCCCTGACTCTACCCTGCCTCTACCCTGCCCCTGCCTCTACCCTGACCCTGCCTCTACCCTGCCCCTGCCTCTAACCTGCCCCTGCCTCTACCCTGCCCCTACCTCTAACCTGCCCCTGCCTCTACCCTGCCCCTGCCTCTAACCTGCCCCTGCCTTTACCCTGCCCCTGCCTCTAACCTGCCCCTGCCTCTACCCTGCCCCTTTCTCTAACCTGCCCCTGCCTCTACCCTGCCTCTACCCTGCCCCTCCCTCTAACCTGCCCCTGCCTCTACCCTGCCTCTACCCTGCCCCTGCCTCTAACCTGCCCCTGACTCTACCCTGCCTCTACCCTGCCCCTCCCTCTAACCCTACCCCGATCTCTTCCCTGCCTCTAACCCTTGCCTCTTTTCCCCTGCCTCTAACCATGCCCCTGCTTCTAACCCTGTCCCTGTCTCTGCCTCTAACCCTGACGAGAGCAAGGTTTGCATGTCAGCAAAAAGTGTGCGCTATTCCATTGGGAGTTGTTTGGGGACATCTTGTTACATTTTCACTATGTACAAAATGTACAGTTTGAATTGATATGATTCTTTTTATATGATACTGTATGTGATGCATTTGATATAAGCTCTTTGGATCGTATAAGTGACCCATAGCAACATCTGAGTATTCATTTCATTTGAGAGTTACTGTCATATGTCAGAAAAGCACGGAAATAAACTGAACAGTTCTCATAATATGTCGAAGTATACGCATTTTTTTTTATTACTTTGAATAGCGCACGTGATTAGTTTGCATGACAATAGTTGAACTGCAGTTCACTGCCCTTCCTGTCTCCCTCGAATTCATTTAAAAGTAATCCAAACCCAAAACTATGTATCAAACTATTGTTTTATTGAAAAAATGCACCATAAGCAAATTCATACTTCCTTTGTCTATTTCACTGCCTTGGCCGCGAAACTTCTGTTATTGTTAAATCAAGTAGTGTCACATCAGTAATGGGTTGTCTCTGGACACTTTCAGCGCGTTACCAAATTGTACGATGCAGTCTGGGGAGCTTGAAAAAAAAAAGGGGGGGGGGGGCTCACCTGTGTCCTGTCACCAAGACAACCGCTGGGTGGACGGAACGAGCGACACGTGAGGAACTGAGACAGGTAGGATATCGTTACTTTAACCGCATCCACGTTCTCAACAGTATACAAAGTCGTCTGTAACTTAAATCTATTTTAAGACCTGAACAACAACAGCAACAGCTAAGCGGGAAGTGCAGTCTAGGTGTGAGTTTTAGCGGTTCCAGAAGACGTGTGCAGAGGGTTAGAGACAGATTTAGCGTCTTTATCACGATGTACCTGGCTTAAGTAAATCTAACGCCGGTAAATCCGACCGGGTGTTCGCCCTTTCCTCACGTGACGAGAGGAATTATTATTGCAACGACAGACTGCTGTTGTCACTTTCTTGTCTAGCAGCAGGTCAGTGTGTTTATAGCAACCGCAGACTAGGCTACAATGTGTTTGAGCTGTGTTTGATGTGTACATTAGCAACATCAGCTGCCACTGTAGTTCTCAGTCTCTACATCCGTAGTTTGAGGCGTTAGAGACTAGTCCTGTATATGGACATGGATAGCAGACTGTACTAGAGCATCTGGTGACTGTTCTGTTTGTGTGTGTGTGTGTGTTTTTCCTGATATAGCCGATTGGACTGAACCCTAACCCTTGCTCTCCTACAGGTGTTCCGCTTCACTCCACTGAGCCCCCCAGCATGTCCCGCATCTCGTCCAGCCTGCGATGCAACCCAGGCCCCATCCTGCTGGGGCCCTACCCTTCCTACGAGCCCCCTGTGGGCTTCCCTTCCCAGGGACTCTCCTCCTCCAGGTACCACACCTCCAGACACCTGGGCTGCCTCCCAGCGCTGGAGCCAGACAGGGGGAGGCCTCTCCTCTCTCTCCCCAGGATTGAGGCTCCTCCGGCAGGCAGGCGCAGCGAGAGCTCCAGCCGTGCCCTGGGGGCAAACAGAGGTGGTCCGGGCCCCTCCCCCTCTCGTCTGGGGCCCCCTGCGGCCTGCTCCCCCCTGTCCCACCGGCACCGCCAAGCCGGCCAGTCTTGTCTGACCCAGGACCTGACCTCCCTGGGGCTGTGGGACCAGCCAGCCCCCCTCGCCAGGAGACCCAGCCCAGCCAGAGGACGGCTGGAGGTGGGCAGTACGGACCGCTATGGCCCCCTGCTCTGGAGCTATGAGGTATGGACGCTTTTATCCGAAAGCAACATGCGAAGAGTGGGCGTAGAAAGCACAGACGGACACCAAGGATCAGAAGTGCATGTTTCTGATCGTGTTTAGGTAGTCAGAGCCAGGGAACTGTCTGTGTTGACCTGGCACAGTGTAAAGTTCTTGTGATGGTCGACAGGAAAGGAGACTGTGAGAGATTAGGTGGATTCAACTGAGAGAGAATGAACCTGAAGAGAGAAACAATTCGACTTGGGTTATCTGAGATGTATAAACTCTCTTGGGAGGGTTTGGGTGGGTCAGGTCAGGATATAATAGTCGAGGCGGTAGTAACGGATCTGTACATTCAGTTCTCCCAACATGCCACTAGATGGCAGTGTTTATTTATTAACACCTTAAGCTGCTTTCACTCCCAGTTTGGGATGAAGAACAAGTTAACATTGATTCACATACTCCTTAAGTCTCTTTTAACGATGAATGAAATAAAAACAAACTTCCATTGTGTTATTATAGTAATAATAGTCTTTTTGTGTAGCCTACATGTTTAATTTGCAAGAACAAACAGCTACTCAAGTACTTAGTGGAATCTGTTTCTGATTAGTCTGGGAGCGTACCTGTTTGGCCTGGATCTGGCTACAGCAACATGATGGAGTGACAGTTGGCAAGGCAACAGTTTTATGATATCCCCCTTGTTCAAGCAGTGGCTGTTTGCTTTTGTTTTGTGAGCTGTTCTGTGTGTCAGTACAGTGTGTGGATCACTTGTTCACTATAATTGACGTTTCTCCAGTACTCGTGATCTGATCCACAGCAAGCTGTGTTACTCATCACCAAGGTGTGTTGTCAGGGGCCGTTGCCTAGGTGACATAGCCCAACCTTTTAAAATACAGGGTTCCCAGGAATCTAGCTGAACTTGAACCCCACCGTATGATTAACCACAACCCACATTCCTGCCTGTGTGTGTGCCTGTGTGTGTGCCTGTGTGTGTGTGCCTGTGTGTGTGTGTGCCTGTGTGTGTGTGCCTGTGTGTGTGTGTGTGCCTGTGTAGTGTGTGTGTGTGCCTGTGTAGTGTGTGTGCCTGTGTGTGTGCCTGTGTGTGTGTGTGCCTGTGTAGTGTGTGTGTGTGTGCCTGTGTAGTGTGTGTGCCTGTGTGTGTGTGCCTGTGTAGTGTGTGTGGGTGTGGCAGAGTTGCGTGCCTGTTTAGTGTGTGCCTGTGTGTGTGTGCCTGTGTAGTGTGTGTGTGTGTGCCTGTGCAGTGTGTGTGTGTGCAATGTGGGTGGACAGTGGAAGTGTGGGTGTGTAGTGTGTGTGCGTGCAGTGTGTGTGTGTTACTGCTAGTTGACAGTATTGAGTGAGATCTGAATCAGCAGACTAACGTGGCATTGAACTCTGTCCAGCCATGGGCACAACCATAAAGTTTACCTGCTCGCCAGGGACGTCAGCACTAAATCCCCATCCTAGGACTGTGAAGTCAGGTGATTGATATGAAGGTCGCTGGGTCAGAAACTGAAACCAGAATCTGCCTGCCTGTCTGTCTGTCTGCCTGCCTGCCTGTCTGTCTGTCTGCCTGTCTGCCTGTCTGTCTGTCTGTCTGTCTGTCTGTCTGTCTGCCTGTCTGTCTGTCTGCCTGTCTGTCTGCCTGTCTGCCTGTCTGCCTGTCTGCCTGTCTGCCTGTCTGCCTGTCTGTCTGCCTGTCTGCATGTCTGCCTGCCTGCCTGTCTGTCTGCCTGTGTGTGTTTTCTTCTGTGTCCTGAAAGGGGGAGAGCAGTCTGGCTCCTTGTAGCAGAGGAACAGTGCACACCAGTGGAACTCAGTATTCTGCCTTCATCCCTCTGGCTGATTCTGCTTGTTCCGTAGGGAACAGAACATAGTTGTTGTCGTGGCAATGTGTATGAAAGGAAACACACACACAAGTGAGGGCTTTTTCACTACTGCTCTAAAACCCTTTCTTCCTTCCTCTCTCTTTTACACTCTCTCTCCCTTTATGTCTCTCTCCCCTCCTCTCTTTCTGTCTCTCCCTCTCTCTTTTCTAACACACATTCACACATGTAGGTGTTCAGCCAAGTCGGTGCCAGAATGTGTCCCCAGGTGTTTGTTGTGGACACATTCTGGGTCTGCTTGTTCCCTGACTGTCCTCTGTGAAGTTCCGCTGTAAACTATCGCCCGCTTTGCTCTGCTCTCCTCCCTCCTCCTCCCTCCTCTCACCCACCAAGTCTATTATCTCACTCCTTTTCTTCCCCTCTTTTCTTCTGTCTCAGTGTGTTCAGCTGTCTCTCGCCCTCTGGCAGCAGTCCAGCCCTTCTCTCATGCCCCTGCCTGCCCATGTTGTTCCTCTCTTGCTGCCTGACCTCACAGATGTGATGTTTGGTGGTCGGACAGGGCTCTGGGGAAGATGTGGTGTTGATGAGTGCTCTACTGTTGTCCCCTGATGACCTGGAGCCCCTGGCATCCTACCCAGCCCCTGCCCAGCCCCTGCCCAGCCCCTGCCCAGCCCCTGCCCAGCCCCTGCCCAGCCCTTATCCAGTCCCTGCCCAGCCCCTGCCCAGCCCCTGCCCCAGGCCCTGCCCCAGTCCCTGCCCAGCCCTTCACCAGCCCCTGCCCAGCCCCTGCCCAGCCCCTGCCCAGCCCTTCTCCAGCCCCTGCCCCAGTCCCTGCCCCAGTCCCTGCCCCAGCCCCAGTTCCTGCCCAGCCCCTGCCCAGCCCTTCTCCAGCCCCTGCCCCAGTCCCTGCCCCAGTCCCAGTTCCTGCCTCAGTCCCTGCCCCAGCCCCAAGCGTTACCATGGTTCTATCAGGACCAAGCGTTACCGTGGTTCTGTCAGGACCAAGCGTTACCGTGGTACTGTCAGGACCAAGCGTTACCATGGTTCTGTCAGGACCAAGCGTTACCGTGGTACTGTCAGGACCAAGCATTCCTGATCCCTGACCGTCTGTACACACTGTTAGCATGTCCCTTTGGATGAAGGTGTTTGAAAATGGAAAATGTAGCTTGTCAGATCTGTTTGTGTGTGTAGGGTGCAGAAGGGTAAAGTGTTCTATTGTCAGTTGGAGTGCAGTCACAGTCATCCTGCGCTCCCTTTGAACAGAGAAGTGGCGTTATTATCCAGCCTATTTGTGGGTGTTTTGCTGTTTGTCGTTTAGCTTCTCTCCAAGGAGGAGGGCTGGGTGTGTATGATACAGACACGTCACTCACTGCCCGCTCCTCTGCTCTGATGTCAGCCGTACGTCTCTGTTTGTGGGGGTGTGGGGGTGAGAGGATGTGTGGGGGGGTGAGGTTGTGTGTGGGTGTATGAGTGTGTGTGTGTTTGTGTGTGTGTGTTCACTGAACAACACATTTTAACTGGATTGTAGTCCTTGATGGGCACTGTGGTGGACTGTGGTTGAACAGGTGAACTGTACTTTCACCTGTCACCAACCTGTGGTCTTTACCGTGTAGCCTGGAGGCCCAGCGTTAACCACCATGGCTGGAATGAGGCCTTAAGGACGATGTCCGGACACTGTCCTTCTCCACAGATAACTGGGATTTACCCACTGCCCCTACAAACGCCAACACACGTCTCACGCTTCACCAACACAACCTAACGGCTGCGGGTGTTAGTTGGTGTTTGTTTGGGCAGGGTGAACTGGCCTTACACTGTGTTTGAATGGGGTCAGTGTGGGTTTAGTGAAAGCATCCTTGTGTAAAGGTTAGGTAACAAAGGTTAATGCCATAGGGGTAAGGGGCAACAGTGAGGGTTAGTGTTGAAAGCATAGAGGGAGAACGAGAGGGAAGGAGGGAGAGAAGTGGGAGGGAGGGAGGGAGGCTGTTTTACATAATGCAGGAATTGTCTAATAACTTAAATATTTAAGTGCAATATGTTTTCATGCACATTATGAGTTAATCAGCATGTAACCTACATCATGTGGACACATTCAGATAGATACATCTCTCTTTCATCTCCCTGTCTCCACTGCCTCGCTTTCTCTCTCTCCTTCCACTTCTGTGAATGGGAGAATTTCTCCCCCTCTCCGTTTGACGTCTCAACAAGCGTGAGGCATTTCGTGACGTCAGCCGACTCCGAGGGGGCGTGTGCAGTGCGTAGTAAAACGAAAGAGCAAGCCGGTTCGCGTTTGTTCTTCGACCTACACACATTACCGAGAGGACGTAGCCTACGGTGCAGTAGGAAACGGATAAAGCTCTCTGCATCTGCAAGCTCAACAGTGTGCGAGTTAAAGGCAACCACAGGCCAGTGGGATAGACGGGACCAAATTATTGTACAAGTCTGCTCTGTGGTGCACTTCACTTAGATTGATCGGCTACGTCGTAAGAATTGATCAGCCTACCTTTTCAAGTACACTTAGCCTACCCAGGACCAGGTTATATCGCGATTGCAGTAGTAGACAACTTTTCATCGCCGACAGACAATTCATTGAAGCGTCCGCTGTAGACGACACCGCGCCATCATGCCGAGTATGCGACAGTCATACACGGTCACTGTTCCCGAGGAGGCTCCTGCCACCGCGTTCCCCTTCATGAAACAAGACCTGCGGCGGAAAAGCCCTCCAATGTCGCGATCCATGTTGGTGTCAACATTTGTGGGTCTCCTTATCAATCAAGCAAAGGTGAGTCTAAACTGTAGTGTTTGCGTAGGGGTTGAGACTAATTGGAAGTGGGCTAGTGATAGCGGACAGTGGGCTCATTAATGATGCCACTTGATGGACAGTCATATTTGGTTGCATTTCCACCAACTATAGACAGAAATCCGCATGTTGTTCTCATCACCTACGTAGGAGACGTTGCCAGAGAGCATCCGATTTCTTGGGAAAAGCTCAAATTCGAGATGTGAAACTGCACTGGCTTGGTTTCAACAGTCAGTAAAGCCTGCAACAAGTATTGTAATTCAAGAAGCATAGCACACGATACGCAATCCATGAGTTGTTGAGCTCCTTCAAAGTAGGAGCAAACGGAAGGCGTTTAATACAGGATAGGTTTGATATAGGACTGGTTTCCAACAGGACTATTGTAGATTTAGTGGCCTATCGGTGCAGATGATGAATAGAATGAAACGGTGCAAGTCGCACTTTTAACGCCGTCTTGGTTTTTGTTATAAAACTCGTTTAGTTTTCAGGGTGTGCAATGGGAATTACGATATTGACGATTTTGTTAAAACTCTGTCCGTAAAGGTTTCCTATACGTTGTTGTGGCGCTCGGTAGCTGACCGCAGCATGTTCCCGAGGTTAACCTCGCGCGGCTGGCTGAGTTATGTAACACGACGCGGAGCAAAGGGCGTCCTCTCAGCCTCTGGCGGCGGAGTGAACACTGTACACCCAGCTGTACTCTTTAGCTCCTTAATGTAAGCCTATATTCAGATCATCTGTAAGGAGTCTAGAAACATAATTCTATGCTTGCACAACCTGGTCATAATCACCAGCTAAGTGTGTAAGTCTATTTAGAGAGTGGGAAGCAGGCATATTACAGAAACATATATTTTTTTATATACTATCACTCTTGACCTTAGTGTGTCCATTAATAACATTGTTGTCATAAGTAGGCACAACCTGTTGCTTCAGGTATCTTGAAGTGACCCCAGGGGAAGGCAAGTCGACCCACTGTCCCCCTCAAACACCCTTCTCACCCTCCCCTCCTACCAGAGGTCACACTGACCCCCTCCCCTCTTAAAGGGGGTCAAATCGGCCCCCCTCCCCTCATAGAGGGGTAAATATTCCCCCCCTCCTCTTCTACCAAGGGTCACAGTGACCGACCGGCAGAATGGTCTGGTTCTCCATGGCCGTGGTTCAAGAAGGCCTCTATCAGCACCCGCAGGTGATAACCTGGTTCTCCTTACGTAACCAAGACACCTTCAGCTAATCAGGAGCATATCTGCCCTGTGTCAAAGTAACAATTAGGGTGTGCACATCAGCTATGTACTCAGAGATAAGGGCCTTCTGTGAGAATGCTGGCGTTATCTTGATGCAGGAGGGAGTCCCTGAACAGCCCATGCTTTATGAGCTTGGGCATGGCATGCTGTGCTGCCATCAGCCCAGGCTGCTAATAACTGTCTTATCGTTCAGATAAAACAATCTGATAGGCATGTACAGAAGTGTTCTCTGTGTGTGTGTGTGTTTGTGTGTACACATGTGTTTGTTCCAGAGAGGACATATTCTGCTAGGAGCAGAAGAATGTCTGTTGGTGTTCTTTTTTAGAGTGAGAAGCATGCCTTAAGTGTGTGTGTGTTTGTCTGTGTGTTTGTTTGTTTGTTTGTGTGTGTGTGCGTTACTCAGTCACAGGATGTTTGGCCCCCAGCATTACAGTAAGATTGGAACAGAGCGTTCCTCTCTAACTTCAGCCTGTGCCAACCAATGGCATGCCTCCATTCTCTGGTCTTAGCTGGGGAGTGAGCCAATGAGAGCGTCCGTCTGAGTGTGTGACATCAGAGTCCCTGCCTTTCTCCTGTTACTTCAAACACAAGACGGACAGCAAGGAGGGCGTCCTGCTGGCTCGCCGGATAAGTGAGCGTAGCATGTCGGCTGAGGCCTTACCGCAGCGGGTTTGAATCCGGCCCTTGGCCCTGTGCTGCATGCCTTCCCCCCCCTCTCTCTCTGTCTCTCTCGGTCTCTCTCTCGGTCTCTCTCTCGGTCTCTCTCTCGGTCTCTCTCTCGGTCTCTCTCTCGGTCTCTCTCTCGGTCTCGCTCTCTCTCTCTCTCTCTCTCTCTCTCTCTCTCTCTCTCTCTCTCTCTCTCTCTCTGCCTTTCCCTCTCTCTCTGTCACTCTCTCTCTCTGTCTCTCTCTCTCTCTCTCTGCCTTTCCTGTAACAAACGTTCCTGTCCTTCATTTCAAACTGTCCTACAAAGCATGAAAAATGCCCCGTAAAATACTGTACATCTGTTACAAGCCATACATCAGCCGCTCCTGATGTATGGCTTGGGTGACAGTTTGCGTGAGGGTGCAGAGGTGAAGTGTGGCTCGTTGACCCTCTCAAGCCGTTCCACCTGAACTCTGCTCCAAGCAGGCGTGAAGCCAGCAAGCCTAGAGAGCAGCTTGTGAACCAGGACCTCATCCACAATCCCTGGAAATGCAGCTGCGTGGTTTGCGAGGAAGATCACGCATGGAAAATATTAGTCCCATTATCCATTAACCCAGCCTGTAGTTTAGCCCAGCCCCCAGGAAGACCGGGGGTCATATCCAGGCGATCTGTCACCACAGCTAAAAGGGATTCACTCCAGAACCAGGAGACCAGCTCTGACATGCCACTCTCACTCAGTCCTTTATAAGCATTCATGTACGGTTACAAATATGGTTAGGGATGAGGACAATGACATCAGCAAGCTGTGTTCTTTAGCTTGGCTTGCATAACTGAAGGTAGATGATCAACCATCCTTAAGCCAGAGGAGTTTGTTACTCTCATCCCTCCCATGCCTCGGTCTGACGTCACCGTGACAGCAGCTGTGAGTGACAGGGATCTGAGCCTATCACATGACGTTAGGAGGGGTGTCGTTTCCTGGAACGACACCCAGAGCAGATCTGTCTTAGATTCCAGCAGTCCTGGAGTCATGTGATGCTGGTGACAGTGTGGTCACGCACTTACTCACACACACACACACACACACACACACACACACACACACACACACACACACACAGCCACACAGCCACACAGCCACACAGCCACACAAACACACAAACACACAAACACACAGCCACACAAACACACAAACAGCCACACACAGATTCAGACACAGTGCTGTGTCTCTTTACGCTGTAAACATGCAGAGATTTTGATGGCCTGCTGGCTCTGTTATCACCCACAGATATGATTTAGTTTTGTTGAGTAGATTGTGTGCTGGAACACCTAACTAACTCCTGTCTCGCACTAACCAACTCTTGCAGTTTTTTAATTGAAAACTATAAGCAAAACACACAACACAACATCCCACCCAGGAGAGGAGACACGTACGAGTCCTGCTGGGTTCCTGGGTTTTGTAAAACGGTGCTCTGAAGCTAGCCATGTGCTGAAAGTGCGTAGGAGGAAGCCATTTTGATTCTGCAACATAACAACCCTGTTTCTCTCTCAGAACAAGACTCCACAGGGCTTGGTGGGACTTCGTAACCTGGGCAACACCGTAAGTACACCATAACCAGCACCTGTGTTATGGACTAAATACAAACATGTCTGCTGTGACCAGCAGCTGTGTGTGTGAGAGAGTGTGTGTGTGTGTGTGTGTGTGTGTGTGTACTGTACTACAAACAAGCACATGATCACTGTATGATCCTGCACGTGGGTGTGTGTGTTGCCTGCATGTTTGTTTTGAGCAAATACTGTTGTTGCTCCTTATTGAATATTCCACTTGTCCTCCTCTCTTGTCCCTTCCTTATAAATGATCTCCTCTCCACTCCTATTCTCTCCTCTCTTCCCCCTTCCTCCCCCTCTCCACTCCTATTCTCTCCTCTCTTCCCCCTTCCTCCCCCTCTCCACTCCTATTCTCTCCTCTCTTCCCCCTTCCTCCCCCTCTCCACTCCTATTCTCTCCTCTCTTCCCCCTTCCTCCCCCTCTCCACTCCTATTCTCTCCTCTCTTTCCCCTTCCTCCCCCTCTCCACTCCTATTCTCTCCTCTCTTCCCCCTTTCTCTCCCCCCCCTCCTCTATGTCCAGTGTTTCATGAACTCCATCCTGCAGTGCCTGAGCAACACCCCTGAGCTGAGAGACTACTGTCTGAGGGGCTGCCACCGCTCCGACCTCAGCCCTGCCTGCCAGGCCAAGGCTGCCCTCATGGAGGGTAAGAGCTCTCAACACCCTGACCGACCCCTGACCCTATCTGGAACAGTGCGTAGACAACAGACCTGCTGCTTGTCCTGTCTGCTGTAGATGGAGGCTTCTACTCCAGCCCACACGCTTGATCGTCTGATGTTTAGCTTCAGACGTGACACAGCATACACATGTTTGGATCAAGGGTGTTTATAACACAGAGATAATCCACACAGCCCCGTTTAGGAGATGGTTAACAATTCCACTTTTACTCTGTTCAGCTTGTTTAAACCTGAATGTTCCACTTCATGGCTGTTGCCTACAATGTCACCCCTGTTAAATAAGTTTTCTTATTTCCTTCTCTCGCTTTCTCTCTCCCCTGCACTTTGTCTTTCGTTCTGTGTCTCTCTCTCTGTCTCCCTGTCTCTCTCTGTCTCTCTCTCCCTGTCTCTCCCTCCCTGTCTCTGTCTCCCTGTCTCTGTCTCCCTGTCTGTCTCTTTCTCTCTCTCTCCAGAGTTTGCCAAGCTCACTCAGTCTCTCTGGTCTTCGGTCTCTACGGAGCCCATCAGCCCGTCAGACTTCCGGACCCAGATCCAGAGACACGCCCCCAAGTTTGTGGGATACAAGTAGGTGCTCCTCTGAACAGGCCGGAGCGTCCACATGAGCGTGGCGTGACGACGTGCATCCTCATGCGTTTGGCTCATGCGCTTGCTTATTTCTATCTCTTCTAAACCTCTTCCTCCACTTTCTCTCTCCCTCTATCAACTTTCTGGCTCCTCCCCTCTCTGGCTCCTCCAGTCAGCAGGATGCCCAGGAGTTCCTGAGGTTCCTATTGGACGGGCTCCATAACGAGGTGAACAGAGTGAGGGTGAGGACGAGGGTTCCCATGGAGGACATCGATCACCTCTCGTAAGTCCTGGTCTAACCTGCACACACACACACTCTCACACACACCTAACCCTACACACACTTAAACTTACACACACACACACACCGACTGATCTACCCAGGGTCAGAGTCTAACCTGTATGACTCTGCTCCCAGGGACAGTGAGAAGGGGATGAGGATGTGGAACAGATACCTGGAGCGGGAGGACAGCAAGGTGGTGGGTGAGTACCTTAATATTATACCGGGAGTCAGGTGGCTGAGCGGTTAGGGAATCGGGCTAGTAATCCGAAGGTCGCTGGTTCGATTCCTGGCTGTGCAAAATTACGTTGTGTCCTTGGGTAAGGCACTTCACCCTACTTGCCTCGGGGGAATGTCCCTGTACTTACTGTAAGTCGCTCTGGATAAGAGCGTCTGCTAAATGACTAAATGTACCTGGCAGACTGGCTCTGGAGGTCACTGTTGAGTGTTGTTCTTTAACTGTGTGTGTGACTGTGTGTGTAAACCAGTGTGTAACAGTGTGTTCCTCTGTGTGTGTGTGTGTCATAGATCTGTTTGTGGGGCAGCTGAAGAGCTCTCTGACCTGTAGTCACTGTGGCTACTGTTCTACAGTGTTTGACCCCTTCTGGGATCTCTCCCTGCCAGTCGCTAAGGTGAGACACACACACACACTTATGGTAGGAACATGTGCTACATGTTTTTTGTTTAAAACATTCACGCATGCCCACACACATTCTAAATCATAGTTGGTTTTCCCAGAAGAGCACCGGGGAGGTGAATCTGATGGACTGCATGCGTCTCTTCACCAGAGAGGACGTCTTGGATGGAGATGAGAAACCGGTGAGTCTGAACACAGACGTGTTTGCTTTGAGTCCGTGTTCACATGTTGGTCGTCCCTGGCCTCAGCTGTGTGCCCTGACCATCCCTGACCACGTCTCTCCCTCCTCTCAGACCTGCTGCCGGTGTAAAACCAGGAGGAAATGCACCAAGAAGTTCACCATCCAGAAGTTTCCTCAGATCCTTGTGCTTCGTATCCTTCCGGTTGCTTCGTGATTGGATCTGTACAGCTGCTGTGTAATCTGTGTCCTAAGAGCAGTCAGGACGACCTTACAGCTGAGTTAGGCTGTACGAGATTTTGTTATTATTGTTGTGTTTAGTGAATGAGACTTTATTTAATAAGACTTTATTTATGAAGCACATTTCATACAAGATTTGCAGCTCAATGTGCTTTACATAAATCAATAAAAACAATAATACAAGTGATAAAAGTAATTTAATAGAAATGTAATAAAAAGAGAAGTGTTTCCCCTGCCCAGTTGTCCTGTTCCTTGACCAGGATTTTCTCCCAGACCTCAAACGCTTCTCTGAGTCTTGCGTCAGAACCAGCAAACTCTCCACCTTCGTCAACTTCCCTCTCAAAGACCTGGACCTCAGAGAGTTCTCCTGGGACGGCAGTGGTGAGTTTCCCCATGTTCAGGACCAGCACCACACCAGTCTGATCATGTTCAGGACCAGCACCACACTAGTCTGATCATGTTCAGGTTCAGGACCAGCACCACACTAGTCTGATCAGGTTCAGGACCAGCACCAAACTAGTCTGATCATGTTCAGGACCAGCACCACACCAGTCTGATCATGTTCAGGACCAGCACCACACTAGTCTGATCATGTTCAGGACCAGCACCACACCTGTCTGATCATGTTCAGGACCAGCACCACACTAGTCTGATCATGTTCAGGACCAGCACCACACTAGTCTGATCATGTTCAGGACCAGCACCACACTAGTCTGATACCACTACTGTTCTTCTCTTGGCTAGTAAGGGATTTGAGTAACTAAATAAAAATAAACGGTTAACTCAATCTGGTGATAGTTACCCACTTCAGAGATAGGAACTAATACGACTTCTTCTCTCCCGTCTGTCTGTGTAGCTGATGCAGTGTACAACCTCTATGCAGTCTCCAACCACTCAGGGACCACCCTGGGGGGGCACTACACTGCCTACTGCAGAAACCCCGTCCTGGGGGAGTGGTACAACTACAACGACACAAGGTACGCAACTTCCTGTGTGTGTTGGTGTCCATTGACGTCTGCTAGCGCGTGTTAAAGATGTTAGCGTCTGTTAGCATCCTTTAGCATGCATTGGCCTTTGTGAGGGCATGGCTGTTTTAGTCTCTGCTAGTGGCTGCTAGCTTGTGTTAGCATCTTCTAGCGTGTGTTAGCATATGCTAGCGTGTGTTAGCATCTGCTAGTGGCTGCTAGCTTGTGTTAGCATCTTCTAGCGTGTGTTAGCATCTGCTAGCGTGTGTTAGCATCTGCTAGAGTGTGTTAGCATCTGCTAGCGGCTGCTAGCGTGTGTGTTTATGACTGTTAACACGCATTTCTGCTTCCTGTCTGCAGAGTGAGTCCCATGTCGTCTAGTCAGGTGCCCAGCAGTGATGCTTATGTGCTGTTCTACGAACTCTCCTCCTCCTCACACATGTGAGCAACATAGGCTGCTGACCGGTTGTAAGGACTGGCCTTATAGACTCATCTTATAGACTGGCCATACAGACTGGTTTTATAGACTTCACACAGCCTGCAGGCCAGCCATACAGACTGATGGCATGGATGTACAACAGATCAAATGGACTCGACACAAACGTGTGTGTGCGCACGCGCATCAGAAAGACCTTGTTTTACATGTCTCCTGCTTAATGCACTTTGACGAGGGCATGTCCACCGCACACTGGAGAATGTGTTTTCAGTTGGTGTCTAAACATACAGAAATATGTTGTAACAGATTATACTGAAATTCCGTACTCTTAATAGTATCTGCGACCTCTGACTATGGCGCCATCTAGTGGTGGAAGTGTGTAACTCCATAGAGCTGTTTGTGGTGGTCTGTTTTCTCCTCCATGCTATTACGTAGAGGCATGGAGAGACCGTCTGAACAAATGATGATGTCTTAGCTAAATGGAGAGAATGTCTTTTAACTAAATGTTTTATTTTTGTATTTATGGAGAATGTGGCTGTACTGAAGTACTAATGATATAAAAACGTCTCTGTTTTCGGAGAGAATTAATATAATGCTGAAAAGACTACTTGAAGTAACCGCTGAAGAACAAATGACAGTACGTTGAATGTTTTTGAAAAGTTACATAACTTAAAATTAATAAACCAGAACAATAAAACAAGGTTTTCTTGTTGTTTGAATTGATAAGTGGGTGTGTAAAAATACAGTACTTTACATCTGTGAAAACACATTTTGGGGTGATTTTGTACATTCAGTGCCCTCAGCTGTTAATACACCAGCTGACATTTGAACTCTGGAAGAAAAACAACAACAGAGTTCTTGTTGTATCTAACTGTGTCCACTGAGGGGCGCTATGGACACAGCTGGAGTCCCCCTGCATTTTACCTGCGTTCATGAGGATATGTCTGTGTGTGTGTGTTCATGGTTATCCATATCCTCTGAGCGGCAGTTTGACCGAAGCACATGAGACAGTTGTTGTGTTTCATGAATCTTATGATGCCTGTCTCTCCCTCTGTCTCAATGTAAATGATTGGTTGGCATGTGAGACTGAGAGCTGACTGTCTCCTCGGTCGTGTCAGTCCTCATGGAGACACTGACAACCTCTCTGTCCTGCTCAGCGGAGGACGGGCAGCTGTGTCCTGCCAGCTGAAGAGATCAGGGATGAAGAGAGGCAACTCCCAGACAGCAGAGTCCACCATTGAGGAAGGAGGTGAGATCCTCCTCTCCTTCAACCTACTCTCCTTCCCTCCTGCTCTCCTTCAACCTCCTCCTTCCCTCCTGCTCTCCTTCCCTCCTCTTCTCCTTCCCTCCTCCTCTCCTTCCCTCCTCCGTCCATCCTCCTCTACACACCTCCTCCTTCCCAGTTGTTCTGGCCCCTGACCTCTGAGTGGACACTAATCCCCATGCCACTGATCTTGTTAATGCCGGGATAAAGAGAAAGTGTGTGTGTGAGTGATGGGGGGGGGGGGGGGGGCTGTCAGTTGAGTTGCACTAATCACAGACTTGCTGTAAAGCTAGAATGAACTAGTGTGTGACATTTAATCAGGAGGTGTGATAGTTGTGGGTTAGAATTGGAGGCAAGAGAATGTTTTATGTATGCACATGACTATATTAAAAACGTTTGGTGTAGGAGTGTACTGTATGTTTGTGTTCATTTGTTTGGCTTTCTCTCTCCTCTCTGTGTCTCTCTCTGTCTCTCTCTCTCGTGTGTGTGTGTATACTCTCAGTGACTCTGCAGATCAGGAGCCCAACTTGTGAGGAGAAGGATAGTGATGCTCTCTCTGCATCCTGTCTCTGTACTCATCCCCTAGCACAGCCACCCTGTCTCTGTACTCATCCCCTAGCACAGCCACCCTGTCTCTCTGTACTCATCCCCTAGCACAGCCACCCTGTCTCTCTGTACTCATCCCCTAGCACAGCCACCCTGTCTCTGTACTCATCCCCTAGCACAGCCACCCTGTCTCTGTACTCATCCCCTAGCACAGCCACACTGTCTCTCTGTACTCATCCCCTAGCACAGCCACCCTGTCTCTCTGTACTCATCCCCTAGCACAGCCACCCTTTCTCTGTACTCATCCCCTAGCACAGCCACCCTGTCTCTGTACTCATCCCCTAGCACAGCCACCCTGTCTCTGTACTCATCCCCTAGCACAGCCACCCTGTCTCTGTACTCATCCCCTAGCACAGCCACCCTGTCTCTGTACTCATCCCCTAGCACAGCCACACTGTCTCTCTGTACTCATCCCCTAGCACAGCCACCCTGTCTCTCTGTACTCATCCCCTAGCACAGCCACCCTGTCTCTGTACTCATCCCCTAGCACAGCCACCCTGTCTCTCTGTACTCATCCCCTAGCACAGCCACCCTGTCTCTGTACTCATCCCCTAGCACAGCCACCCTGTCTCTGTACTCATCCCCTAGCACAGCCACCCTGTCTCTCTGTACTCATCCCCTAGCACAGCCACCCTGTCTCTCTGTACTCATCCCCTAGCACAGCCACCCTGTCTCTTTGTACTCATCCCCTAGCACAGCCACCCTGTCTCTGTACTCATCCCCTAGCACAGCCACCCTGTCTCTGTACTCATCCCCTAGCACAGCCACCCTGTCTCTTTGTACTCATCCCCTAGCACAGCCACCCTGTCTCTGTACTCATCCCCTAGCACAGCCACCCTGTCTCTGTACTCATCCCCTAGCACAGCCACCCTGTCTCTGTACTCATCCCCTAGCACAGCCACCCTGTCTCTGTACTCATCCCCTAGCACAGCGAGTCACAACCCTGCCCAGATATCTGGCCTCCGCCAGATATCTGCGGTTGGGTTGGGGATGTGGGTTAGGTATGTAGGTTGTATGTTTGGATTAGACGAGAACATCTGGAATAAAAAGACAAGTTAAAAGCAGCTATTCAGAGTGCAATAAATATTTGATGTGCTTTTCTGTTAGAGCAGAAAGAGAGAGGAGGGAGGGAGAGAGAGGAGAGGGGAGAGATGTGAGAAAGTAAGATCCTGTCCTTATGTTTCAGTCAGCTGACCTCTGGTCATTTTTTTTGGTCATTTCTGGTCTCATGGGGACAGAAACAGTGAAGATCCCATCCTGGAATTGAACCCAGGCCCTTGCGGTAAGGCCTGTGGTATGCACACTTTACCGGTGATCCAGAATATCACAACACTAACTCTTATCGGTAGAGTTTTGCATGTATAACCTAATTAACAAGAAATAGGTTACATGCGGTATTCATGAGGTCATTCACACTTTGGAAAATAAAATAAATACAATGGGTAGTATGGTTGCAAAGATGATCACCCTAAACAAACATCTACTTCAGTAGAAATGAATGACTTCTCTGAAGTAAGAGCTACACTAACTCAACACCCATCGCACACGTGACTGGCTACACACACATCCTCACAACGCACACACACACACACCCCACACACACACACCGTAAACACACACACACATACACTACACACACACACACACACACCGTAAACACACACACACAGCTCTGAGGCTACCTTACGTAATAACTCAGTATACCAACACAAACAGATGACTTTCACTGCACCATTTCTGTTTTCTGTGTACACACACACACACACACAACCACACACACACAGACCACACACTCATGACCGCATGCCATATGGTCGTCTCTCAGAGGGGATGCTGTGTAGCAGCAAACCTCTGTCTGGCTCCTCCCACTGCTAACAAGGGTTAGGGTTAACCCAGAGCTGCTCTGGGCTGTGGGGGTAGAGTCCACCTTGAGTAGGGGATGAAATGCTGGAGGGATTAGCTCTCATTGCGCAACTTAGAGAGTGCTTAGAGTTACTAACCCCCCCCTGTGAGCCAGGCTCCACCATCCAGGTGACATAAAACTTGAGTATTGCAGACATAAGGCTGTTTATTCATTAGACACTTTTGTCCAAAGAGAATTATGTGTCACAGTAGAAGAGTTGTGACCCTGTGTGGCCCTAGTTATGTGGTACTAGTTATGTGGCACTAGTTATGTGGTACTAGTTATGTGGTACTAGTTATGTGGTACTAGTTATGTGGCACTAGTTATGTGGCACTAGTTATGTGGCACTAGTTATGTGGTACTAGTTATGTGGTACTAGTTATGTGGCACTAGTTATGTGGCACTAGTTATGTGGTACTAGTTATGTGGTACTAGTTATGTGGTACAAGTTATGTGGCCTTAGTTATGTGGCCCTAGTTTGTAGCACTAGTTATGTGGCCTATGTGCCCCTTGCTGGTCTATCTGGGGTCGGGATAAGCGAGGCATCAGATCCTACTCCCGAAGGCTTCCCTGCTGTGGAAGTGTAAGCTTCTCTTCCTGGGGCCTGGAAAGCTGAACACCAAACTCTGGATCAATGGACGCAATCAGCTTAGTGCTGATTACAGGAAAAAAGATGCAAGCATAAAGTCAGCTGCCTCGAGCTCCTCAAAAACACACCCACACTGTTCTATCATATTAAAATAGTTCATTAGGCATTTTTTATTATCTTTTTGTGTAAAAAAAGAAAGAAAGAATTAACACCCAAAAATGTATACATTATAAATCTAGACTTGATTCAATATATTTTTTATGTACCATTTGGTGATGGTTTCAGAAAAGGTTTTCAGTTTCCGTGAGATCATAGAATGTCTCTTTATTGTGATTGGTCACTTTGGAAATCAGTGTCCATGACGTGGTTGGCCAGAAGTTAAACTATTTATAACTGCTGCTATCCTCCGAAGTAGTCACCTTTTACTGGCAACAAGGAACTCCCTATCGATAGATTTGTTCGAAGGCAGAGATGGTCTCAAAAACACAGCAGAATGTGATGGCTTGCTAGTGACTTAAAACACTCGACAGAATATACACCCAAACAGGCTCAAAACAGCGTTTTGTACGTCTTTTTCGCACGAATCTGGAACTAATGGTCTTATTCCGCTTCCATTTCCAGATCCTACAGTTCATTTCATCTGCCCTCGGGCCGAGCTCAGATGACTGACGCAGCAGATTAGAGACTGCATGTGCAATCACATGAGAAGCTAAACTTACATTTACATTGTCATTTAGCAGACGCTCTTATTCAGAGCAACTTACAGTAAGTACAGGGACATTCCCCTCGAGGCAAGTAGGGTGAATTGTCTTGCCCAAGGACACAATGTCATTTTGATGGCCGGGAATCGAACCGGCAACCTTCTGATTAATAGCCCAAAACCCTAACCACTCAGCGCTCAGCCATCTGACCCCCAAACTTCCCATATACACTACAAATGTTTACATGTTTTTCTGATAATAGTTTGCAAAGTCTGCCAGTTTAAGGCCTTAAAGGGAACCAGGTGAAGCCAGTGGCAGGCTGGAGGTCAGTGGACACTGCTGGCTTCAGTCGGTTTTCACCATCACCCCAACTTCCCAGCGAACGTCAGACCGGCAAACAATGCCCCACCTGTAAACAGAGAGATTTTTTTTTCATTACATTATTTAACATTGGAATAACAATGTTATTTACCCATGCGTGTTTCCGCTGAGCTTGAGGCTGTACCGTGATGGTCACACATTGGGGAGGAGCAGCTTGAGGCTGTACCGTGATGGTCACACATTGGGGAGGAGCAGCTTGAACACAATAACTGTATTTACATTCATTTGGGCTCACAGTGAAAGTGGGGAGACCACGTTGGATGGTGTGTGTATAGTGTGTGTGTGTAGTGTGTAATGTGTGTGTGTAGTGTGTGTGTGTGTTCACACTCACCCACAGCAGCCACCCCTGCTATCGTTCCCATGACTATTCCAGCAATTTCACCTGGCGAAAAACCTCCATTTTCCTGCTCGATGCTGATATTGGTAGTTTCTGAATTCCCTCCACTAGAACTGGTGGGATTGGTTAGAGTGGAGATCTCTTCAGTAGAACTGGTGGGATTGGTTAGAGTGGAGATCTCTTCAGTAGAACTGGTGGGATTGGTTAGAGTGGTGATCTCTTCAGTAGTGCTGGTGGGATTGGTTAGAGTGGTGATCTCTTCAGTAGTGCTGGTGGGATTGGTTAGAGTGGTGATCTCTTCAGTAGTGCTGGTGGGAGTGGTGGTAGGCTGGCGGGGTTGTATAACTGTGGCAGCTCCACAGAGAATCACTGGTGAAAGAAGAGGTTTGTGTTTAAGACAGGGTTCCCTACAGAGGGAATACTGAAAGAGTCTGGCTGTTTAACAAATGGCTATTTAACAACTGGCTGTTTAAGATAACTGTCATTTTGACACTGCCACAACGAATGCCAACAGGGGTATCACACCAGACAAACACAACCCAACAGCTGTTGGCGTTTGTTGGGTGAGTGTGAGAATGACATTTGTCTTTCTAAACCCAACAGCCAACAGTAGAATTGTTAGTGTTTGTTAAGGCAGTGTGAACTAGCCTCTAGGAAAGCTTGTATTTTTTTTTGCTTGTAGTTGTACGTATGAATTAACATTCATACCTGTTCCAAGCAGGCACAGAGAGAGAAGGTTCAACTTCACAGACATGGTGGTGATGTTCAGTATTGCTGCTAGGAAAACTGACTCAGGTATGTTATGTTTCGACTGCAAACTATCTGGGAGACATGAGGAGAAGGAATATGAAAATAAATCAATAAAAAACACTTCAGAAAAGGTTGCAGAGCAACTTAAATTAATCGGCTTCTAAGACGTGAATATTACAATAAATGTTATATTAAACAACATGAGGTGTTTGTTGTGAAATAGCCTATACACAGTAAACACTGTTGGAGCCAATTGGGAAACTTGTGAAGTACATCTTGAAGCTGTTGTGGTTTCTGGAGAAAGACACATTTCCTTTCACAGAATGTCTGGTTGACACGTTCTTTTCACATTGACAATTTTAAATATATAGCATCTACTGTACACTGTAGGAAATCTCCATAAAATTCCATTTCAACTCCATTTCAATGTATGTGATTCTGAGAATACACCACTGTAGAATTCCTTTTGATCACAAACACATTAAAGACTAATTAAACACTACCTTTTCAGGGAGATTCTTTATGGTTTCTACACAAAAGAGATCAAAAACTCGTAGCCAACATTCAGCAAACGGCCCCTACCTGAGAGGATGATCAGGACAGTGTCTCTCTCCCCTTCTGTTTCAGCGAGACCAGCTGTGAGTAACTCACCTGCTTTTATAACCACCTTGAACATCACACACCCCATCATGATCATATCCCCATGGAAACGCTACTTCTCCGAGTGTGGAAGCGGATGTTCATCCTGATAGCTACACGTCCACATATTGGCAGTTTATGACCGGGATCATAAAAGGTCTATTTAAGTATCGCTTCTTATCTCTGTGTAATGAGGAACAGGACATACATGGAGACTGAACATCCCAGCATCACATTAACATCGTTTACCGTGCGACATTACGCCTCATCGTGATGAAACACACACTTTGTATTTCTCTGTTGATTATTTCATCCAAGAGTAGATCATGGGGATTTTGACATTCAAATATAACATCCAAGACCAAAAGGCACCTCACCCAACCCAGTTTAGAAGGGTTTCACCCCTCGCAGCAATAAACTATACGTTCGTGTGTATTAAAAATACTATACTGTCTGTGTTACGTTAGGTTGACTGTATTTTGAAGATACTAGTGTTGGTGTTGATTGGTTTAACTGTATTTTAAAGATAGCGGAGTGTTTGTTTTGATTGGTTTGACTATTGTGAAGATACTATTGTTTGTGTTGATTAGAGGTAGGTTAGACTGGGTCTTTGTGTGTGTGAGGTTGGTTGTCACAGGAAGTCCAGCACTCTCCAAGCAGGAGGAAGGATCATAGGTATAGATATATATATTTAAAAATCTGTTTAGAGATATCCACATAGGTATATCTACAAATCTATAATTTAATCTAGGCAGGCAGTTGATAAGGTAGAAGGATGATAGTTCACTCTATGTGAAAGAGTGTGTGAGTGTTAGTGTGTAAATGAGACAGAGTGTATGTGGAGAAAGAGAGAGTGAGAGAGTGAGAGAGAGTGTGTGTATGTAAGAAAGAGAGTGTGTATGAGAGAGAGGAGGGCGACTGCAGAGTTAGAACCTAAGGGGATTAGGGTTAAGGTATTATTAGGGTTATAACGGGGATCACCGAGTGTTGCACAGAAAACAGAACAGTGGATCATGTGTGTGAACTTATCAACAGCGGTTGATATGCTTGCCCCCCCTACAAGCCTTCTCCTTCTCTAAACACAGACCCGCCGATGCTAACTGCAGCGTCGCCCTAAACGCACGCTCACTGCATTCTCAGCTACACCCCCATCTCGTGTACTGTAATTCATATTTCAGTATGTATTTTTGCACCTCCCTGCAAGACTATAACTAGAATAAAAAATATATCACCCCTAAAGCCACAAACACACACATAGAGGAAGATATTTCAAATGTAATGTTTTGGATTGTAACGTGATGCTTCGTTGAAGCTATTTGGAGAGTCATATGGGAACTAATGTGTTTGTGACTCTAGTCTAGTACAGCTGATCCTTGATTAAAACCCACGGTTGTTGTTAACCTGCTACATTCCTTAATTTTGGCCACATTTTGACGACGCTATAATGTGGGTGATGTGCCAAGCGGATCTGTCGCTGACTAGGTGGCGCTATCCTGCGGAATGCACATTGTGTTTGTTGTCTGCACTGTCAGGAGACTCAGGGCAGGAATTAAAACCGCTTGTCGAGTCGTTGATGCTACCTCGTCGCAGAGTAGCCTAGATCTCGAGTCCTTGCCTCGTTGCTATTTTTCACAATTATCCCATTCGTTGCGGACTAAATGCACAATTTGCTGGCCGGATTATTCTCTAGGTTGTACATTGGATTGTATCCTGCGGTATGTAGTTAGCTTGTTGGCTAACAGGCTACCCGGCTTTGCGCCAGGAGTGAAGACCAATCAATCACCGGATACCTTCACCGCTAGTTTTTGTGTACTGTGCGTGTGGTGCTGCTGAGGCAAGGGGAAAACTCAGCGGTCACCGGTGGCTGGATCTTGTGGCGTGAGCACTAATGCAGTCTAGCCAGCACGGCGATTCCCAGTCACCGGTGTTAAAACGCGGTGTGTAAAACACTCGGGCCATCTTCGAGCCAGATTATAATAGATAGGTCGCCAACTCAATTGCGGGACAAGTGCAACGCAAAGATGTTGCAAGTGCTGGCTTGCGGCGTCGTAGTGTTTCCAGGTCTCTTCTTCGTCTTTCGGAAAGTACTACCGTCCATTTTCAAACAGTGGACAGATGCCGATGTTGTACTGGTCAGCGAGAGGTAAATATAAATACGCTCATAGTGAAAGTGTGTATCTAGCTAGCTATCATTGGATATGGTTAGCTGGCCAAGCTTTAGCTAGCTAAGAAGCTACGTGCTAGCTGGCCGCGCAAGTGATAAAACAATTTGTGGGTCTAAAGCTTCATAAGTCTATGTAAAGCGCTAATAACGTTAGCTCGCCAGGGACCAAAACAAAAGCAGAGGCAATTATTACTATTTTTTTTTTTTACAATTGTTGGGATGTCTATTTACCCCAATGTCCATTAATGTAATACAATCTTGTTGCAGCGTTTACGTCGCAAGAATTGTGACTTGTACAGCGAATTGCAACATATGACCATCCTTATCTGCTCTGTCGTGGTCAAAATGACACGCTTCCATGCGCAGGGGTCAGTTTGATGCTCATTTGAACCCTGTCACTTCACCTAATAATCCCTACAGAGCTCTAGCGAGGCTGAGTTACGCAATGTAACGCGCTGAATTGCACCGAGAGGAGCGCTTGGCCTTAATCACGCTGTTATTAATTCTCTAATGCTCATCTAACGGAAAATGCATTTTAAGACGCATGTTTCGATGCCTTAGGGGGTTTGCTGACTGGCTAGCTTGCCATTGCACGGGTGCTGCCATCCATTCAGCCTGATGGGCTATTTGACCGGATTGCTACTATGTAACGTTGCTCTGTTCATGTGCATGCTCAACAACCGGAGTATTGTTACACGGCCTTCACCGCCCGGGATGGTGGGTGTTTGGGAAAGCGATAGGACTTATCTTTACCAGCAGCTGTGTTCGTGGTGTCTGAAAAGGGGCCTCTGATTGGGTAGTTCTTGAGCTTTTATACAGGTTTCGCCATAACTACCCCCCCCCCTCCCTCCCTCCCTCCCTCCCTTCCTTTGAAATTACCCAACTGGGTCATGGGTTTATGGACCGAAACCGAGCAGGGGATTGGAGATTCGAACCTGCGACCTTTTGATCGGCAGTGAAATGCTTTCCCGCAGAGCGGTAACCTACATCACATATTTATACTCCCCACCTCTAAGCAGCATAGGCAGAGTAATATGCATCATTTTCTATGTGGCCCTAGCTATGTGTTGAATTCATACTTCCTGCTGGTGTCTGTGTAGCAGCTATCTGCATGGTGTCATGGTGCGATTGAAGCGGGGCACCTGAAGTCATGACCTTGCCCTAGTTAGCACAACAGAGAGGATTAGTATTGTCTTATCTGTGTGCACCAGCCAGGGCAAAGCTCTGGACCCTGCACCAGCACAGTGAAGCACAAATTAATATTATTATACTAATAAATCCTGTTATATTTACGATTTGGTTACCAAAGCTCACTCAGGTATCCCTCTGTATCTTCGTTGTGGGGGTTTAGAACCTCCATCAGGTGAGGAACCTGGAGTGAAAGAGACCCACCTGTAGACATGACACCATGGCCTCTGTCTGCAGGACAGCTGAGAGAGTGGGGAGGGTGAGGAGGGCGAGGAGGGGAGGGCGAGGAGGGTGGGGAGGAGGGGAGGGGCTCCACCCTCTCCACGCTAGCTGGGTTTGATGCTCTGCCAACGGGACTCTGAGGTAGGGTGGTGTTAGAGAAGGGTGGGTGTAGTGTACGGGTAGGGTGGGGGCAGGGTTAGCAGGGTCAGGGTGGGGGCAGTGTTAGCAGGGTTAGGGTGGGGGCAGTGTTAGCAGGGTCAGGGTTAGGGTGGGGGCAGGGTTAGCAGGGTCAGGGTGGGGGCAGTGTTAGCAGTGTTAGGGTGGGGGCAGTGTTAGCAGGGTTAGGGTGGGGGCAGTGTTAGCAGGGTCAGGGTTAGGGTGGGGGCAGTGTTAGCAGGGTTAGGGTGGGGGCAGTGTTAGCAGGGTTAGGGTGGGGGCAGGGTTAGCAGGGTCAGGGTTAGGGTGGGGGCAGTGTTAGCAGGGTTAGGGTGGGGGCAGGGTTAGCAGGGTCAGGGTTAGGGTGGGGGCAGTGTTAGCAGGGTTAGGGTGGGGGCAGTGTTAGCAGGGTCAGGGTGGGGGCAGTGTTGGCAGGGTTAGGGTGGGGGCAGTGTTAGCAGGGTTAGGGTGGGGGCAGTGTTAGCAGGGTCAGGGTTAGGGTGGGGGCAGTGTTGGAAGGGTTAGGGTGGGGGCAGGAGGCCTAGGAGATAGAGCAGATAACGCTGTCTCAGGGAGAAAGATGCATGGTATCTTGCAAGGTTGTCTTTTAGTGGGCTACAGTTAGTAATATACAGGAAGAGAAAATCCCCCCCCCCCCCCCCCCCCCCCCGTTACACCAACCCCACTTTCATTCCACCCCTCTACCCCCGCCCTTACATACATACACCCCCCCCCCCCCCGGCCGTTAACAGGGTACTGGAGGACAATGTCTGGTTTGTGCAGATCTGGGTCTTGTGACCAAGCGTGCAGTCCTGAGAGCCGAGGAGGGGGAGGGGGTCTTATCCAGCTCAGCCCGGGGCTGTCACATGACCCTGGTTACCATGCAGAGCCAGTCACATGACCCTGGTAACCATGCAGAGCCAGTCACATGACCCTGGTTACCATGCCAAGCCATGGCATCTCTGTGGTGACACAGGGTGACCCAACACAGTAGCCAGTCTAGAAACAGGAAGTTACTGTCAAGTAAAAACGTAAAGGAGGAATGACAGTCCTCATCTTAGGAAAGGGTCAGGGGTCAGCTGGTTGTGGAGGGATGGGGAGTCTCCCTGCTCCTCCAGAGACTCCCTGGTTGTGTGTTGTTGTGCTGGTCCAGCCCGGCCACAGAGAACAAACCGTGTCTGCATGTGGTTTATTAAAAGGTCCCCATCGCGGTGATGAGGTGATTGACCTGTGCATGGTGAAACGGAGCTCAGGCAAACTGTACCGCACTATTTGTATGTCGCTTTGGACAAAGGTTGCTCTATTAATTAGAAGACAATGTAAATATCTCGGCAAAGTTTTAGATCAACTTTGTTTAAGTAAGATGTTTTTTTAAATTGTATTTACTTTTAGATATGAGCGTCATAATGGTACATTAACCTGTACTAACTGTTGAGGAACTGCCTTCCAGTTGGTCTTGGTGCATTGTGTGTGTGTGACGTGTGTGACGTGTGTTTCCAGGCTGGTGTCCTCCATCCACGCAGTCATGGCAACCACAGCGGGCGTCATTGTGGTGTCCGGATGCAGCAACAACGTCCTGACTGACAGGTGAGGCAGCCAATCACAGCACCATCCCTGGGTCTCCTGACCTGATATTAACCAATAATAAAACCTTATATTTCCGCTTTATCAGTGGTGGAGCAAAAAACACACACACACACACACTGGTTTGTTTTTCTGTCCTAGTGGGGCCCGACCAGACTACACACCGACACACACACAGGCACGCACTTCACACACACCCGTGACTCCTTGTCTCCAAGGCCTGTTCTCCTGGTGTCTCCTTGTCCTTGACAAGCTCATCGTCGTCCTCCATCACCAGTCAGATCAAGGCTAACCTAGCATGCAGCATCCCCATTATTTCCTGACCTGCTTGGCGCTAAGCTAATGCTAATACTAATAGCCTAATCCTTCAGAATTAGTCTGGCCTGGGTTAAAAGAAAAATTATTAGCAATGGTTTAATTAAACCTAATTAAAGGTGCCTTTACAATTAGAATGGAAACCATTAATTATGAACTCCATTGCTAAAACCTATATTTTATGACATTCTATTATACTTCAATGCTTATTATTTTCATATGACGGCAACAGACTTGCTGTGTTAAAGAAGGCGTTGTCGAGCACAACCACATTGTTCTGAGTCTGCAGCCTGAACAGAGCCCTGCTCTGTTCTGAAGCCTCTCTACATACAAGAGACCCTTAACAACACCCGCTTGCTACACACATCCTCTCTCTCTCTCTCTCTCTCACACACAAACAGAAAGAAACCGCATTGTGCCTTTTTATTCCCAACTTCTGAAAATGTATTTGTTTTTTTGTTTTTTTTCTGTCAGGCACTGGTTGACCACCTACTTTGTGATCTGGTACGGTGTGCCCTACATGACCTATGACATCTACGCCATGTACCTCAGCCACTACCACCGCTTCCGGGTCAAAGGCCACGAGGAGTATAAGGAGCACTCTCTGAGGACGGTCAACACCTTCGTCCGGCGAGAATTCCTGCTGGTCCTCCATCACATTGCTCTGCTCACCATCCTGCTGCCTGTCACTCTGGTGAGGAGGGGGGAGAGGTGGAGGAGGGAGGGAGGGAGGATGACATCACATGATCAAATTAGTTTGTTGCCTTCCCTCTTACAACAGTGTTGTGTTATCGGTCAGACTGTCAAGCTGACGTGTCCTTTTTTTATCATCCTTTCTCTTCAATGTCAGCTCCACGCTGTTTGTTTTGTCGTGTCACACGTCGATGTTGCAACTGAAGAAAATGCCTGTTGTCAACAAGTGTTGGTGATTGACTGTCACTCCATCAAGGGAGATGATTGGCTGATTGTGAGCCAGGGAAGGAGTACCTGTGGGGTTAGCTGATGTTACTGAGAGCAGCTAGCCTAGCTCATGCAACAATGAGCATCTAGCCCAGTGGTTCTCAGCCCTGGTCCTAGTACCCCCTGTCCTGCATGTTTTAATTAGATATTTCCCTGCTCCGACACACCTGATTCAAATGAATGGTCATTAGCAGGCTTTTGCATAACTAGATAATGACCCATTCATTTGAATCAGGTGTGTCGGAGCAGGGAAACATCTAGAACATGCTGGGCAGGGGGGCTTGAGGACCAGGGTTGAGAACCACTGATCTAGCCTACCTTATGCTACTATGAGCAGCTAGCCTAGCTAATGCTACACCATGTATTATCTTGCTAGCTGATTGACTTTGGGTGATGACATACACAGTCTGGTCAAGTAACACCGTAAACAAGCTCAACATTGATTCATGAACAATAGCTGTATAGCATTACTTGTCTGCTGTAAAGTCATATTGACATATTGAAAGTCATACTGAAAATAAGCGGGACGAGTTGTTGATGGCTACGTAGCTAGCTAACATTTAACTTTCACTGAGGGACTGCGTGTTCACAAGTTGATAACAAATGAAAACTAAATACTTACACATGTTATGGATGTGTATATCACATGTGTGTTTAATTTGTAGTAGTAAAAGTAATTGTTGCCTATATAAGAAATGTACATTACGAGATAATGTGGGATATCATCATATTGCTCAAGACATCTTTTGCCAGTAGTCCAAAATACGGGGCAGTTTCAGTCATTACCCTCGTGAATATTTTCTGTGGTAAGCAAGATGGAAACACAGACACAAACTTGCGCGCACACACACACACACACACACACACACACACACACACACACACACACACACACACACACACACACACACAGACATACACACACAGGTACTGAGGCAGCCATTTTGTGCTGTGCTCAGGTGTAGCCAGGTGAATGGAAACCTGGCCCTATGTTTGCTGTGGCTGGCCATGGTGATGTGAGATCAGCTTACCCCCCCCACCCCCTCCATTATTCAGCTCCAGCTGCTGCTCTGCTCTCCCTCTCCTCCTCCCTCCTCTCCTCCTCCCCGCTCTCCCTCTCCTCCTCCCTCCTCTCCTCCTCCCCGCTCTCCCTTCCCGCTCTCCCTCTCCTCCTCCCTCCTCTCCTCCTCCCCGCTCTCCCTCTCCTCCTCACCCCTCTCCTCCTCCTCCCTCCTCCCCCCTCTCCTCCTCCCTCCTCTCCCTGCTGCTATCCTTCCCATCTCTACCTCCTCTCTCCTCCCCCCTCCTCTCCTCCCTCCTCTCCCTGCTGCTATCCTCCCCCTCCTCTCATCCCCCCTCCCTGCTGATTTCCTCACCCTCTCTTCTCCCTCTCAAGTGTGAAATATTCTCCACTTCCTCTGTTTCCTCTGTTATCTCCCACCTTTCCTCCTTAGGTGTAATTTGTTAGGTTGGGTTAGGGTTGGACTTGCATTCTCCTACCCAACCACACACACAGCAAATGTAGATGGCTATAGTGTGGGGGTGCGTGTGTGTGTGATCACCATGGTGATCCTCTCCCGTGTCTCAGTTCCTCAGGAGGGAGCAGGGGGACTACTTTATCGGGTGCCTCTTCCTGACGGAGCTGAGCACACCTTTCGTGTCCCTGGGGAAGATCCTTATCCAGGTGAGACTCACATACACACACATACCGTACACACCTACACACACTCACCTACACACACTCACACGCACAGCTCTGTGCAGGATTCTGTTTAAATCTCAGTAAATGACCTGTGTTCTTTCTGTCCCTTTTACAATCTTCACTACTCCACACTCATCCCTCCCCCTCATCCCTCCCTCCCCCTCATCCCCCCCTCCTCCCCCCCCCCCCCCCCCCCCCCCTCAGCTGGGGCTGCAGGACTGCTTGGTGCACAAGGCCAACGGCGGGATGGTCCTGCTCAGCTTCTTTGTGTGTCGGATCGCTCTGTTCCCCTACATGTACTGGGTGTACGGGCGCCACTATGGCGTCCCGGTGTACGGAGTCCCCTTCCACCTGCCGCTGTCCGTCAACCTGGGTAGCCTGTGCATCATGGCGCCGCAGGTGTACTGGTTTGTGCTGCTCTGCCGTAAGGGCTACCGGCTCTACCAGCGCAACCGGCAGGCTGCCTTGCACTGCCCGGCACCCGCCTCCCCCCCCAGCCTCACGGACAAGGCCACGGGCGACCAGTAGAGAGGCGCTCTGCTCCACCACGCAACAACCGACGACTACTACTGCTACTACCCCAGTCCCCCAGAGGAATACTACTGCTACTGCTACTATTGTTACTACTATAACTACACTAGTACTGCTCCTGTTACACCCCCGTCCCCCCCTCCCACCCCCATTTTCCATTTGCTGAGTTACCCACCTCTCCCTCCTTTCCTATACCTAAGCCCAGCACTACTGGTGATTGATGACTCCGCCCCAGGGCAGATCTTGATTGGATGTTACTCTTGATTTCTACAGCAACCACCTGGGAGACCCTTTAAGGATGAAGGACAAGGAGAGAAATGGATGAGGAGGCCTCCTTGTTTCCATAGCTCCCACAGAGGGACTACACCTCCCTCTCCCTCTCTCTCTCTCTCCCCCTCTCTCTCTGCAGGGGTTCTGTGTTACAGTGAGGATGAATGAATGCTCCGTCGGGTTTGTTTATGTTTTGTGTTGTTTTCTGAAGAGTATTTAAAGTTGTGAAGGGTTTAGGGTTGGTCCAGTTTTTGTGAAGGGTTCGTTTACAGACCCAGGAGTGCAGGTGTGACCTTGTCCTCAGGGGGAGGTGTCAGCGCCAAGCTCTCTGCTCCGGCTTAGCTTCACTAAACCCAGTGAATGTGATGATGGAACCACCGCCCTGGTCTCCTCCTCCATGACCCCTCCCATCGCCTGTTCCTTTACTCGTCACGCCTGTCGCCATGGTGATAAGGATGCCGCAGTGTCCCAGTCTTGGTTACGAACCTGGCCCCGCCCCTCACGTCAGTGGCCCCGCCCCTCACGTCAGTGGCCCCGCCCCTCACGTCAGTGGCCCCGCCCCTCACGTCAGTGGCCCCGCCCCTCACACCAGTAGCCCCACCCCTGGAGGGGGGCCAGAGTCTCGTTGGGCAGATGTTCCTCCAGGCCAGCGGGGGGCGATGAAGCTCAGTCTGTTTCCGAGCGGGACTGCAGGGAAAGGGGTTTGACCCCATCCTGATCACCATGGTAACAGGCATGGCTGCCAGGTGCTTTGCACATTCTTACTGTCTTTATAGAGGTCAAGTTTGTGGGGTTGGGGTTACTACAGGTCAAGGGGATGGGGTCAGATGAGGTCAAGGGTTAGGGGGATAAGACGTTTTCTCATATGTCAATGTAGTTATTCTAATATGGGTGTGTTTGAAAGGGGGTGTGTGATGTGTGTTTGGGGGGAGGGAGGGTGTGTGTGATGTGTGTGTGTGGTGGTGGTGGGGGGGGGGGGGTTAAGATGATGTGGTGCCTGTGATTGGTTAGAGCAATAAAACGAGCAGAGGGCACCAGTGGCTAAGTGCATGCGGCTCCCTGAAGCTGGGTAGAGGAGACAAGGACACGTGCATGCAACCCTGCTTCTGTCTGGACCGCATATTCTCACTGGGAACAACTGACAAGGAAGGCTTTCCAAGGAAGGCTTTATGGAAGAATGCTCGATAAACATTTCATAACGTTCGGTTTTCCTCGCAATCAGACAACGTAAGACATCCTGTTTTTAGTTGACACTGAAAGTCGCATAATAGAGTTCGCGTAAAATTGTTTGGCCCGTAGCCTGATAACTGATTTGTTATGTTGTTGTTGATTTGTTATGTTGTCTCTACTAAGGAGAAGGGGGGCCAGACAGGAGCAGAAGCCCATATGAGTACCTGTTGATGTGATTATTAACTAATATTAACCAGTAATTGCTGGTTGTTTTATCTTCCATGCCCCCACGGCATGGTTAAGAGCTGATGCGAGCCAGCGAGTTAGCGTTAGCATGGAGCACCAATCGTAGGGCTGTAAATAGTGAAGGATGAGAATATGTTTTTAGTGGATGCATACCATGTGAAATCTAGTTTTTTATGACAACCTGAATAACTTTCTGTAGATTCTGTTAGCACTTTGAAAGTCAGTTGAAGCCATCATTCTGCACTTGTAGAATGTTTGTATCACACACACACACGATAACTTCTGCACAGACTCGCTCCCGATATTCCTCCTGTTCTGGAAGTGAATCATTAAGGGGCTCACTAAGAGCCTTTACAATATGCAGGTGTGTTGGTGAGCAGGTGGAACTAACAGTGTGTGAGTGTGACTAAGAAGTAGTTTCTGAGTTAACCTTAAGAATGATTTTATTGAAAGAATCAGAGAAGCAATTTAGAAGCCTAAGCTGTTGAATAACCCAGGGTGTTCCGTACCGTGGTAATCTATGCACACCAGCCCTGTCTGCACATTTGCACCAGTGACGTAAGCATGGCGCTGTCAGGCCAAATAGTGTCCTAGGGCCAAATAGTGTCCTAGGGCCAAATAGTGTCCTAGGGCCAAATAGTGTCCTACCTGACGTCACAATGCCGTTCCGATGCAAGGACGCGTCCGTCAGGTACGTCAGGTAGGACACTATTTGGCCCTAGGACACTATTTGGCCTTACAGCACCAGGCCCTTCTTCTTTAACCACGTTGGAGGAACTGTTCTCACAGCGGGGACTGGTGGGACAGATGAGTGTGCCGCGGACAGTGTCGGAGAGCTGTCAGCTAACCATCGGAGCGAAGGGAGGGGGAGGGGGAGGGGGGGAGCCGAGCTGCAGAATGATGGGGTTGGTTAGTTCCGTTTGGCCCAGGCCCAGGATGGGAGCTGGTCGTTCCTGCTCAGTTCAGCGTTACGTGGCAAATCACCCTGCTGAATCATCCCAAGGCCTGTTCTGGTTCTCTCTCTCTCTACCTCCCATTTCTTTCAAACCTGCTCTCCCCCTCTCTCTCTACCTCCCATTTCTTTCAAACCCGCTCTCCCCCTCTCTCTCTACCTCCCATTTCTTTCAAACCCGCTCTCCCCCTCTCTCTCTACCTCCCATTTCTTTCAAACCCGCTCTCCCCTCTCTCTCTACCTCCCATTCCTTCCAAACCCGCTCTCCCCTCTCTCTCTACCTCCCATTCGTTCCAAACCCGCACCCCCCTCTCTCTTTCTCTCCCCTCTCTGCTCCTTTCTCTCTCTCCAGTTGGTACCTTGGTATTTTCTACCACCACACGGTGTGGCAGGGAAATCTGTCATGGAGAGGAAATGGAAGCCACGGCCTCACTTCCCCTCATCCTCCGATTTAAAAACCCCATGCTTACAGCTACTATATAGTCACTAATGGAACTGGGAGCTGATTGGACTAGGAGTCAGACGAGGTGTTTACCACAAGTAATACACCTGCAGTAGACCTTTATATCCCCACAACACTACACTGGGCCACCTACATGAAGTAGAGGCTTCCAAGGTTGTAATGCATTCACATATCCTCATATTTAATTTTGTATTCCTTAAGGAATATATATATATATATATATATATATATATATATATATATATATATATATATATATATATATATATATATATATATATATATATATATATATATCAACCATAAAATGTAAAGTCTTAGTTTTTCCTCTTGGGAGACATGTTCTCTTTGCTCAGGGTTTGATGATGATGTGAACATATCTGTCTGCCTTTAGAGGTCTACTTTAAGAGGATGAAACTGTGAGTGGTGACCATGAATGGGTTCTGGAAATACCTGTAGTGATGTGCTGTCTTCTCCTTACACTGTTCCCCCGCCTCCACCACCACCTTCATTTCTTCCAAATGCATTCTGACATGGCTTGCGATATTACAACCTGTAAGGTTGGTAGACCAAAGACTGTCAGGCACTTTAGTCAACCAAGTCTAGGTTAGACAAACAACTGGAAATCCCTTGATGTTTGAATCACAGCTGTAGCACAGATCCCTACCTTCAGTAGATGATCCATTTCATCACCTGCCGTCCTCCCCCCATCCCTGCGTGTCTCCTCAGGGGGACTGCCCTCCTGCAGACCCCAGAGAAGGTTCCCCTTTCAGGGATCACAGTGGAGCATAGGTCCCCTCTAAGGATGGCCACAGGGGATGTGATGCATGCCTTACAACCCAGACTGCATGTCATACGTCTTCCCACAACCACCGAACCCCAGGTCCATCGGAGCGGTAGCATGGTCGGCGTGTGCGCGCGTGTGTGTGTTCTGCCTGTGCATTACGTAAAGCTGTGTGTCGGGGGAATAGAATGGGGGCCCCCACCCCCAGGATCACTTTTACGGTATTTTGCTGCTTTGATTTCTCACATATCCATTCAGGGCCGGACCCTCCTATCCAGGGACTATTGGGGGGTGGTGGTGGTGGGGGGGGGGGGTGTTAGGGGGGGTGTGGACTTAATTCTTGACTGATTTGGGTTTCAAATATGGAATAGGGAAAGATGTCTATACCTGGGATGATGAAATGCAAAAAAAGAAAAGAAACAGAAAAGAAAATAATTAACAAGCAAACACTCTGTTGTCCAGATCTGGGTTGGAGCTCTGGACAGTGAACCAAATTGGTATCCAGTGCCTTCTGTTTGTGATACCTTCAAGTTTGGCGCAAAACCAGAGTTGGCAGGTAGTGTTTACAGGTTGTGGCTGTGTAAAAAAAAAAAAAAAAGAATACAAAGAAATCTAAATTTTTCCAGACAACCGGGGCATTATCACATGAGGAGGTGCCAGCTTGTGTCCATGCATGTGCACCCCAACATCCTCATAGTCTACTGTACTGTATGTCTCCTCCTCGAACCAGCACTCCATTTCAATTATATGTTTTGATATATGATTTGTTTATCGGTCGGTTCCCCTCCATTGTCTTCATATTTATTATTTTTTTTCTCTCTAACTCCCAAGATCTGAGTTTGTTTGCTGTGCTTCTTTGCTTTGGGATTCAGACTTCCCTAACTGTACGGTGTAAGTTAACATTGTGTCCCTATGTGGACCATCCATCCTTGTCACTTCCTGTTCCTGTTGGCTGTTACTTCCTGTTCCTGTTGGCTGTGTTACTTCCTGTATGCAGCTTCTTCACAACCTTTAACACTCCCTGCCTCCTGTTATTTTTGATAACATTCTGATTATTCATATATATTTATATATCTGGTTTGATATATACATATATAGTTTTTTTTGTTTGTAGTGTGACTTTTGAGGAATTTATTATCTGGAAGCTAATATGGGCTCTTAAATGAAGTAACCTAAGCATTGATTGAGAGGAATTATTTTGTTGCAACTTGTGAATTCAGACACCCCTTAAAGACAAATAAATCTGATTTGATCCTTTTAAAGAAGAGTTTTTGTGGTTGTGCTGTCTTTATTGTATGTCAGTGAAGTTGTGTCTTGGACTCCTGACCAGACTTGCATGGTGTGTCCCAATAGCCATAATACCATCAGAGATGGAAAAAGTAGACTCATCCTTCACTCAAGTTGAAGTACAGATACTTAAAAAGACTTTGGTAAAATTTCTGGCTAAACCTTTATTTTTTTTTAAACCTTTAGAAAAGAAAAATTCAAAAAAATAAATTTAACACGACACAAACCTTTTTTTATAACTTTTTTCGAAAATGTTTTTCAACCTTCAGTAACTTATTTTTCACACACAATACGACAACAGCTAGCCAGGAAATTGAAAAAAAAAAGCAATGAGAAATAATATTGATCAATTGATCATGCCACCGAAAACAGATTAAAACTCAATTAACAAGCCTGGCTTTAAAATGTAAGAAGTAGAAAGTACAAATATGTGTGTAAATAATTTGAGTAAAAAGTTGTCAAAAAAAAACATACGCAAGGGATAGTGAACAGAATAACGTACTAAAATTTGTGGTGGGATACCTCCGTGACACCAGGTGGCGCTGTAGGCTCATTATAACGGAAGCCTTGTCATCGCTTCCATGTAAACAAATACATACTGGATAGCTGAATTGCTAACCCAGCTAATCCTCGAGGCTTTGGTCCAGAAATACAGTAAGCTTCTGGGCTTCACTCCAAACAGCTCTGCTACATTCATGTGAAAAGAAAAATTACCTGGTGTCCACCAGATAGTATAATATAACTGGCGATGTCTGTGTATTCAGTCTTTAATTTCAAATCCATGTTCATGAGATGATTGTTTTACATTATCGTAGCCCCTTTATTTATAATATTGATCTTTTATTACTTTTATTACTTAAAATATCGTTTTTATTGATTTTATGTAAAGCACATTGAGCAGCAATTCTTGTATGAAACGTGCTGTATAAATAGTCTTATTATATTATTATTAAATTTTTTAAAGATTTTTCAATGGAAACAGAATTGGAGGAGCAGAGAGCTACCTGGATGTAGTGTTTCTAGTAGACCAGCAGAGAGCAGCACTGCCACAACCCGACTCCAACACACCTGTTTTAATAATTATATTTAAAATCTAAATCAATTTGAGAGGGTTTGGAGCAAAACAATAAATGCGGTCATCTCTCCAGCCTCCAGGTTGGGGACCCCTGCTCTCTCTTTCCTGAAGAACTAACAATCATGTATAATATACATGATTATATATTATGACTAACTGGTGTTTAGGCCAACAGTATGTATAATATACATGATTATATATTATGACTAACTGGTGTTTAGGCCAACAGTATGTATAATATACATGATTATATATCATGACTAACTGGTGTTTAGGCCAACAGTATGTATAATATACATGATTATATATTATGACTAACTGGTGTTTAGGCCAACAGTATGTATAATATACATGATTATATATCATGACTAACTGGTGTTTAGGCCAACAGTATGTATAATATACATGATTATATATTATGACTAACTGGTGTTTAGGCCAACAGTATGTATAATATACATGATTATATATCATGACTAACTGGTGTTTAGGCCAACAGTATGTATAATATACATGATTATATATTATGACTAACTGGTGTTTAGGCCAACAGTATGTATAATATACATGATTATATATCATGACTAACTGGTGTTTAGGCCAACAGTATGTATAATATACATGATTATATATTATGACTAACTGGTGTTTAGGCCAACAGTATGTATAATATACATGATTATATATTATGACTAACTGGTGTTTAGGCCAACAGTATGTATAATATACATGATTATATATCATGACTAACTGGTGTTTAGGCCAACAGTATGTATAATATACATGATTATATATCATGACTAACTGGTGTTTAGGCCAACAGTAAATTGGTGGTCCAGGCTATGAATGTTTGAGTTGGATCGTCCACAGCAACAACACTGCAATACCTCACCTAATAAATCACTTTCTCACTCTCTCCTGCCTTTATGACTCCCCTGCATCACCCCCCCCCCCCCCCCCCCCCGCCCCGCCCCGCCTCACTTCCTGTCCGATAACGTGTGATTCCTCCTCACAGGAACATTACCTCAGCTGCACCAGAGGTCTCTGGCTGCACACTGTTTTGGGTTCTTGATACTGGGGCTGTCATGACAACCATGATGTCACTGTCTTAACAAACACGGACAATAAACAATAGAGCTTTTAGCTGTACTGTTCATCGTAGCGCAGATCAAACAAAGACATCATGCACAGCATTTTTTACTTTTTGGGCTTGGCTAAAACAGGAGTAGGCTAACGCAGTGCTATGCTAACACAAGTCTAGGCTTACACAGTCCTAGGCTAGCACAATGCTAGACTGCCACAGACCGTGTAGATGTAGGCTAACACAGAGCTAGGCTAACACTGGTTGTGTTTTTTCCTAGAGTTACAACTGGTTTGGACTTGCCACTCTTTCATGTCTCACATCTAATGCTTACTGTCTCATACATACCAGCCTTGATGATGTCAACATACCCTCTATAGTCTCTCTATCTCCCTCTCTCTCGCCCTCTTCTAACTCTATATCCTCTCACTCTCTCTTACTTTTCCACGAGTTGGCACAGCAGTAGAAAGAGAGAGTGAGGCGGGAGGACAGTTGGGGGGTGGGGTGGGTACGGTTCCCTCCCCTTTTACTTTCCCTTCCCCCGCACAACCCAGACACTGAGATCAACCTGCTCACTCTCCTGCTGCTTTAAGAAGGGCAGCAGGACAGCAAAAGGGCTCACACACACACACTCTCTCTCTACAGTCCTCACAGTCCAGACCAGCTTTGTTCATACCAGCTCAGGTAACAACCCGACTACTCCACTGTTCACCCCACGTCAGCTGGACGACTCACAACATCGGTGGTACGTAACATGTAACATCTCTGACAGTTTTTATGTGTTGTAATTGCCTTGTCAAACTGTTTGTTTGGTAATTGGGATATCATTTTGAATGCGTCCCGTTGGCAAGAGCTTGGCGCTAACAGCAGTAGTCATTTGTGACTGAGAACCCTTCGTATGTGAAGTATAATGATGATGGGGTTTTAATGGCTTGGCGGCATCTGTCTTCAGGCCCATCCCACTGTCAACCCCTCGCACCTGTCAACACCCTACTCCTCTCCTGAAGGCCTGCAGAGTGCCTCTGAACGCAGGAGGGAGTGAAGCTCAGAAGCAGAGGAGAGTTAGGAGACTGAGCTCCCCGACCAGTTGACTCTACCCTGGGGCAGCCATCATGGACGCCCCCCTTGGCCTGGAGGTAGCGCTGCCCGCCGCAGGTGCACGCGAGGAGACGGTGTGCGAGGCTCTGGGGCGCTTCGAGGCGACGCTGCGTGCGGCGGTGAGCGAGGTGCACGTGGACGTGAGCGCGTTCAAGCGGGGGATGGAGCGGAGGGTGGACGAGGCCTGCAGGACCAGCGCACCCCTGCTGGAGGCTGTGACGCTGCTGCAGCACGAGAACCAGCAGCTCCGGGGGCAGCTGGAGACTCTAACCCGCCTGGTGGAGGCTCTGGCTGGGGCACCGGTTGAGAGGAGCCCCCTGGGGGGGGAGGAGAGGATGGGAGAGGGGCATGGACTGATCCAGGCCCAGCCCCAGGCCCAGGCCCAGGCCAGGGCCCAGGCACAGCCCCAGGTTGGCTCCTCTCCTCTGGGCTCTGTGGGTAGCAGCCAGCCCAGTCAAGCCGCCTCCACCCTCCCAGCCTCCTCAGGGTCAGAACTCCCCTGGAGAACAGGACTGCGTTCTGGACCCGGTCCCAGTTCCGGTACCCACCCATCATCTCCTGCCTTGTCAGCCCACTTGTCTCGGACTCTGTCCAACGTGAGTATGGATGTCACCTAACCCTAACGTGACCAGAGATATGACCTAACTTGAATTGGGATGTGTACCCCCTCTATCTCCCTCTCTTTCCCTCTATCTCCCTCTCTGTCTACTTCTACCTCTCCCTTTCTCTCTCTCCCCCTCTCTCCCTAGTGCCTCCAGCCCCTCTAAGTTCACCCCCCCCCCCCCCCTGAAAGGGCACATGTATTTTTGGAATTCTGGTCTGATTGATGGCCCTGGTTCTGGGTCTAGTTCCTCTGGGGGCGTTGTCCTCCCCTGGGTAAGACTAGCCACGCTCAGTGCTCGGGAGCGGGGATTTAAAGATGCCCACTTGCCTTTTACAATGAGCCTCGCTTTTTATAGCTACCCAAGGGGGATGGAGAGAGAGAAAGAGAGAGCATGTCTGTACGCATGGGTGTGTGTGTGCGCGTTTGTACGGTTGGTTTGTACGGTTGTATGTGTGTTCGTGTGTGTGTGTGTGTGTGTTCGTGTGTGTGTGTGTGTGTGTGTACGTGTGTTTGTGTGTGTGTGTGTGTGTGTGTGTGTGCCACAGCCCTGCATACTGAGTGGATTTTTATAGCATCACATTCCCACTTTACCCTGAGGTGTGACATCATGCAGCCATGAATGTATAAAAACAGAACTGGGGAGAGGTGAGACAAACCCAACCCTGAGTTTTCCACTATTCCATGACGAAGCTGCAGTCACGGGAGTTTCCCTCAGCCGGGGTATGGGCTAATCCATGTTGTACAGTGGTAGCTAATCCATGTTGTACGGACGGTACCACCACGGCCCACGAAGAGGGGTGTAGAGGCAGAGAAGATGAGGAAAAACTTGATGATGTTGGGTTTCAGGGTGGACGCTGTTTGATGACGGAGACAACTGTTGAGCCACATGCAGGGTAGGGTATGGATTTGGAAAGGGGTTAGGGAAGGGTCAGGGGCTTGGGGTTAGGGAGAGTGTGGGGATCCTTTTTCATTGAGCAGCATCTTCTGTTGTGTCGCTGGAAGCAACATGGATGATCAGCAGTCAGACCTCTAGCTCTGCCCTCACCCTAACCCTCACCCTCTAGCTCTGCCCTCACCCTAACCCTCACCCTCTAGCTCTGCCCTCACCCTAACCCTCAACCTCTAGCTCTGCCCTCACCCTAACCCTCACCCTCTAGCTCTGCCCTCACCCTAACCCTCTAGCTCTGCCCTCACCCTAACCCTCTCACTGTTCATCATGGAGTATGTGTGTACTTACACACACAAATACAATACATGGTCATGTACTTGCATGAACACACACACACACACACACACACACACACAGAGAAGCCTGCCTCCTGCCCTTAAAGGAGCCAGAGGTCCAGAAAGTCTTATCTGAAGTGCAGCGCATGAGGGATTGATCTGTCAACCAATCCCTGCCCAGAGTCTCCCTGAAGTTGAATTCAGACTCTGTCAGTATCCTACACACACACATACACACATATACACACACACAGAGAGAGACACGCACACACAGACAAAACACACACACACACTAACCCTAACCCTGCCAGCTGTTCCCCTCTTGAAACACACACCCTGCCAACATTCCACACCTCTGATGTCAACCCTAGTGTCAGCCCTGATACTGAATGAGCCCCTCTCAGTATCTCTATGTGTGTGTCTGTTTCTATGTGTGTGTGTGTTTATGTGTGTCTCTGTGTTGATGTGCAAATGTAACAATGAAAGATAGAGGGCTGAGATGGATAGAGGTCTGAGATAGAGGAATGAGATAGAGGATTGAGATAGAGGAATGAGATAGAGGAATGAGATGGAGGAAGGAGATAGAGGGATAAGATGGAGGATTGAGATAGAGGAATGAGATAGAGGGATGAGATGGAAGGAGATAGAGGGATGAGATGGATAGAGGTCTGAGATAGAGGAATGAGATAGAGGAATGAGATAGAGGTCTGAGATAGAGGAATGAGATAGAGGATTGAGATGGAGAGACATGAGAGCTTGACAGGGATAGATGAGTGGGATGAAGAGATAAAGTGTGAGGTCCTGCAGACAGTGACAGTGATATAGGGATGTCAGTGGAGCCCAAACATCACGGCCAGTGTTAATCCTTGTTACCTTAAGCTTTGCCATGAGGGGAGGAGTTGGCAGAAGCTCCGTGGCTGGCAGTCACAGACAGTACCATACCTTAGTAAAGCCTGGGAGAGGGGTATCAGGAGAGGGAGAGGGGTAGATAGGAGAGGGGTAGACAGGAGAGGGAGAGGGGTAGATAGGAGAGGGGTAGACAGAAGAGGGAGAGGGGTATATAGGAGAGGGGTAGACAGGAGAGGGAGAGGGGTAGATAGGAGAGGGAGAGGGGTAGACAGAAGAGGGAGAGGGGTAGATAGGAGAAGGAGAGATAGGAGAGGGAGAGGGGTAGATAGGAGAGGGGTAGACAGGAGAGGGAGAGGGGTAGATAGGAGAGGGAGAGGGGTAGACAGAAGAGGGAGAGGGGTATATAGGAGAAGGAGAGGGGTAGATAGGAGAGGGAGAGGGATAGACAGGAGAGTGAGAGGGGTAGACAGGAGAGGCAGAGGGGTAGATAGGAGAGGGGTAGACAGGAGAGGGAGAGGGGTAGATAGGAGAGGGAGAGGGGTAGACAGAAGAGGGAGAGGGGTAGATAGGAGAGGGAGAGGGATAGACAGGAGAGGGAGAGGGGTAGACAGGAGAGGGAGAGGGGTAGACAGTAGAGGGGTAGACAGGGCAGAGAGAGGGATAGACAGGAGAGGGGTAGACAGGAGAGGGAGAGGGGTAGACAGGAAAGGGGTAGACAGGGCAGAGAGAGGGGTAGACAGGAGAGGGAGAGGGATAGACAGGAGAGGGGTAGACAGGAGAGGGGTAGACAGGAGAGGAGTAGACAGGGCAGGGAGGGGGTAGACAGGAGAGGGAGAGGGATTGACAGGAGAGGAGTAGACAGGAGAGGAGTAGACAGGAGAGGAGTAGACAGAGCAGGGAGGGGGTAGACAGGCCAGACCGGGGTTAGCTGCACCAATAACTCAAACAGATTTCAAAGGCCTCCGTTCAGGGCTATATTAGGAGGTAGAGGGTGGGGGACTGGGGGGTGGTGGAGGTAGAGGGTGGGGGGTGGGGGAGGGGGGGGGGGTCCGAGGGTGGAGACTAATTACAAAACCTAAAATAGGCAGAGGAGCAGAGTGAGACCTGCATTACAGAGCAGGATTAGGCTGAGAGTGAGAGCCCTGATCTGGAGCCCAGACACACTAGAGTAGGAAGTAGAAGGAAGGATTCAGCTAATATCTCCATTTAGAGGCTAGGCCGCACTGCCATGTTTGTCCACAAGGTGGCACTACACACCAGCTGGGTCAACAGGCCATCTAAGGCATCTAATGTTACTAGTTCCATTTTAGGCCCTTTGCTGCTTCCACTTTGATGAACCTCCCCCCCCCCCCCACACACACACACACATGCACACACACACACACACAGCATAGATACAGGACATACTGATGGAGGAGGCCAAATGCATCAGAGCTCCTCAACATGTGTGTTGTCGTAGCGATGTTGTGATGTTGACTCTGTGTTGAAGCTTCCGTTCTGTCAGCAGGGAGTTGATGTGACAGCAGCCGAGCGAGAGAGCATCTCCTCCACCACAGTCCAGGAGAACGGGAGACACACAGGGCTGGGTAACAACACACACACACAATCAAATAAGATGTTAATTACTCCATAATGCCCTTTTCACAAGCAACAAGGCTTCTCAGATGCCCACAGATCAGCACCTACAACTAACTTACATACCCAAAGATTTAGCGTCTGTAAGCAACCTAAATACCCACAGGCCAGCATCTATAATCAACCTAAACGATAATCCTCTACAATCCGAACCCTAAACATTGTATGTTCAGTCTGCCAGCTTGAATCTCATACATACATTCTTCCTGTGTCTCCTATCCAATCAGAGAGCTCTTTGAGGTCACAGCGAGAGACATCATTGGTGGACAGCGAGGTGTCCCAGGACCATTCAGCTGTGGTCCAGACCAGGCCTCATCTCCCTCTCACTGCCATTACCAAGACTAGCCTTGACCCTCCCCCCAGCCCCGGACAAGCCCCTCCCCCCAGCCCCGGCACAGACCAGCCTCTTAGCTCTGGTCCCCAGCCTCTAGTCTTCCCTCCCCAGACTCTATCCTCTCCTCCCCAAACTCTATCCTCCCCTACCCAGCCTCCAACCTCCACTCCTCAGCCCCTAACCTTCCCTACACAGCCTCTAACCTTCCCTACACAGCCTCTAACCTTCCCTACACAGCCTCTAGTCTTCCCTCCCCAGCCTCTCTCCTCCCCTCCCCAGCCTCTAGTATCCCCTACCCAGCCTCTCTCCTCCCCTCCCCAGCCTCTAGTCTCCCCTACCCATCCTCCAACCTCCATTCTCCAGCCTCTCACCTCCCCTACCCAGCCTCTAACCTCTCCTCCCCAGTCTCCTGCATGGACCTCACCTGAAACAGCTGCTCTTAAACCAGGGGAATATCCTTTTAAACGTGGTGAGTGACATGTAAATCCCATACCTCTTCTCATTTCTATCGTTTTACTTTACTTCTCTTGTCTGTCAACTGTCTTCTTTTCACCAGTCCACATCTCATGGCAACTCTCTTCTTTCCAAAAATCCTTCTTTCCTTTTTTCCTTTTCTGTCCATTTGTTTTTCTAACTTGGCCTACCCTCTCCATTTCTCACACTTCCTGTCTGTGTACCCTCTCCATTTCTCACACTTCCTGTCTGTGTACCCTCTCCATTTCTCACACTTCCTGTCTGTGTGAGAAGGGCCGGCTCTTATGACATCCAGTCCAGGTCTTAAACGAAGCGTGAGCTTTCCTCAGTCAACAGGTAACATTACACACCTAGCCTAGCCTCTATATAGGCCTAGCCTTTACCTTTACCTTTGCTTAGGCTCTATATTAGCTTAGCTTCTATACCATCCTAACATAGCCTCTGCAGGAGCCTAGCCTTTACACTAGCCTAGCCTAGCCTCTCTATTAGCCTGGCGTTTATATTAGCATGATATAAACGCGGAAGATAATGATATTATCTTCTGTCCTCTACGTAGAAATACTACCATCCAGATCCGTAGGGAATTCTGGCTTCTCCCCTGGCATCACCAAGAAGTGAGTCTCCCCGCCATATCGCGTCACTACACAGGGTACAATGTGTAAGTGTACTGCAGGGTAATGTGTGTGTGTCTGTGCTGCAGGGTGCAGGGAGCGGTGAGCCCGTCTCTGAGTGGTGTTGGTGTGGAGCGCAGGAGAGAGCTGGTGAGGTCCCAGACACTGCCTCGCTCCAGCGGGACCCAGGCCAAACGAGCCGTCTTTGAGAAGCTGGACTCTGAGCCAGGCAGGTAGGCAGAGCCCTCACGCTTTCAGATACCGTCCCTCCTACACCCTACCTCCTCTCTCCTACACCCTCTCTCCCTCCTACACCCTCCCTACCTCCTACACCCTCCCTACCTCCTACACCCTCTCTCCTACACCCTCTCTCCCTCCTACACCCCCCCTACCTCCTACATCCTCTCTCCCTCCTAAACCCTCTCTCCTACACCCTCCATCCCTCCTACACCCTCCCTACCTCCTACACCCTCTCTCCTACATCCTCTCTCCCTCCTACACCCCCCCTACCTCCTACATCCTCTCTCCCTCCTAAACCCTCTCTCCTACACGCTCCATCCCTCCTAAACCCTCCCTACCTCCTACACCCTCTCTCCTACACCCTCTCTCCCTCCTACACCCCCCTACCTCCTACACCCTCTCTCCCTCCTAAACCCTCTCTCCTACACGCTCCATCCCTCCTACTCCCTACCTCCTACACCCTCTCTCCTACACCCTCTCTCCCTCCTACACCCCCCCTACCTCCTACACCCTCTCTCCCTCCTAAACCCTCTCTCCTACACCCTCCATCCCTCCTACACCCTGCTCCTCTCCCTCTCTCCTACACCTTCCCTCCCTCCCCTCCCCATTAAAACACACCACACAGTCATTCAAACCCCTGCCCTGCTGAGGTCCAGTAGTGTTCCTGTGTGAGCTGTTCCCTCCGTGTTCCCCACATTTACATTTAGTCATTTAGCAGACGCTCTTATCCAGAGCGAATTACAGTAAGTACAGGGACATTCCCCCTAGGCAAGTAGGGTGAAGTGCCTTGCCCACGGACACAACGTCATTTTGCACGGCCGGGATTCGAACCAGCAACCTTCTGATTGGTAGCCCGATTCCCTAACCGCTCAGCCATCTGACACCCTATACAGGCCCCAGGCTCAGGACTCCAGGCCCAAACTGAAGCGCTCCCAGAGTTTCGGTGTGTCCAGCGCCAGCAGCATCAAGCAGATTCTGCTGGAATGGTGTCGCTCCAAAACCATCGGCTATCAGGTGAGCAGAAGCAGAACAGAGGACTTCCTGGTCCGGGGAGTAGGGTTGTTTTCAAATGTGGGTGCGACAGCTTTTTTATGCATAACTGCGGTTGTAAAATATCGTTTTCTTGATAAAAAGTGTGTGTGTGTGTTTGTGGGGTGAGTGTGACAAGTCTTGACATTAGAGCATTTGGCTGCAGTTGAAGAGGTGGCAGGTTCTAATCCCTTATCTGTTTCTATGAACGCTTTGGTTCCTCCCAGAACATAGACCTTCAGAACTACTCGTCCAGCTGGTGTGATGGCATGGCCTTCTGTGCCCTGGTACACTCATTCTTCCCTTTGGAGTTTGACTATAACACACTGAACCCGGCCAACAGGAAACACAACTTCGAAGTTGCCTTTACTACAGCAGAGTAAGTGTGTGGTTCAGAATGTGTGTGTGTCAGAATGTGTGAGACACAAATTGTGTGTATGTGTGTATATTATTCAGGCATAACAGTATTTTACTTAGTATTTAGTATTACTAAGTACTAGTATATGCATATATACTTAATAGTATAGTACTAGTACTATAATACTAGTATAGTATTTAGTAGTATACTACAGATGTGTAGTTCCATTCCCTATTCTCCCCTGTGTCAGAGAACAGGCTGACTGCGTGAGACTGATCGAGGTGGAGGACATGTTGGTGATGGGGAACAAGCCTGACCCCATGTGTGTGTTCACCTACGTGCAGTCCCTCTACAACCACCTGAAGAGGTTCGAGTGATCAAAACAAACGCACCCCATCCTCTTCCTAGCTACTGCAACCGCACCCGCTACCGGAAAGTGAAGCGCTCTCTCACCACTGCTGCGTCTGTAACGGAAAGCTCCGTCCAGTGATCCCGCTATGTTGGATTTGTTGCTGATCATCACTGTTGACATGTACAATTGTTGTCGTGGTTGTTTACAATATTACTATTGTAAAATGTACACCGGAGTTACAACTCTTTTTGCGAGAACGTCATGTGCTGTAAATACGATGTGAAATTGCCTCGTTTGAAATAACGAGGTATTGCATGTGTAATTAAATGTGTGAATCTGGACATAAAGTGTATAGTTTTGTATACAACGCAGTTCTTGATATAGTATCGCCTGCTGGTCACATCCTCTTGACCAATATTGGTCAAATAGATTGTGGGTTAAAGGTTAACTACCTGTCTCAAAATAAACATACATTTACCCACTCCCACCATGTATATTTAAAGCATTCAGGTTATAAGTTGTGAATACCATCAACTGGTATCGCAATAGACTTGTAGAACACTATTAGACAATGTGAAATGGTAAACCGTTCATTGGTCGGTTACGCAAAGTATAATTGTTTCTGTTAACGTATTATGTCTCAAGCATAAATATGATTTCTGGCTCTTACATCATAGAGATGAAACGACCGACACGAAATGTATAAATGGTGTTCTTTTATTTCAAATTAATAAATCATAAATCACTTTGGTCTGTGCTCCAATTATTGTAAAACGTGAAAACGTACTTGCCTTCCAAACACTACAACGCTGAAAGTCAGTGCCCAAGTAGCCTACTATAGCAACGCAAATACGCAATCACGAGTAGGTTTGTACTTCTGAGATCTGTTGGAGATGAGATCTGAGATGAGATCTGAGATCTCCACACTCTTGTCCAGTAGGTGGCGGTATACACACCTTAAAGTTGGATGTGATCCGCCAATCAAATTCAACAAAGAAGAAACTACGCTACCTTTACCTAAACAAAGATGGCGGCGTGTGTCATACGTCGGACGTTGCTGTCCAGTGTTAGCAAATATAGTAGAAAACACACAATTAGGGTATTAAATGTAGATTTAACCAGTAGACATACTGGACCTAGTATATCCTGTTCTACATGTGGATTGTTCAGCGTTCAACAGAAACGCTTTATGTCGTCAAGGTAAGCGTTGCACCCACTGTAGCGCTACAGTTAGCAGCTAAGTAATGTCACTGCATGTTGCCACATTCATAATCTCCAAGTTAACCGTTGTGACTCAGAACGACTTTGTTGCCCTAGCTAACTGATAGCTAACTAATCATATTTGCCAGATTCGTTATGGCAAGGTCAGCTCGCCCACTATCGAAATGTCAGTATTATGTCACTGCATAAATCTTCATACGGTCTACCAGAAATTGATAGGTTTGCACAAATTGGAATAAACTGTTGATCAACTGTCTTTTCGGCTAGATCTATGTGACTCAATAGCAAGTATAGCTAGCGCTTTTAATGCTTAGTTGAACTTTAGCACTGATTACGTTCTTCTTCGACTAACCTAACACGTTGCCACCACTGAACTATTAGCCATATGTGCACGCTGTTCTGTAAGTCAATGTTTAGACTCTAAAGCAGGCTAGTGAACCCTACCTCTACGCAGATAGGCCTTACCTCGACATACATATGTCAGCTCGAATGTACATAGTGTCATTGTAAACGCGGCTACTCAAAATAATCCACAGATCTTGTTGTGAGGAGTTTCATGTAGGAGTTATTTTCTTTTCATCGCACAACAACGATCAACCGTATATCACCGCGTAGAAGGACGGCAATGTCTGTGGATTATCTTGGGGAAAGAGAACGTTTTTCAATAAAAAATAGTTTGGCTCTTTGAGCACCACAAGACTTGCCCAATCTTACACGAATGCGTCTACGGTATGAAGACATGATTACTATGACAACGAGCTGCTATTGTGCTGCCTGCTCTCTGTCCTGGGAGGTGTCTCATGGCCACATGCCAGTGACCTGAGCATGTTTTTCCATAGCTCTCTGTGACACAAGCAGCAACACACACACACACACACACTCCCTTCGGTGTTGCTGCTTATGTAACTCCGACAGTTAGAGATGTTTGTTGTTTTTCTCACAGGCCAGAAGGGAAGGTTCTAGAAGCAGTTGGAGTGTTTGAGTCTCCTAAACAGCAGGGCAAATATGAGACAGGCCAGGTGAGAGCCTGCCTGCTCAACTCTATTATATATATATATATATATATATATATTAATTATTGTTGCATTACATGAAATCTATCACAATCTGTTCACAATCCATCTTGCCAACACAAAGTCAAACCTCTGTGTGTGTGTGTGTGTGTGTGTGTGCGTGTGTGTGTGTGTGTGCGTGCTAGTTGTTCCTGCACAGTGTTTTTGGGTACAGGGGGATTGTGCTGTTCCCCTGGCACGCTCGTCTGTACGACCGTGACGTAACTCCGCCTACAGCTGACAGGTGAGAGGTCAAACAGGCCTGTCCTCAACACAACGATGAACAGCTGTGTTCTTATCACTAAAAGCACTTGAACGTATGTACACGGACACTAGTTTGTGGTTGACTGCGTTACATGTCTACATTCTCAGTATGTTTAATGTAGAATGTCATCTGTTAAACTCAGCAACACTAAGCCCCAGAAAAAGTATAGTGGTTGACAATCTCATCGAATTAATCTGATCTTCATCACCCCACTTTTCACCTCTCCTCTCTTCCTCCTCTCTCCTTTGTTCTTCTGTTCCTCTCCTCTGTTCCTCTCCTCTCTTCCTCCTCTCTCCTCTGTTCATCTCTTCCTCCTCTCTTCTCTGTTCCTCTCCTCTCTTCCTCCTCTCTCCTCTGTTCCTCCCCTCTCCTCTCTTCCCCTCCTCTCCCAGCAGTAAGACGGAGGCCCCAGGTGCTCACGGCTCCAAGGAGGTGAAGGGGAAGACCCATACCTACTACCAGGTCCTGATAGACACCAGGGACTGTCCACACATTGTAAGGCCAGATATTCACGCTCTACCAACACCACTGTTCAACCAGACCTTTCCGGGTTTCACTCCACTGTTTTAAGACCAATATCCGTTTGTCTCTGTCTCTCTCTTCTTCTTCTCTCTCTGTCAGTCTCAGAGATCCCAGACAGAGGCAGTGACGTTCCTGGCGAACCACGACGACAGCAGGGCCCTCTACGCCATCCCAGGTGACGATCACACAAGATTAGCTTGCTGTCTTTTTCTACATCACACCATTTCTCTGACTCATCCCTCCGTCTCTCTCCCTCCCCCGTCTCTATCTCACCCCTCTAACCTCTCCTCCCCAGGCCTGGACTATGTGAGCCATGAGGACATCCTTCCGTATAACTCAACTGATCAGGTCCCCATCCAGCACGAGCTGTTTGACAGGTTCCTGACGTCTGATGCATCTAAAGGTAGAGCTTAGCTGGCTGGTGGACTGCTCCAGCCCTCCACCACAACCACACTGCTCAAGTCACCAATGTTATTAGTTATGGAAGTCAGGCTGGATCAGGCAGAATGCTAATCCAAGACTGTGGTTCCTCCTTTTCTCCCTCCTGGGCCCTCCTCTCCTTCCCTCTCCTCCTCCACTCCCTTCCTCTCCGCCCCCTTCCTCTTCTCCCTCCTCCTCCTTCTCCCCTCCTGCCCCCCTCTCCTCTCCCCAGTGCCTCCCTTCACCCCCAAGGACACCCTGAGGGCGTGGCAGGAGAAGAACCACCCCTGGCTGGAGCTGTCGGACGTCCACCGCGAGACGACCGACAACATCCGCGTCACTGTCATCCCCTTCTACATGGGCATGAGGGTAAGGGGTTCTGCCTGGGTTCTACGTGTGTGTATCAGAGCTGATGTGTGTGTGTGTGTGTGTGTGTGTGCATCAGAGCTGATAAGTGTGTTCTTCTCTCCAACACCAGGAGGCCCAGAACTCCAACGTGTATTGGGTAAGTGTCATACCATCTCTCCCAGAGAAGGAAATATGTGTAGGGGAGTTTAAGGTGTGTGTAGGGGTGTTTAAGGTGTGTGTGTGTGTAGGTGTTTTTGTTTGTAAAGGGGTGTTTAAGGTGTGTGTGTAGGGGTGTTTAAGGTGTGTGTGTGTGTAAGGTGTGTCCCTGCCCCCCAGTGGCGCTACTGTATCCGCTTGGAGAACCTGGGGGAGGAGGTGGTGCAGCTGAGAGAGAGGCACTGGAGGATCTTCAGCCTGTCAGGAACCCTGGAGACCGTCAGAGGACGAGGGGTTGTGGGCCGTGTACGTACCTCCACCTGTGTGTGTGTGTGTGTCTGTCTGTAGGTGTGTGTGTCTGTCTGTAGGTGTGTGTGTCTCTGTAGGTGTGTGTGTGTGTCTGTAGGTATGTGTGTCTGTAGGTGTGTGTTTGAGCTTATTGAAAGTGTATTTTAGCATTGAACGTGTGTGTGTGTGTGTCCAGGAGCCCGTGTTGTCCAAAGAGCAGCCAGCCTTCCAGTACAGCAGCCATGTTTCCCTGCAAGCGCCCAGCGGACACATGTGGTAAGTCACACACACTTATACACACACACACACACACATAATATACAAACACACACAGAATTACAATCTAAGGCTGTTCGATTATGGCAAAAATCATAATCATGATTATCTTGGTCAGTTTTGAGGTCAGGATTACTTAACAAGATTACTCATTGACTTGATATTTTTACTGAAACTGAAAATTAGCTTGAACTTTAAAATGTATTCCACTGAAAAAAATATAAAATACATTTTGAACATTTTTAATAAAGAATATTTAGAAAGCATATTTGGGAAATGGATCTCTTTGGTATGCTTGTCTCAGAAGTTTCACCAGATGGGATAATATTCTGATGAGGATAGCTAGCTGAGGCCCTGTTTCCCATGCAGTGTCAGACAGGGCCTGACACAGTTAAGTCTCTGCTTTCATAAGTTCCCTGAGTCACGGCCCTCCCGCAGGGAGTGATACAGCAGCAGATCGCAGCAGTGTTCACCCTCGTCTGGTAATTACAAACAGTCATCTCTGCTACATCACTGTCATTCAGGTGACAACAGCAGAGGTACTGGGGGTGGTGTACATCAGGGAGAGTCTGGGAGCTGTCAAGGCCACCGCTGGAATTGGTACAGTTTCCTGTAGACTGGATGCGTCCCTTCATTATTGGTGTCTACTCTCGACTCGTGTCTAGTCCATCTGGAGTTGTGTTAGACTTTCTATCTCGGTTCTGAAGGTGATTGTTAGATGGGGAATACAAAGTCTGTGTGTTTCCGTGTGAACATATTTATGTTATATGTCTGTATTGACTGTTAAGGTGTGGATAAATCCAGTAGAGAATTCCATACTGGGGGCTGGGGGTGGAGTGGACACTGGGGGGGCTGGGGGGTCACACTTGGGGGCCGGAGTGGGGGCTGGGGGGGGCCATACTGGGCTCTGCCTCTCACCTTACCAGAGCAGGGGGCCAGGCAGGAGGGCTGTTCTCTGACCTCGCCTGTGCTTGTCTCTCGCCCTCTGCAGGGGCTCCTATCGCCTCGAGAGGCCCAACGGCACCTTCTTTGACGTCCGCATCCCGCCCTTTTCACTCGAAAGCAAGAAAGATGATACGCCCAACGGCTTCCTGCCCGGCCCCTTCACCTCCCTGGCATGATGCCCCCATGCCAGCTCTGCTGAACCCAGATCACCTCCCTACCCAGATCACCTCCCTACCCAGATCACCTCCCTACCCAGATCACCTCCCTACCCAGATCACCTCCCTACCCAGATCACCTCCCTACCCAGATCACCTCCCTACCCAGATCACCTCCCTACCCAGATCACCTCCCTACCCAGATCACCTCCCTACCCAGATCACCTCCCCCTCAACCCAGATCACCTCCCAATTCAGCCTCTGACCAGGGCCACCATCACATCTGCCGGATCTGGGATAGTAGGCCAGGTTCATATAGGTTCATATAGGTTCATAAAGGTTCATATAGGTTCATACAGGTTCATACAGGCTCAGGTAGGTTCATTCAGGATCGTGCAGGTTCATGCAGGAGCCCAGGCTGACAGGTCTTTACTGCAGTAGCTCCCAGACCTCGGCTAAGCCCAAGGAATGTTCTCACGGTTGGAAGAAGCACGATTCGTGTTGGTCCTGAATTGAGAGGTTGTATTGTCCGTGAGTAGTGCAGCGCTGGGAGGTCTGTTCCCCACACCCGGGACCCTGCGGATGAACTTTGACCTGTGTCACTAGTGAGCCTCTGTAACACTGCTTCGGAGGATGAAGCTGTGGTTTCTGCTGCTGGACTGTCCTCAGAGCGCAGACACTATGCTGATATATCCCAACAAGATCCCAACAGATTTGCGTAAAAGACACACCATTATTATCCTGGGTTGTATTCCAACATAGATATACTGTAGACTATGTAGTCTTTAACAGCTGCAACCTTCTCAATTGCTGTTTCAAGTGTACATTTTTGTAATTTAAACATAAACATGTATTGTAATATATGTGGTAAATATATTTAATTAAAAAAATTAAGTAAATGTATGGTATATGATGAGGAAGCCCATGAAGCCACATGGACTATTACGTTTGTGGTTGCTACATTCGATGTCATCGTCACAGTATTTACATTGTGATTAAAACCCATCGCATAATATTTCAAATGTACCTGGCCAGCTGGATCAGGACATGGAGTTGTGATTTGACGATTCCAAATAAACGTGTTGAATGCTTATTTGCACCTGCTTCAGCGCATTCTATGCATCTGAGATCTACAGGATAAACAAACGTTGAGCAAGATTCACGCCATCTTACTGGAGAAGCCCGTCTGCCCCTGCTCTCTGTCTGTCTGTCTGTTTCTGTCTGTCTGTTTCTGTCTGTTTCTGTCTGTCTGTTTCTGTCTGTCTGTTTCTGTCTGTCTGTTTCTGTCTGTTTCTGTCTGTTTCTGTCTGTTTCTGTCTGTCTGTTTCTGTCTGTCTGTCTACCTGCTACTGGAGTGATGTGTGTGAGTACCAGGTCAGGGTTATGATTAGCTGTGTTAGGGGTGAGCTGTGTTAGGGGATTAACTTCAACTGGGGATGATTTAAACGTCTCCTCCAACACTCCTGGTCTATGCTGTGGCTCACCGGTCCTCTCCTCTCTCCGTAGGGGCACGTTCACCTGCCAGCGCGCCAACGGAGGAGCCATGTTCGAAGTGGCCATCCCCTCCTTCTCCCTGGACAGCCACGGTCACCGGGACAGCCCGTACTCCTTCCTCTTCTGAGAGCAGGGTGGCACACAGGCTTCACTCTGGGGTCGCTGGCGTTCTCACGGCAGCGTGACTTTACCGACCTGTCTGACTGCCTGGACGTGGTCGTCAATGTGGTGCTACGTGCTGAAAGGTTATAGTGAAGGAGTTGTGAAACAGCTGTGCGCCGATTGGTCTAACGCCTTGGTACGGACTCAAAAGTTACAATTTGTCAAGCACAGTATGTCCTGGTCGCATAAATAAGTCTTTCATTCACTCTCTTTCAGGGGTCTATACTTTATAGAGGCCATTTACACAGAAATACCCCCTTTTTAAGTGCTTGTCTGGCTCTTATTTCAGTCCTGGCGGATAAAAAGCTGGTAAATACCCATACAGCACCCTGCGGACGTCATGAAATGATGCGTTGTAGGAAATTATTGTGTAGAAGAAAAATGTTTCGTATGGTTGAAAAAGCAAGTATTTTTAAAGACGTGTAGAATAATCGAGGGCCCTGTAAGAGAGCCGTTTGTTATTGTTGAATTGCAGCATTGAACCCTGCCAAGTCAAGAATCTTACTTGTGCGGCGAAGGTCTTATTTTAGGATGATATAACCTTATTTCAAATGTGAATTTTCCTTTCAGACTGTTGTGATGCACTTAATTTTGCCCTTCGCTGTTTTTTAGTTCCTGTTCTCACTGAAAAGGCCAAGGCCATTTCTGAACAAGGACAAGTATTTGTTGACACTCAAACACACTGCAACTTACCTCAGATACAAACTGTGACGGTCAGATCAAGACAGTTCTGCCTCACTACTCTCTCCCCCACTCTCTGTTTCTCCCTCCCTCTCTTTCTCTCTGTCTCAACCAGTGGTGGTTCTAGACCCTTTCAACTACGAGGGCCAATCTGGGGCCAGTTACATTAAACATGAATGGTGTCATGTAGTTTTGCATTGCAGGCATTAACAGGCAAAAGACCATGTGTATAATGATTCAGACTGAACATTTAGGGGTTCACAAGCGGGTCCAAGCTTGTTGTCACAGGGGAACTGCGCCACATTCAGAATGTATATCTTTGCAGTGTAAATAACCACGTGGAACCATTCAAAGCAAGTATAAATATTCAAATTGATGCACAAAGAGAACCCTATGGTTCACACAGGGTTAATAATGTGGGTGGAACTCTTCAGTTTCCCAGTATGGATATCTGTCCTAGAACACGATAAATAAACAGTCGTTCTGTGACTAACAAACAAGCAGTTCCTTCATGTCTCATGTTTATTCATCTACAAGTTACGTAAAAATGGGATTGCAGATATTAGCCTACTGATGAGATGGTTCAGTGAAGCAGGACCGTGGGCCAGGTTGAGTATTGTGTGTTAGTTGTTAATGAACTGGTTGACGCAGAGAGTGATATGCAGTTGGCCAGGGTTGCTCTGATGCTGCACGACAGAAATATATACATGGAATATATGACATTAAGCTTGAGGGGTTTGTAGTAGCCTTGATTACAGCTCCTTGTTTGAAGTGATCACCATACAGTTACCAAAATTCACAATATAACGGTTGTTTCTTCATGTTTGCTTTAATAAGACACATCCCCCTTGTGTTGGAGCTTCTTGTTCCCAACACCCTGCTCCCCCGACCTCCGTCTCCCCACTCCCTCACCCCCTCATACTTAGGGCCTCCCTAGGGCTGCCTGGGCCTCTCTGGAGCTCCCTGGGCCTTCCTGGGGATGCTTGGAGCTCCCTGGGGATCCCTGGGCCTCCCTGGGGACTCCCCTCACCCTCCTGCATCCTCTCATCTATCTCTGTTATTGGTACACAAATCAATAATAAACCGCAATATTCAAATGATCATGTACCGTATGTGCAAAATGTGCGTTTACATATTTTTGATTACGTTTAAAAAAGGATGTATGTGAACTAATGATCTTATAGATGTCTGTGTAGGCCTGTGTTCGCTTTATTTATATTAGGCTGTTTCATGAACGTATAGTAATTTTGAGCCGCGATTATGCCATCATGGGCTTGGTGTTTGACGTGTTTCACCATACTCTCTCTCCAGCTTCCTATTGGAACATCGTCTGTTTGTTGCAAAAGTTAACAATGCAAAAGTTGTCGAATGGCATCTTTCGTCTTATTAGACTATGAAATCTCGCTTTCGACTTATGGGTGCATCTGTGCATCATAATTTTGATCATTTGATTAGGTTTTTCCATTTTGCGCCCTGCTATCCACGCGGCTGTCTGTGTGGAAGTTAAACCGACATCGTGTTTTAGTCCGCAGCTGGATTTATTCTGCGCGCACTTGAAATCTGGAAGCGCCCGAAGAAAATGAAGCGCATCCTTTTCTTGTGGGTGAGCTACAATTATATTTCACATTGTATTCATGTAGGAGATTCTTTTATCCAAAGCGACATACAAATAAGGCATATATAAAGTGCATCATATAATCAAGGATCAGAAGTGCATCGTTCTAACAGTAGAGGCTATTTCGGTAGTCACTGGTCAGAGTCACGGAACGATCCGTATTTACCGGGCACATGTCTCACTCCGTTATCTACACTACACTGGAGCTCGCGGATGGTTCATGCGTCGTTTTTATAAGTCGTCCGTCTAGATATCAATAGTTTACGCTCTATTTGTTTCTTTTTTACTTTCTCTGCCCCACGCATTATCAAGTTGACTGTGTGGCGACGACAACGATGACCCATATACAAGATTTGAAAACTCTACTTATGACGCAAAATGGGGACTAATCAAACGAAAGCAACCGGTTCGGACCCCGGGAGCTGCTCCCTGCTCGGTATTTGGAGACGGACTCAGAGCTCGCTCCGGCGGCGTTCGTCCGGTGAACGTGTAGGACGCGTCTGGACTCCGCCACCGTACCAGCGGCGGGTCAGTCTGATTCAGGAGGTGCTGGTTGCTGTCAAGGCTGGGAGACGAGAAGAGGCGACGGAGCTACTGAAGACACTCCGACAGGTGAGTGGTTAAGCGCGCTGTGCTTGGAAAAATATTCTTGAAAATCCTATCTCATGTTGCTCCACAGCCAACCCTGATCCTTTCAGTGCCCGATGTTAGTGCGTGCACCTTGCATCGCAGCCCATTGCGTCACCAATCATTGTGTTCATAGACAGAAACTGCACAGATTGAAATATTTAATTTTTTAAATAATAAATAGGCCTAAAAGTTACACAGTTACACAGAGGTTGCACTTAATGCGAAAACTCTGACGCTGAACGCGCCCCCTTTAATCACCAACACGCCGCGTGAACCAGTTACCAATCAATGAAGCGAATCCCTTCACAGTAATATAAGGGCTAGGCACACAACTCACGCTTCATCCATCTGTCCTGTGTAGCCTGTGGTTTAGCCCAACACCCCATCGGGAATTGATTTCCATTGCTTTGCTAGACACCATCGTGTGTGCGTGTGCGTCTCTCTCTCTCTCTGTGTGCCTGTGTGTCTCTCTCTGTGTGTATGTGTGTGTCTCTGTGTGTGTGCGTGTGTGTGTGTGCGTGCGTGTGTGTCTCTCTGTGTGTGTATGTGTGTGTCTCTCTGTGTGTGTATGTGTGTGTCTCTGTGTGTGTGTGTGTGTGCGTGTGTGTCTCTCTCTCTGTGTGTGTATGTGTGTGTGTGTGTGTGCAGGACCTGGGGATGCAGGATACGTCCATGGATGATGTTCTGCAGAGCTGCACCAGCTTGGGGAACCTAGTGGACCCCATCACTCACCAGCTCATCCTCACCCTGGTCAGATACATACACTGCCCCAAGACGGTGGGTCCTGTCCGTCTGTCTACCTGTCTGTCTGTCTGTCTGTCTGTCTGCTGGCCTATTTGCCTGTCTGTCTATCTACCTGTATGCCTTTACAGTTGTCTGTCAATTTTTTAAAACAAATTTCCCCCTGTTCTCTCTCCCTCCCTCTCTCCCTGTTCTCTCTCCCTGTTCTCTCTCCCTGTTCTCCCTGTTCTCCCTCCCTGTTCTCCCTCCCTGTTCTCCCTCCCTCTCTCCCTGTTCTCGCTCCCTCTCTACCTCTCTTGGTAGTGTCCGTCATCCTCTTTCCTCCCTCTAGATCCCTCTGTCTCTCTCTCTGCTCCCTCTGCCTTCCTTCTCTCATCCTCCCTGTGTGTATCTGGATTGTTGATGTTATGTTTTTAATCCATATATTTCTACTTGTTGCTTCCTAGTGAGTCCTTCAAGATATCTGATCATCTCAGAGGGTCAGAAACACAAACCTCACCCACTCAACTATTTAGAGAAGCAGGGCCTCAGGAAGTCTCTCTCCCCCCCCCCCCCCCCCCCAGAGATAGAAAGAGAGAGAGATTGTGGAATAGCAGAGAGAGAGAAAGAGAGAGAGAGAGAGAGATGGAGGGCAAAGAAAAGACAGCACTCTAAAAGAAGCCCATGTGCATGACGAGCCCCTCAGATAGCAGGATTTCATCGACGGCAAAGAGCTGATGAGAGTATACCTCTTGAGCAGCCAGCATTCCTGACCCTGCAACTACAGTCTGGAGGAGGACTTGGGACTGTGGCTTCTCTGTTCCTCTACTGGTACACAACGAGAACCAGTCATACACATTTTTTGCCCTTGTTTGCCCTTTGAATACTTGTTTTTGATTAATTGAGGTGGTGTTCCCTAAGCCCATACCACTGCCTAATGTGTGGGCTTTCTAGACAACCTGGCAACCCAGAGGGGGTTGTAAACAGGATCAATAAAGGAGGCTTCACGCCGTGCTATATACAGTCTGCTCTGAAAGGAAGGCTTCTTATCTGTCTGTCCCCCCTTCTCACTGCAACTATCTCTTGTTGTCAATCTTTGCCTCTTGACCTTTCACTAATGTCTACTGTCATCCACCTCCTCTCTTCTCTTCTTCTCTCCATCCTCTCTCCCCCTCAGGAAGGAGATTCTCTGAGTGCGATGGAGAAGGTATGTCGTCAGCTGACCTACCACCTAAGCCCCCACTCCCAGTGGCGACGGCAAGGCCTCTTCGGGAACAAACCCCAGCCCAGGTGAGTCTACCAGGGGCCCAGGTGAGTCTACCAGGGGCCCAGGTGAGTCTACCAGAGGCCCAGATGAGTCTACCAGGGGCCCAGGTGAGTCTACCAGGGGCCCAGGTGAGTCTACCAGGGGCCTAGGTGAGTCTACCAGGGAGCCAGGTGAGTCTACCAGGGGCCCAGGTGAGTCTACCAGGGGCCCAGGTTAGTCTACCAGGGGCCCAGGTGAGTCTACCAGGGGCCCAGGTGAGTCTACCAGGTGCATATAGGACTAACAGTAAAATGCTGTTGTTGTTTGAAAACTTTTTAAAGCCCTCATTGGTAGAGGAGGGAGAGAGATAGAAAGATGGGGAGTGAGGGGGAGAGGGAGGGGGGGGGGAGGGGAGAGGGAGGGGGGGGAGGGGAGAGGGAGGGAGGAGCCTCTCTTCCCTCACTCCCTCCCTCCCTCTCTGCCTCACATTCCTTCCATGCTGCACTATTGTTACCAGCGGATAAGCAGGCAGGAATGTGACAGGGAGCTTGTTCTGTGCTGATGTGATTAGGCTGCTTCTGTAGCCAGGCTGGGGGCTGGTGTGGTCAGGATGAGGGCCGCTGTAACCAGGATGAGGGCTGCTGTAGTCAGCATGAGGGCTGCTGTAGTCAGCATGAGGGCTGCTGTAGTCAGCATGAGGGCCGCTGTAACCAGGATGAGGGCTGCTGTAACCAGGATGAGGGCTGCTGTAACCAGGATGAGGGCTGCTGTAGTCAGGATGAGGGCTGCTGTAGTCAGCATGAGGGCTGCTGTAGTCAGGATAAGGGATGCTGTAACCAGGATGAGGGCTGCTGTAACCAGGATGAGGGCTGCTGTCAGGTTTAAGCTGCTGTAAGACCGCATCCTCACATCAAACCAGCCCACATGCGGCTTTTAAGGTAGACAGTCTCCTGAGGTCGGCATGGAGACACTAATGCCTCTTCAAATGGATCCCAGCTGCTCTGTTTTTCCTATAGGAGAGAATGGAGCAATTCTGAATGAATGGAGCTATTCTGAATGAATGGATCTATTCTGAATTCAGAGTCAATACTAGCGTTAAACCCACTATCATAAGCTTGTGTACTGTATCTGCTCTCAGATGATTATACAGTATGATCCATAAACACAGGCAGCATCCATCCACTCAATATGCAACAGCTTGATAAGGGGAAGGCTATTATCTGTAAATAGTTGGTTGCTGGTTGGTTAAGCTGTGGTATATAGAGAATAGAGAGAGAATAGAGAGAGAATAGAGAGACAGACTCCTGGGGGGGGTGTTGAGTTAGTCAATTAGATTTGAGTTACGTTTCCAGAACAGAACTACTGCGACGGATGCCTTTATTTTCCTCCACAGTATTTACCTACTGGTGCACACTGCATCCTGATGGATCCAACCTCTGCTCTTCCTCCCCAGCTTGAAGTCCAGCCTGTCTGGGCCTCCTGTAGGGGGAGCAGTCGATCTCTCGGGCGTCCCCTTGAGCCTGCGAGACATGGAGCTCCTCTCTGCCCACCTCAGGCTCCACTCCCCCCGGGTACGCAGCCTGGAGCTGGGCTTCACCGGACTGACCGACAGAGCCCTGCTCCTGCTGGTGCCTTCGCTGGCCGTGCTGCCGGAGCTGGAGACCCTGGTGCTGAACGGTAACCGCCTGACCCGGGCCGTGCTGCGGCCCCTCACAGATCTCCTGGCTGATCCGGCCTGCTTCCCCGCCCTCACCTGGATGGACCTGGGAAACAACGAGGACATCTTCTCCCTGCCGCAGGCCTTCCTCAAGGGCCTGAGGAGACGCTGCCCCGCGCAGGGACGCCTGCCCACCATCCAGGAACAGGGAGAGGACCAGGGAGAGGACCAGGGAGAGGACCAGGGGAAGGACCAGGGAGAGGACATGGGAGAGGACCAGGGAGAGGACCAGGGAGAGGACCAGGGAGAGGACCAGGGGGGCGGGGATGGAGGAGGAGGGGGGGAGACGGAGAGGGCTGAAACGACATGTGGCTGCCATGCCTTGGAGGGAGAGGTAGGGGGAGAGGAGGGAGGGGAAGGGAGGGAGGGGGGAGAAGAGGGAGAGGAGGGGGGAAAGGAAGAGAAGGGAGAGGGGGGAGAGGAGGGAGAGAAGGGAGAGGGGGGAGTGGAGGGAGAGGAGGGAGAGGAGGAGGAGCTGAAGGAGGAGGGTAAAGGTTTTAGAGACGCTGCAGCAGACAGAAACACAGAGGAAGGACACAGAAATGAAACGACTGTTGCACATTGTGAACTTGGTGAATCATCCCTTCAGTCCACACAGCCCACAGGAACGGACCAGTAAAGGGTAGACTGGTTGGCTCTGTGGAGGGTGGGAGGAGGGAAACGACACAGGAAGTATTGGTTCTTCCGAGATGAACTCATCCAATCAGGAATGTGTCTGATTACCAGGTAACAGTAACCATGACAATGACCATGAACTGAAGATTAAGCTACACTGTTTTTTCTCTTTCACACCTGTATTCACACCTGTATTCTATTTTCGTTTATGATTGATGAGACAGGTCAATGGAAATAGCCAGTATTAAACTGCTGGCTTGGACAAGTAGGACTACTTGATTTTCACTTACGACAAGATACGAACTGCATTTCAGTTGTCAGGGATGCACGTTAATTTAAATTAAATTGTCTAACATATGTGTGATCCGGACATTACTTAATTCGCACATGCTCTCTTTGTAATTCCAGTTTTAAAACGCATCAGTCACGTGGCGACAGTTGCTGGATCTGTGTGGCAAACAGCGCAACACCTTTTTTATATAAATAGTTGCAAGCTCATTTGGTCTCCAAGCGCTGGTGGACGATCAGAATCTACTATCCATAAAATTAAATGTATTTTAGTCTTCAGTAACAATTACGAATACTGAATGGAGTATTTTACTGACATCTACTGTAATTTGTTTAAACTGCAACTATTGCTAAACAATAATATAACTTGATTATATTATTAACATATTAAACAATAATCATAACTATTGAAATAAAATATGGAACCATACACAATTAATGATAACAAATCTAACCTTTATTCACACCCAACAATTGGTTTTAAAAGTGCAAGTTTTGTTTACTTTGGACCAGTCACACTAAAATGACCTTATCAAGATGGCAGCATGATCTGACTGTGCCCACCACTCAACCTAATAATCATCATTTCCGGTGGATGAGGTCAACTTTTTTCCCAAGATCCGCCATTTCAGCCCTTGAGTTTCATGTTGCAGATGACTTTAGGAATTGTGTTTATTGTAACCGCTATGACAAATAAACATTGTAGTTTTGTTAGAAATATTTAACTATTTACCAGGGGGTGCACAGTTCAGTTTAGTTGAAATAGAGAAAAGTTGTAGAATTCCAACGTTTTGGAACAGTACAGATGCCGTGGCTTGTCCCCGAGCGTGTTCCTCAGTAAGCCAAAGTTTTTGTATGAGTTGCGGATAGGGAGAGGCGAAGGGGAAGGCCTTGAAGCCTCGGAGTGGATTTGCAGTCATGGCTGGTAACTTTGACGCAGAGGACCGTGCTAGCTGGTATTGGGGAAGGCTAAGCCGCCAGGAAGCGGTTTCTCTCTTGCAGGGTCAGAGACACGGCGTGTTCTTGGTTCGAGACTCGATCACAAGCCCCGGTGACTATGTGTTGTCGGTGTCTGAGAACTCTAAAGTCTCTCATTACATAATCAACAGCATCAGCAACAACCGGCAGTCTGGATCAGGTGAGTTTATATACGTACTAAGTGAAGTTAGCTATAGAAACTACCCACCTAACTACGTCTAACTACCCACCCAGTGCAAATAATTACCAAGCTAGCTAACACGATTGTTTCTGGGGTACCCTATGCAGCGACTGCTTTGTAGTATGTAGCCTGCATGTATGAACACAGCTAGGTGCTATGAATCAGAGGTCGGTAGCTTACGTTGCCATCTTACCGATCTTGCCACTGGCGGGGTTAGACAACTATGTTGGCTACCTGTTTATTAGTAAGCTAGCTGCTGGTCAGTCAGTTGCCAACTGACGAGGCTACACGATGTATATTATGTATGACTGGGACTGTCAGTTTCGTTATGTATTTGTAATTTGTGCCTACGTCTTGTAGCAAATATCTAGCTAGTGGCATTTGAACTCGTAAAAGTAAACTGAATAGAGAATCCAGCGCGGTAGACGGGAGAGAGAGGGTGGGTTGGGCTTGCCGCTGTGTGAATGAATGGACCAGCTGTCACAATTGGAGGATGACTGTTGGGAATGGTGTGTGTGGAATGTGCCTCATTGCGTCTGCCCGACACACACACAGACACAGGCCACACACACTGTGTTAACTTCCTTTTGGGAATTGCACTGCTCTGACTACTATAGTTACCGTGGAGACCCTGCCTGTAGGTACTTTTATTGGTTATTATGTTTGCCAGGAAGATCCCTTGATGTATTTTTTTACTGACTTCCTGAAGTTTTCTTCCTCTGAGTGAAGCTGGGGTATTCCTCAAGCTCTAGTTTGCTGCTCTGTGTGATGGTGATAAATCTCTGAGACAGTTGATCATAATCCAGGACTGTTAGTTGTGTTTAAATGTGGACAACATCCACCACAGCAGTGACTGTCCCACTCTGGCTAGGAGATACAAGGGCCTTTTATAAAGTGTGTTCATTTAGCTGCCCCTTCTATCCAAGCTGTAGAACCCTTCTGATCTGCAGTCAGACTCTCCACCACTGAGCTGTACCCTGTATACTCTCCTGACTGAGTCAGTCAGTCTGACACAGATGACGCAAAACTAAAGTCCACTACAAGTCCAGACTTGGAGCCTTTGTGCTCATCACAGGTATATAATCATACAGGAAATAAATGATTCAAACCCCTCCCCTCCTTCAGGTCTAGCCCCGCCCCGCTTCCGCATCGGAGACCAGGAGTTCGAGGCCCTGCCCGTTCTCCTGGAGTTCTACAAGATCCACTACCTGGACACCACCACGCTGATCGAGCCAATCAGCAAGGCCAAGCACAGCGGCTTCGTAAGCTCCTCCCCCGCGCCGGTCCCGGGAGCGTCCCAGCGTCCAGAGGATGCGGAATTCGTGCGCGCCCTCTTCGACTTCCCCGGCAACGACGACGAGGACCTTCCGTTCCGTAAGGGAGATGTGCTGCGCGTGCTGGAGAAGCCGGAGGAACAGTGGTGGAACGCGGCCAATCAGGAGGGCCGAGCCGGGATGATCCCCGTCCCGTACGTGGAGAGGTACCGGCCTTCCTCACCCTCCTCGGCCTCGGGGGGCCCCGCGGGGGGCCCAGCGGGGGCCGTGACGGACGGGACGGGGCCCCAGCCCCCTGTGGGAGACCCTGGGCAGTACGCGCAGCCTGTGGTGAACACGCCGCTCCCCAACCTCCAGAACGGCCCCGTCTACGCTCGCGCTATTCAGAAGAGGGTGCCGAACGCCTACGATAAGACGGCCCTCGCTCTGGAGGTACGCAGGGTCTCTCTCTCTTTCTATCTCTCTCACCCTCTCTTTCCCTCTCTCTTTCTCTATCCATCTCTCTCACCCTCTCTTTCCCTCTCTCTCTCTTTCTATCTCTCTCACCCTCTCTTTCCCTCTCTCTCTTTCTATCTCTCTCACCCTCTCTTTCCCGCTCTCTTTCTCTCTCCATCTCTCTCACCCTCTCTTTCCTTCTCTCCATCTCTCTCTCTCACCCTCTCTCTTTCTCTCTCCATCTCTCTCACCCTCTCTTTCCTTCTCTCCATCTCTCTCTCTCACCCTCTCTCTTTCTCTCTCTCTCACCCTCTCTCTCTTTGTCACTATCTCAGTCTCTCTTTGTCACTATCTCCGTCTCTCTCTCTCTCTCTCTCTCTCTCTCTCTCTCTCTCTCTCTCTCTCTCTCTCTCTCTCTCTCTCTCTCTCTCTCTCTCTCTCTTTGTCACTATCTCCGTCTCTCTCACTCTCTCTCACCATTCCTCTCTGTCTAACGCTCCCTCTCCCTCTTTTCATACGCTCTCATTCTTCTCAGTGATTCTCTTTGTGCTGGTTCCTCTGTCGTTGTGTATTGTATAGTGTTCAGTGTTGTGGCCTACATACTGCCTCCTAACCCTAACCCTAACCCCCGGGAGAGACAGGGCTTCAGAATTGCTTACTCATGCATGTGAGCATAGCCAGGAATGCATCCATGCACACAGCTAGCAGATAGCCCTGTTTGCTAACCTATTCAGTAAAGCACAGCACAGACTAACACACACACACACACACACACACTCATACAAACACATGCATACAAACACACCCATTCACACAAATGCACGCACACCCATACACACATACATACTGTACAAATCCATTCAAAGCACATTCAGTCAAGAACAGTGGGGCCCGTGCAGGCAGGCAGCACAGAGGCCTGTGTTTCAAACGGCATGGAGCTGCCCTGGGACTCCTGAATGTCCCCGTTCTTACTGCTCATGAGCAGGACTCTGGTGTTCACACTGAGAGAGCTTGTCTGCTCACTGAAGACAGATCGCCCTTAACTTATCCAGCTTCGCTCTCATCCACTCTCCTCCTCTTCCTCTCTGTGTGTGTGCCTGTGTGTGTGCCTGTGCCTGTGCCTGTGTGTGTGCCTGTGTGTGTGTGTGTGACTGTGTGTGTGTGTGTGCCTGTGTGTGTGTGTGCCTGTGTGTGTGTGCCTGTGTGTGTGTGGCTGTGTGTGTGTGTGCCTGTGTGTGTGTGCCTGTGTGTGTGTGTGTGCCTGTGTGTGTGCCTGTGTGTGTGTGTGTGTGTGTGCAGGTGGGAGACATGGTGAAGGTGACCAAGATCAACGTGAACGGCCAGTGGGAGGGGGAGTGTAAAGGCAAGCGAGGTCATTTCCCCTTCACTCACGTCAGACTGCTGGACCAGCAACACCCTGAGGAGGAGAGCTGAGACACACACACCCTGCTGCACTCTCTCTCTCACACACACACACACTGCTGCACTCTCTCTCTCACACACACACACACACACACACACACACACACACACACACACCATGCTGCACTCTCTCTCTCTCACACACACACACACACACACACACCCTGCTGCACTCACTCTCTCTCTCTCACATACACACACACACACACACTGATACAGTATCTCTCTCTTTCTCACACACACACACACACACACACACACACACACACACACACACACACACACACACACACACACCCTGATACAGTCTCTCTCTCTCACACACACACCCTGATACAGTCTCTCTCTCTCACACACACACCCTGATACAGTCTCTCTCTCTCTATCACTCTCACCCTCACTCTCACACACACACACCCTGATACAGTCTCCCACGTACACACACACTCTCACTAACTCATTAAACAGAATAGTTTACACACTACAAACTACCCAAACTAAGTATTGACTTACACGACAGAGTTTACACCTAAAACCCAAACACTACAGCATTCGTGCCACCCCCCACCCATCCCCACCTCCACCTCCACCCCACACTGATTTTCCTGCACACTGACCATACACTTGTGTATGTACTCGTACAGACTGGTGGGTAAGCCCTTCTTCTAGTGATTTTTGGGAGCCTGGCAGCAGGACTAGTGGGGGCTGAGGGCCCCTGGTGGTGATGTGGAGAACTGCAGCTGTGTGCTGCGCTGGACTCAACAGCAGAACTCACAGGATGAACTCACGGCCCCTGCAGAACACCCTACAAACCAATACCTTTTTTGTACCAATATGAAATGGAAAATATTATGATAGAATTATGACAAATATATATTATATATATATATATATACATATATATACCATTACATGCTATATGTTTTTGTCTTTTTTTTCTTTTCTTTTTGTTCTTTTCATGTGACCTGTCATGGTTGTATGTCCCTGAAGACACTACTAGTGGCTCTGGCCAGTTGCGCAAGCAGAGAAAATGCTGAAACTAGGAGGCTTGAGAGGAGACATTCCTGAGAGCTGTTATTATGGCACGTCTAGACATCTGTCTACTCTCTGGTTGTCCCCAGCAGCCAGAACCCTGCCCCCACCCTCCCTCCTCCACCTCTCCCCTGTTCGGCTCCCACCCTCCCTCCTCCACCTCTCCTCTGTTCGGCCCCCACCCTCCCTTCCTCCACCTCTCCCCTGTTCGGCTCCCACCCTCCCTTCCTCCACCTCTCCCCTGTTCGGCCCCCACCCTCCCTTCCTCCACCTCTCCTCTGTTCGGCTCCCACCCTCCCTTCCTCCACCTCTCCTCTGTTCGGCTCCCACCCTCCCTTCCTCCACCTCTCCTCTGTTCGGCTCCCACCCTCCCTTCCTCCACCTCTCCTCTGTTCGGCCCCCACCCTCCCTTCCTCCACGTCTCCTCTGTTCAGCTCGCTTAGCACAGACAGGAGGTGTACCTGTAGTATTTGGAAGGCCTTGAGCTGGGTTTGCAGCCCTTCACAGCTGTCATACCAGAAGCAGTTTCGTTTGCTCACACTGACACAGAAGCACTCAGACATCACTGCCTTACTTCACGTCTCTTCCTGTCTCCTGCACCCTATTAGCCAGACACGGACCCCCCCCCTTCCCCAGGCCTGTCTCACCCACATACAGTGGCATCCCGGGCCCCCTAGCTCCTGCCCGCGGGGCCGGGAGAGACTGGCCTGTCACACGAGTGGAGCAAACAGAGGGACACACGAGTGTTAAAGCCTGGTCATCTGTGTGGATTCATGCGCTCTACATCCTCATTGGTCCATCATTCAGTAGGTAATTAACCAATCCGAACACCCCCAGGCATGTCGAATCAGTGTTTTGTGAAAATTGTGGTTTGTATTTTGTTTCAAAGATTTTGTTTTTCTTTTTGATTTTGTTTTTATTTTTGTTTTTCTTTTGGAATCACTAGTTGCACAATTCCCCGACCCTTTCCTACATTTTCCACGCCCCTATTCCTATCGTGTTATGTTTATGAAGCTGCAGTCATTTGTAACATTGAGTCTGTGTATACATTTGAAAACCTCTGTGTGGATGACATGACTTCTATGTTTACCAAGCCACTAAAAGATGTTCCATTCAAAGCCAGGTTGTGTTTCTATGACAGCTGGGTGTAGTGAGTGGAGTTAGTGCAGTCAGCCCCCCCAAACTGTCCCTAATGTGGCTGATGGCTTCAGCGAGACAGGATGACAACACTACAGACCCTCTAACTGAAAAACCTCAAACTGAAACTGAAAAAGTGGCCCTTGAAGCTCTGGAGAATACCCTGATCGCACATTTCAAACGTACGTCGAAAACTTTCTCGGGAAAGGATTGCGGTGGCTTCTCCCGTGATCTCAGACATCACATGGACTTCTTGAGAGGGAGGGAAGAACAAAAGGAAAGCACCGCTTCCTCTTACGGTTTAGCTTTTTTGTTCAGGATGAAGCACAAATGGGTATACTTTTATAGAACTATGTTTAATCGTTGATTTCCATAGTTGTTTTACCATCGTTATTTAACCTGTTAATGTTCTGTGTCAATCCATCTTGTTGTTTCCACAGTACTGTTGCAAGTCTGTGTGTGCGTGTGTGTGTATTTGTCTGTGCATGCAAAGGCACTGTAAGCCACTCCCCCAGTTATAGAGCATCATGCCACTGATCTGAACTTGTCAAGACCAATCGATACTGTTTTAAACGTTTTAAAGTTTAATGGGGTTTAACCATTCACAAACATCCTCAACTTTGAATCTATTGTGCACCTTATGTCTGACATTGCTTATGTAAACCTGATATGACTTTGGAACAGAGTGACTTGACTTTTGTCCATGCCAAATTGTGTCATTGCCATGTATTTCCTTTTGTACTCTAATCATGTTTCATTGTAAGATATCCCTTCTCTTCTGAAGAGAGCTGGTGAAAATAGAGAAATGAATGAAAATATTCAATCGATGACGTGCCATTGTGCTATAACAGTATATAAGTTCAAATTACCTTATTTTTTGTAGCATGTAATGTGTTACCATACTTAGTAAATAAAAAGCTATTAGCAAAACTATCTAGTTTTAAACTCATCATAGTGGCTTAAGACGGATATTTGTCCGAACTGCGAAATTTTCAGCTCAGAATTTTTACAGGGCTACATCACTCCTTTGCCGAAAGTTCAAGTCAAATGTCAGTTTACGGGTCATCGGATGCCAAAAAAGGAAATATCTGAGTTCTTTAGGTCAAGGCAGTTTGGAGGTAGCAGTGCCATGGATTTCCTCCGGACCCAACGGTCATAGTTTCTGCCAGATGACTGGACACAATTTGATTTTGAAGAGTTGTGCTCTTCAAAGTCCATCCATGAATGCACGGACAAGGTTATTCGTTCTGAGAAAGAGGATGAGACCATGCCGAGGCCAGTGAAAGCGTGTTAGGATGATTGAGGGGTGGTGGGGGGAGGGGGGTGGAAGGCGGCGTGGAATGCGTGGGTTTCCCGGATGGAATTCGAACGCCATCTTTATACCAGCGCTACCGGTAGCTACACTGGGGACGCTAAGCTGCTGCTCCACCACCACGGGAACCGCCGACTGACTAACCCACGTTCGAGCCTCTCTCCCTCCACCCGCACATCATCGACAGCCTGATACTGAAAACCATGGCAGACCGAGAGCACTTAGTATATCAGGCTAAACTCGCCGAACAAGCCGAGAGATATGATGGTAAGGCTTTCATGGATACTATTATTTGAGGAGTGTGCCTCATTCGCTTGTCCCCTCTCCTCCCTCACCCACCCTCTAGCGGGGGGCTCCTAGGAGCGTTTGAGATGGTCTGAAGATGGATTCATTTGTGTGAAATCGTAGTAGAGACAAAATGGCGGAGAAGGGGGGTTCTTTCAACAACTGGCTGCTACAAAAGGGCTGTGTTGGTTATCTAAAATGAAATAAATCTTAACGCTGGGGTTATGATAGTAAATCATTATGAAAGGATCGGTGTTTATTGACAATTAGCATCTAGCTACTAGCTTCGCTCCTAGGGCGGTCTCTTAGCTAACGTTAGCTTGCCATCTTAAAAGCTGTTGCGTACGTAGCTAGCTAGCTGGCCACCATGTTTAATAGTAGCTTATTGGCATGTGGTTCTGCGTAAGTTGCCAACTTGTTGGAAAACCCCCTGCTAGTGCTAGCGCCTGTATGTTGAGTGAACCTAACCACCTAGACTACCTATCGAGCTAGTAACCTCACTTAAACTTAGTTAAAATGGCGTCTATCTTCAGTGTGGTTGGCAATGTAACTATCCATTTAGGCTGTTGTTAGCTAGAACGTTTCGGTGGTTTCTAGATGGCTAGCAAGCTAACGTATCATACAGTACAAATGGATAACACGCTGTCCAGTTAATAATGTCAACTAACTGAACTATTCATTCAGTTAATGTTATTTAAATGTTAACCAGATAATTACATATACATTGTGCAAAGTTATTGATAACTGACATTAGACACTAATCGATTACTGTAGAAACCGACTGTCATAGTCCGGCTTGTGGCGAAGGCAGTTGGAAATCCGCATAAGCGCACACATGGTGCCAGTTTTTTGCATTGGCGGGTTTGTGACTGGTGCATGTAAGAACGTAAGAGCTAGTTCATAGAGCTATTGGTTGAATTGAGAAAGTCCATCAGCCACTGGTTATCAATTTAGTACCATACAGTACGTTAGGGCATTAAGCTACCGAACGTAGAAGTAAGTAGCTAGCTAACGCGATATGGTTACAATTCAACACTGGCTGCGCATATCGGTCTAACTGTGGTGTAGATCTATTTGGCAAGTCACTAGTCCCATTTTGTTTTCTAAGTAGCTTGCTTGGTACGCAGACTTTGTCGAAGCATTTGCCCAAGGTTAGTTAAATAGCAACTACATTGGCTAGCGACTGTAGCATACAGGTAGCCAACCTTGCTACTGTAACGATGATGTAATTTTCAGTGCTGGGTGGGTGTGGTACTAGTCAGCTATCAAGCCAGATTTAGTAGTAAAGGACTTTGGCCTGACAAGGGTTTCACTTAAGTAGCTAGCAAATTTAAATAAACATAAACTTAATAGAATCAATCTTTTTAATACTGTAGTACAAACCTTAAATAGCAGCTGATGAATATTTGACAAGGCGCTACTTATTCTGACCATGTTTAACTATATCAGGGACTACATTGTCTTCCGTTTTAAAAACACATTACAGATAAAAACTTTTTAACCAAGAGTCGATTTTGAAAATGACATTCTGGATAGTAATGTTGCTGCTGCTATTGTTGAAGCTTCAAAATGGTGAACCTTGACCCCTCCCCTTTCCCATTCGGTTCATTCATCTAAAAGTCATCCTCATTTCAGAGTTCCAGTCTGACTAAAGTCTGTGATTGCATTCAGTACTATCTACATGCATCATTTAAATATTGGACGGTAGACAACAGAGGGTGTCGTGGCGATGCTCATTGTTTATGAGTTACATGTAAAAATGACTAAATGTAATGTAAATGTACACCTGCCATTGAGCAAACGTGTTGCCAAGTTCTGTCGTAACCAACGCAAGAGAAACTGAGAAAGCATTCTGCTTGTGTGTGCCTATTGAGTGTTGTCACTTGCATGTAACCTACCGCCTCATAAACACCTGTCCATCAAACACAACAACAACACCGTACTTTGATAACGGCCGTCCCAACCCAAACGCTCTTGGAGACGAGTCTGATCACTGTTGAATTATGTTGCGGCAGCTGATCTGGCCCAGTGAGCAGGGAACGCTCTGCCCTGTAACTGGGCACCCCGCTGGCTGTGTCCCCCGTCCGTAGAGATGGTGTCCCGGTCAAGGGGCCCCTCACAGGGAGCAGGGACCCCGAGGGGGGCAGTGAGCTCCAGATGGAGCCCCCTGCAGCCCTGCTGGGTCCTGGCCTGTCTGGCTGAGAGGAGGAGGAGGAGGCTGGGTCTGTCTCTCTTCTGTCTCTGGTCTCTCTTACGTAACCATGCCCTCCTGGCTGCAGATGGTGGCTGCCGCAACCTACCCCCACCCCCCTCTCTCTCTCTCTCTCCCTCTCTCTAGCTCTCTCTGTCTACCTCTCTCTCTCTACATCTCTATCTCTCTCTACATCTCTATCTCTTTCTCTCTCTATCTACCTCTCTCCCTTCGTCTCTTTGAGGAAGTGCTCCTTGTGTACTGCCCTCAGCACAGGGGCTTGACCCTGCCCACTTAACAGACCTGAACACATTCCGGTGTGGTGTGGTAATGGAGCCCCCCCCCCCCCCCCCCCCCCCCCCTCTCTGTTCTCCCCAGAGACCGCCTGCACGATAGCCAGGTGCTTCAGGCAACAAAACCGTTTTCATCGGCCGTTAGTGATGTTAGGCCCCCTGGCCTTGGTGTGTTTTCAAGACCGATCCCCTTCACTGTCGTGTGTAATCTTTTTCAGAATGACGTTTTTACTCTTAGTATTTACTATGACATTCTTCTTTTATTGTCTGACTCTGTGACATTTTTTAATTGGATAACGCTAAGGTGCCACAAAGTCTCCTCCACAGACGTAGCTTATTTACAACCCAGTCAGCTTTTAGAAAAGTGCACCTCGATACTGTCAGGCCATGTTCTGAAGCAGGCCTACCTGCGAGAGAAGCTACAGAGAGGCCCAGCGTTGCGTCTGCTGCAGAGCTATCAGAGAGGCCTGGGTTCCGGGCAGGCTGACAGCTGAGCATCAGGTTTCCTCAGCATGCTTTATGGAGACCTGCCATTGGCTGCTGGTGGTACAGTGTGTCTGTGCTCTATGTATGGCTGGCACGCTGTGTGCTGCTAGCTGACTGCAGCGAGGCCGGGATGGGTTCATGAAACACGCAGGACGGTCAGAGAGGATCCTGTCTGGGCTTCCTGTGTCTGGCCCAACACCTGAACCACCCCCACTGATCCTGTCTGGGCTTCCTGTCTCTGGCCCAACCCCTGAACCACCCCCACTCCCAGCGCTCATGCAGATATGGGTCCTGATAATGCGTAATGGGGATTAGGTGGCTGAGCGGTTAGGGAATCGGACTAGTAATCAGAAGGTTGCAGGTTCGATTCCCGGCTGTGTCAATTGACGTTGTGTCCTTGGGCAAGGCACTTCACCCTACTTGCCTTGGGGGGAATGTCCCTGTACTTTACTGTAAGTCAATCTGGATAAGAGCGTCTGCTAAAATGACAAAATGTTCATTAAGCAGACGGTTTTATCCAAAGCAAGGCGGTATTTGAACGGGCAACCTCTCTGATCTGCGGTTAAATGCGCTTCTGCTGAGGTGTGGCCCTCTACCACCGAGCTACACCAATCAGATAACCTAACATGCTAATCACCTGCAGGTGTGAAGGGTGTCTTCTGGTTCATTGGTCTGTTTTGGACTTCATTCCGCTCTGCTGAAGCAGCTCTACCTATTTTTCCTGTTCCTCTGCTTTGACAGGTTTGAGGAGACAGGTTTACCAGCAGCCCCTCCCTCCCTCCCCCCGCCAGGTTTCTTAGTTACTGATTGAAATGAGTGATGTCTGCCTGGGGGTCGGCATTCCTCAGACAAGCTGGGAGCTTGTTGCTAGGCTCCCAGCCCGCCTGTTCTCAGAACACTGGGCTCGGTTCCGTAGCAGGCTCTCACCTGCTGGAGTGAAGCTAAACGTTCGAGGACGACTCCTTTTTGAAGCCGTTTGAGCCGATCGTCTGTGCCAGATCCCTTGTAGCTGGTGACTGACTGGTGCTGGAACAAGCCCTTGTTTCCTGAAGTGGTCAAACTGGTCTGTGTGTTTGTTGCTGCAGACTGGTCGAACAATGTCCTGGAGAATACCGCTAACTGATTGACTACTACTGCTGACTGAGATTCAGTGCTGTTCAGTACTGGAGATTTTTAATGTGATGAGTCTAGTTCAGTAGTAAAATACTGGCCGGTCGAGAGGTCAAAGGTTTAAACACCCCTCATGTAAGTTGGTTCAGAGAAAAGGGTCTGCTAAATGTGTACATTAGTACTGCTGCTCTGACAGTACTGCTAAAATACTCCGTCACTTGGCTTAACAGAGAGACAAAAACAATAAACGATGTCTCAAAGTAAAAGAACGAATGGCCGGCCTCGCAATACACTAATGCAGAGCCTAACCTTTTAGTTGCCTAGTTACAGGCTCGGTGTTAAAGGTCAAAGTGGCATGTGGTCGTAAATAAGTGCAGTTAAGTCTTGAACCCTGCATACACCTCTTCCTGTCTCCCACAGTAACAGAATGATCTCAGTCCTTGACTTTGGGGATTCTCTGAACAGTGGGGTGTGTAGTTGTGGGCCATGCTGGTCTAGTGTGAGTCTAGGGACACCACTTCTTTAAGTTTCAGGTCAGGTGGCTGAGCGGTTAGGGAATTGGGCTAGTAATCAGAAGGTTGCTGGTTCGATTTTCGGCCGTGCAAAATGACGTTGTGTCCTTGGGCAAGGCACTTCAGCCTACTTGTCTCGGGGGGAATGTCCCTGTACTTACTGTAAGCCGCTCTGGATAAGAGCGTCTGCTAAATGACTAAATGTAATGTTTGTCTAAGCCCACGTCACGCAGATTTGGGTCTTAATTACCTTGGGAGTTGTGCTAGATGGGCAGCGTGTAGAGAGGAGATCTTGCGCACGTTGTCAGACTGATTCATGACCTGGAGCCGTGAGGCCTTCGCTGGCCTCGTTACGGCTCATCCCCCACCTGCCCCCAGGTGCCCTGCCCCTCTTGGGCTCCTGCCTTTTCCGTCCAGGAGACGGCGATCGACCCACTTCCTGTGTGCAACCCACTTCCTGTGTGCTGGGCTGTGTTCTACCAGTCCGAGGGAGGGGGTTAGATGTATGGTGAGCTGAGCAGCTTCCCAGCTCTCTCAACCCTCTCTCTGCCCTGGAAGCTGCCGCTTCTAAACTGGTTATTAACTCAAGCTGAAAGGATTTGTTCTTTAATGTTACTCCCTCCCTCCCTTTCCTCCCTCCCAGAAATGGTTGAGTCCATGAAGGAGGTGGCAGGGATGGATGTTGAGCTGACGGTGGAGGAGAGGAACCTGCTGTCGGTGGCGTACAAGAACGTGATTGGTGCCCGCCGTGCCTCCTGGAGGATCATCAGCAGCCTGGAGCAGAAGGAGGAGAGCAAGGGCGGGGAAGACAAACTCAAAATGATCCGGGAATACCGGCAAACGGTGAGCGGAACTAGCCAGCCGCAGTAAAGCGCAAGTCTGGTGGGAGTCAGGTGGCTGAGCGGTGAGGGAAGCGGGCTAGTAATCCGAAGGTTGCCAGTTCGATTCCCGGTCATGCAAACTGACGTTGTGTCCTTGGGCAAGGCACTTCACCCTACTTGCCTCGGGGGAATGTGCCTGTACTTACTGTAAGTCGCTCTGGATAAGAGCGTCTGCTAAATGACTAAATGTAAATGTAAGTCTGGCCAACCGCCGTAAAGTGTAAGACTAGCAATTAGCCATGATTTGTTAGACTAGCCTGTTGCTATGAGGCGTTGGACCTTTTACAGTGTTGCTGGAATGTATTTAAATATCAACTGGGTTGTTATGAGTGTAGAGGTGTTGGCCTGTACCTGTAAGTCGATGCTAACAGGTGACTGTGTGCTTGATCCGCAGGTTGAGACTGAGCTGAAATCAATCTGTAACGACATTCTGGATGTACTGGACAAGCACCTTATTCCTGCTGCAAACACAGGAGAGTCCAAGGTCTTCTACTACAAAATGTAGGAAAACAGATGATCTGAGGGAGTCATGACAACGCGCTGTGTTACCACTGTGGGGGTTCTCCTGTCTCTGCCAGTCTAGTGGAAACCTCCTAGCCTCTCTCAGCATTACACACTAGGGGTGGGACTCTCTTGGTACCTCACGATTCGATTAGAATCGATTCTTGGGGTCATGAGTCAATTAAAAATCGATTGTTTTTTTTTTGCAATTTTTAATTCCCCCCCCCCCCCCCCCCCAAAAAAAAACATAAAAAAAAAAAAAACACTAGAAGACTGAATTGTGATTCAAATGTGAATAAATTTTTTCCCCACCCCTATTACACACCCACGCTGTACATAGCCCATTTCATGCACGTAGAAATGCCTGTAGTAATCGCATTGCCATGCTTCTTTTGATGAAAGTAGAAGACTCTGTGTTTGACCTGTTTCCTGTCAGCATGTCACCCCCCTGCCCTCTCCTTCCTCCTTGTGTCTGGTCACGTGAGGTCAGACCTGTGACGGGCGGGGCGGGGCGGGCCGTGACGCTAGCTCAGCTGACCCGAGCGTTGTCCCCTCTGTGTCCCCAGGAAGGGTGACTACCACAGGTACCTGGCAGAGTTCGCCACGGGCAACGACAGGAAGGAGGCAGCAGAGAACAGTTTGGTGGCGTACAAAGCGGCCAGCGACATCGCCATGATCGAACTTGCTCCCACGCACCCCATCCGGCTCGGACTGGCTCTCAACTTCTCAGTCTTTTATTATGAAATTCTCAATTCCCCCGACCGTGCGTGCAGGTAAGGGTTAATTCGCCTCTCTTCAAACCTACAGGAGGGTATCTCTCCAGGAGCAGGGTTGGAGTGTAACCCTACAGGAGGGTATCTCTCCAGGAGCAGGGCTGGAGTTTAACCCTACAGGAGGGTATCTCTCCAGGAGCAGGGCTGGAGTGTAACCCTACAGGAGGGTATCTCTCCAGGAGCAGGGCTGGAGTGACCTCTGTCCTTCTGCATCCCCAAGGTTGGCGAAGGCAGCATTTGACGACGCCATCGCAGAACTGGACACCTTGAGTGAGGAGAGCTACAAGGATTCCACCCTCATCATGCAGCTGTTACGGGACAACCTAACGCTATGGACCTCAGACATGCAGGGAGATGGTGAGCCTTACCCCCCCAGCACAACACATCTCTCTTTAGCTGAAGAGCTGCTTGTTAGATACATTTTGTTATTTATAGATGATGTAGAGACACAGAAAATGCAGGGGAGGGAGAGGGGATGAAATGCAGGGAAGGGCCCAGGCCAGATGCTAACCCAGACCGCTGCAGTAAGGCTGTTAGCCTACCTTGTACACACGTCTCCAGTGATACCCCAGAGCACCAGTCACCCCTAGGGGGCTTATTGGGGGTTGACCTCTCCTCCCTCTGGCCCTGCTGCCCCCCCTCTCTCCTCCCTCTGGCCCTGCTGCCCCCCCTCCCTCTCCTCTCTCTGGCCCTGCTGCTCCCCCCTCTCCTTTCTGGCCCTGCTGCCCCCCCCCCCGCTCCTCCCTCTGGCCCTGCTGCCCCGCCCCCCCTCTCCTCCCCCCAGCCCCCCCTCTCCCTCCTCCCCTCCTCCTTCTGGCCCTGCTGCCCCCCCTCTCTCCTCCCTCGCTCCCGCCCCCCCCCCCTCTCCTCCCCCCAGCCCCCCCCCCCTCTCCTCTCTCTGGCCCTGCTGCCCCCTCTCCTCTCTCTGGCCCTGCTGCCCCCCCCCCCCCCTCCTCCCTCTGGCCCTGCTGCCCCCCCCCCCTCCTCCCTCTGGCCCTGCTGCCCCCCCTCTCCTCAGTCCTCCCTTCATCGTTCAGGCCGCTCTAATCTCTCCTTTTTCTTATCTTTCTTTCTGTATAGATTCTTAAGGACTGTCCCATTCTCCCCTTCCCTATAGAACTGTATTAGTAAGTCTAGACTCATCTGGAGTGTGTGTCTGACCTGCTGCCGCTCACTAACCACTCCGGCTCTGAGATGAAGCACCTGTGTGATGATGATGATGGTGATGATGAAGCGTTGCTGGGCTGTGTGTAGGGCAGGAGGCTGGCTTCTTCTCCAACTGGGTTTAGTTCCATGCTGTGCCCCTTACAGCCCCCACCCTAATCCTCCAGAGTCCCTGGCCCCCACCCCAACCCCCCAGAGTCCCTGGCCTCCACCCCAACCCTCCAGAGTCCCTGGCCCCCACCCTAATCCTCCAGAGTCCCTGGCCCCCACCCCAACCCCCCAGAGTCCCTGGCCTCCACCCCAACCCTCCAGAGTCCCTGGCCCCCACCCTAACCCCCCAGAGTCCCTGGCCCCCACCCTAACCCTCCAGAGTCCCTGGCCCCCACCCTAACCCCCCAGAGTCCCTGGCCCCCACCCCAACCCCCCAGAGTCCCTGGCCTCCACCCTAACCCCCCAGAGTCCCTGGCCCCCACCCTAACCCTCCAGAGTCCCTGGCCCCCACCCTAACCCTCCAGAGTCCCTGGCCCCCACCCTAACCCTCCAGAGTCCCTGGCCCCCACCCTAACCCTCCAGAGTCCCTGGCCTCCACCCTAACCCTCCAGAGTCCCTGGCCTCCACCCTAACCCTCCAGAGTCCCTGGCCCCCACCCCAACCCCCCAGAGTCCCTGGCCCCCACCCCAACCCTCCAGAGTCCCTGGCCTCCACCCTAACCCTCCAGAGTCCCTGGCCCCCACCCCAACCCCCCAGAGTCCCCGGCCTCCACCCTAACCCCCCAGAGTCCCTGGCCCCCACCCTAACCCTCCAGAGTCCCTGGCCCCCACCCTAACCCTCCAGAGTCCCTGGCCCCCACCCCAACCCTCCAGAGTCCCTGGCCCCCACCCTAACCCTCCAGAGTCCCTGGCCTCCACCCTAACCCCCCAGAGTCCCTGGCCCCCACCCCAACCCCCCAGAGTCCCTGGCCCCCACCCTAACCCTCCAGAGTCCCTGGCCCCCACCCCAACCCCCCAGAGTCCCTGGCCCCCACCCCAACCCCCCAGAGTCCCTGGCCCCCACCCCAACCCCCCAGAGTCCCTGGCCTCCACCCCAACCCCCCAGAGTCCCTGGCCTCCACCCCAACCCCCCAGAGTCCCTGGCCTCCACCCCAACCCCCCAGAGTCCCTGGCCTCCACCCCAACCCCCCAGAGTCCCTGGCCTCCACCCCAACCCCCCAGAGTCCCTGGCCCCCACCCTAACCCTCCAGAGTCCCTGGCCCCCACCCTAACCCTCCAGAGTCCCTGACCTCCACCCTAACCCTCCAGAGTCCCTGACCTCCACCCTAACCCTCCAGAGTCCCTGGCCCCCACCCCAACCCCCCAGAGTCCCTGGCCTCCACCCCAACCCCCCAGAGTCCCTGGCCCCCACCCTAACCCTCCAGAGTCCCTGGCCCCCACCCTAACCCTCCAGAGTCCCTGGCCCCCACCCTAACCCTCCAGAGTCCCTGGCCCCCACCCTAACCCTCCAGAGTCCCTGGCCCCCACCCCAACCCCCCAGAGTCCCTGGCCCCCACCCTAACCCTCCAGAGTCCCTGGCCCCCACCCTAACCCTCCAGAGTCCCTGGCCCCCACCCTAACCCTCCAGAGTCCCTGACCTCCACCCTAACCCTCCAGAGTCCCTGACCTCCACCCTAACCCTCCAGAGTCCCTGACCTCCACCCTAACCCTCCAGAGTCCCTGGCCCCCACCCCAACCCCCCAGAGTCCCTGGCCTCCACCCCAACCCCCCAGAGTCCCTGGCCCCCACCCTAACCCTCCAGAGTCCCTGGCCCCCACCCTAACCCTCCAGAGTCCCTGGCCCCCACCCTAACCCTCCAGAGTCCCTGGCCCCCACCCCAACCCCCCAGAGTCCCTGGCCCCCACCCTAACCCTCCAGAGTCCCTGGCCCCCACCCTAACCCTCCAGAGTCCCTGGCCCCCACCCTAACCCCCCAGAGTCCCTGGCCCCCACCCCAACCCCCCAGAGTCCCTATCACAACTGCTGATGGGAGGTCCTCAAACACAGTCACCTGTGCACACCTCTCTCCTGCCTCTCCTAGTGCCAGCACTAACAAGCACGCTTGCTGTGGGTTCTGATCTCTGCCCAGCGACACTTTTAATTCTCCACCACGCAGATGGCCGTGCCATCGCCATGGAAACCTCCCTAAGCAACCACGCTGTAGGGGATCCATGTAAATCTGACGTCTTTAGTTGCTGCAAAGAACCTGGCTTAACCTTTCATACTTCCTGTACTAACCCCGCCACGCGCGCACACACACACACACACACCTGGATGTGCTTGAGGCACCAGCCTCGTGTTTGGACAGACTGTTGCCTGATTGGTCCACTGGGCGGGCGTCAGGTCCACCAGGCTCATGCACACCTTAGACTGTCTGTTCTGTTGCTATGGCAACTGGGCCACCGGAGTTTGGTCAAAAGAAGTGTTGTGGCCCCACCACTAGGGGTGTGTCTCTGTGTGTCTCTGTGTGTGTGTGTGTGTGTGTGTGTGTGTGTGTGTGTGTGTGTGTGTGTGTGTGTGTGTGTGTGTGTGTGTGTGTGCACCTGGTCATGCCTGGTCTCCGTCTCTCCTCAGGTGAAGAACAGAACAAAGAGACTGTGCAGGATGTGGAGGAGGAGACCCAGTGAGACGTCACACGGCCAAAACTACACCCCCGTTCCTGCCCCCGCTGCCCCCATCTACCTGCCCTGGCCCCCTGCTGCCCCCATCTACCTGCCCTGGCCCCTCCCCCCCCAACCCCTGGAGAACCGGGGGGGGGGGGGGAGGGGCCAGGGCAGGGCAGGTAGATGGGGGGGGTTCCCACCTCTGCTTTAACTCTGACCCAGCCCCCCTCCCTCCCTTCTCTCTCTGTCTCTGTCTCTCTCTCTGTCTCTCTCTCTCTACCTCTGGTCTCAGAGCCCCTGACGGCTGCCTGGAGTTGATCTCTTCTTTTTCTCTGTCTTTATTTGATATCCCCTTTAATTAATTGCCCCTTTAATTAAAATATATATCCATGGAGATAAACACAAGCAAACCTTTTCAGCCTGACTGGCTGATGGATTCATTTTAAACCTCCGGTTACAAATCTGCTCTGTAAGGTTTGTGTCATTTCTTTTCTTTTTGGATAAGTTGTTTTCCGTCTATAGATGTCGCTACATCCTCAGTTGCCAAGTACGTTTTGCCTGCAGTGGTCACATTCACATGACGAAAACGTAGATTTTTAACACTGAAACATTACCCTCATGCTGTCAGGTGTGTCCAGACTGTAACTGGCCTCTGCTCTCACGAGAGGAGGACTGATGCTCTCAAAAGGGACACGAGCTTCTAGAAGGAACCCAGGGCCCCCGTAATTTGGTAGATAGCCCTCCTCTCTCTCTGTCTCTCTCTCTCTCATTGTTCAGCGTCCCCCTTCAGTTCTGGTTACCTGTTCGAGTTTGGTCTGAGTTTGTCTGGGCGTGTTGTGAGGTCTGGTGCTTGTGGCTGGAGAGGGGGAGGTGTGTAGCGGAGAGAGCCCTCACACACCTCCTCTCTGAGGGGGAGGTGTGTAGCGGAGAGAGCCCTCACACGCCTCCTCTCTGAGGGGGAGGTGTGTAGCGGAGAGAGCCCTCACACGCCTCCTCTCTGAGGGGGAGGTGTGTAGCAGAGAGCCCTCACACGCCTCCTCTCTGAGGGGGAGGTGTGTAGCGGAGAGAGCCCTCACACGCCTCCTCTCTGAGGGGGAGGTGTGTAGCGGAGAGAGCCCTCACACGCCTCCTCTCTGAGGGGGAGGTGTGTAGCGGAGAGAGCCCTCACACGCCTCCTCTCTGAGGGGGAGGTGTGTAGCAGAGAGCCCTCACACGCCTCCTCTCTGAGGGGGAGGTGTGTAGCGGAGAGAGCCCTCACACGCCTCCTCTCTGAGGGGGAGGTGTGTAGCGGAGAGAGCCCTCACACGCCTCCTCTCTGAGGGGGAGGTGTGTAGCGGAGAGAGCCCTCACACGCCTCCTCTCTGAGGGGGAGGTGTGTAGCAGAGAGCCCTCACACGCCTCCTCTCTGAGGGGGAGGTGTGTAGCGGAGAGAGCCCTCACACGCCTCCTCTCTGAGGGGGAGTACGTGCACCTTTGCTGGGCCTTGGTTTTAAGGAAAGAAAATACACATCCAGGGTTAAAGCTTCCTGCCCCGTTCTCCCAACCCGCCAACTTACGTTGTTCAGAATAGCCCTCCTCTCCTCCTCTCGTCTCTCTTTCTTTTCTCTCTTTCTCTCTGTCCCCCCCACCCCCCCACCTCTCCTTCCTTGTTTTCTCTTCCGTTCAGTATGTGGAACTTGAATCAGATTTGTACTACTGGATCCTCAGCGCGTGGCCCTCGCCCCGTCTGTATTCTTACTGAAACACAGCATGGAATTAACATTAAACTTCAACTAAAAAACAAACCTGAATGAAATGTAGTTTGTCCTGTCATTTCCTCTGTGTCTGTCTCGTTACTGGTAGTACAGCTCCCCCTGCAGGATGTTACTGGTAGTACAGCTCCCCCTGCAGGATGTTACTGGTAGTACAGCTCCCCCTGCAGGATGTTACTGGTAGTACAGCTCCCCCTGCAGGATGTTACTGGTAGTACAGCTCCCCCTGCAGGATGTTACTGGTAGTACAGCTCCCCCTGCAGGATGTTACTGGTAGTACAGCTCCCCCTGCAGGATGTTACTGGTAGTACAGCCTTTCTCAAGGAGACTGGCAAGATGCACAACTAGATGCTTGCGTTACATGAAACCCTTTCTTTGGGGGGGGGTTGGTGTGGCTTCAAACCCCAACACAGTTTTATGGACTAAATGGTGCGTAATAGTGGAGCGTTTGACTGCAGATCAAGAGGTTGCAGGTTCAAATCCCGTCACGCCGTACGTAACTAACACCTGAATCACCCTACGGTGCTCCAGCAGTCAGTACAGGGGAGGGAGGGTGAGGGAAGGACGAGGGGAGGGTGAGGGAAGGACGAGGGGAGGGTGAGGGGTGCAGAAAGTCTTTTAAGAGGATCTGTGGCTCCTAGCCAGGGACTGAGTCCTGAGATGAACCGCACTGACACTTGTCTCACTCAAGCACTTCAGGTGTTTTCCATTCATGCAGTATACAGCCGTGGCCGAAAGTATTGGGAGCTACATACTTTTTGTGTTTGCAAAGCTTGCTGGGCCTTGGCATAAAATGACTTAATTTCAGTAAGTCATAAGTCACAGCACAGGGGAAAGTGTGAACTAGTTCTAGCCAGGTGAAATCACTATCATTCTGATTGGATTTGACTGCTGTAAAAGAGGGGACTATTTTCATATATTGAAAAACTTAGCCCCAAAAAAGCTTTAAAAAATTTGAAATGTGCCTTGTTGTATTCCAGTATTCTATGGAAAAATGTGAAAACATTTTGCTCAAACACTGAATCAGCAAACTTTGCTAAACATGTCATTGCCAAAACTTATGGCCGCGACTGTAGAGGACATGTCAGGGGCTGTTCCATTTACGGCCACACAGGGGCGCTAGAGGGCTGCAGTAAAACGCAGACATCCCAGATCTTCACAGCAGACATTTACATTTAGTCATTTAGCAGACGCTCTTATCCAGAGCGACTTACAGTAAGTACAGGGACATTCCCCCCGAGGCAAGTAGGGTGAAGTGCCTTGCCCAAGGACACAACGTCATTTGACTCGGCCGGGAATCGAACTGGCAACCTTCAGATTACTAGCCCAATAGTTAGAAACGGTGTCAGTCGTTGGTTGAACATCCATCGCATCCTTTCATTCACCCCTGCTTTCTCTCATTTCCTTTTCCATCCTCTCTCTTCCTCTCACTCTCATTTTCCACATCTAACTCGTTCTGCTCCTCCCCTCCCTGCGACCAACGAGCTATCAGTCTTGGCTGCGGCAGATTAATCAGCGAAGGTTAATATAGCTGCACTTAGACCAGGCCTGTAATCAAGGTGTATTTTACACAAATCATATTATCATACAAGGGTCCTTCCTCCCTCATGTTAGACTCATTCATCAACACATTATCCATTACACAACTCTCTGCCCTGTTTCTCTCTCCTCTCCCTCCCCTCCATCCTCTCCCCTCCTCTCCATCCTCTCTCCCTCCCCTCCTCTCCATCCTCTCTCCCTCCCCTCCTCTCCATCCTCTCTCCCTCTCCATGCTCTCCCTCCTCTCCCCACCTCTCCCTCCCCCCCTCTCCCTCCCCTCCTCTCCTTCCTTTCCTCTCCCCTCCTTCTCCACCAGTATATGTGTGTATATATTGTACATAGATATACACTCAAACATGCATACAGCAGACACACATACACACACCCCAATAAACAAACGTGTGATGGGTGCAGCCATACCGCTGAATGCTGCCAGTGGACGTGTTCCTGGCCTGGGCTGTGATCTATTCCCACAGTCAGCACGTCACACAGACGGTATCACACAACACATACACACTTTGATCACTCTAATCATCAAAGCCATGGACGGCCTGTTCCATTAAATAAACATATTCTCTCTCACACACACAGAAACACGTGTAGTGGGCCTTTAGGAGGAAGAGAGTTGAACATGCAGCAGAACCGGGCCGTGGTCCAGGGAGGGAGCAGAAGGATTAACAGCAGATTATCTGAGAACCGCAGAGGAACCTCTGACACTGGTGAGGAACCTCTCTGACACTGGTGAGGAACCTCTCTGACACTGGTGAGGAACCTCTCTGACACTGGTGAGGAACCTCTCTGACACTGGTGAGGAACCTCTCTGACACTAGTGAGGAACCTCTCTGACACTGGTGAAGAACTCTCCTCTCAGGTGACCGGAGGAAAGAACCGACTCTCTCTTTCTCTCCCAACTTTCACCTCTCCTTCAAGTAGTTGCTTAGTTGGCAAAGATGTCGAAATGTGTTGAGTGCAGATAATAGAGTAGAAAAGATAGAGAACCACAATAACCACCTGACTTTAAAACACAGAAACTTATCAAACTACAACATTAAACTACAACATTATCACAGCCATGTTACAATACAAAACATGGATGATGGGGGGGAAAACAGGATAGTGTTTAAAATCAAGGATTCATAGCCCTAACCCAAGCAAAAGAAAAGACATCTGAAGGGACAGGTAACATTGGCTGTTGTCCATGTTTTTGAGAACTTGTGAGACATGAAAGGAAATGGAAACTCTTTCAACCAGAACAAGTCCTCTCTTTCTTCTTCTTGGTTATACTTCACCTTCTCCTCTCTAAGCCACTCTTTTTTAAATTCCACATAAAATAACATATAATAACACACTCCGCATAAATTAAATGCAACTTCACAAGCAGTGGCCACAGGCATAAACTTCACCGAAAGTAAAACATTATTGATGTTACAGCCCCCCTCCTTGTAACTTTCTACTCTCTCTCCCTCTCTCCCTCTCTCAATCTCTCTCTGCTCATTCTTATTCTTGAATGAGCTGTTTGAGCGTTGTGGAGTTGCAGGAGGTCTCAGGTTAGCAACAACAATTCTCTTTGATACAGTTGTCAACATGTTCCTCTCTCTATCTCCCCCCCTTCTCTCTCTCGGTCTGATTCCTCTTTGCTCTCCCTCCACTCCTCCCCTCCAGAAGCTCCATTTCTCTGTTGCGATCTCCATCTTTCTCTCTTTTGCTTTCTCACTCTCTCTATTCAACTTCTATCTATCTCTCTCTCTCTCCCTTCCCATCTCTCTCTCTCTCTCTCTCTCTCTCTCTCTCTCTCTCTCTCTCTCTCTCTCTCTCTCTCTCTCTCCCTATCTCCATTCCCATCCCTCCCTCCCTCCCTCCCTCCCTCCCTCCCTCCCTCCCTCCCTCCCTCCCTCCCTCCCTCCCTCCCTCCCTCCCTCTCTCTGATTAAGTATTCTTGTGCATTAATAAAGTGAAGCCTTCCCTCGCTTCTCCAGTGGGATTAGACGCAGGCATAATTCCATCTCCAGTCCTGCTGCTTTGAAGTCGGCTGTGAAGGGAACTGCCAGCTTCTCTGGGCTATTTGCATAATCCTGCTTCTGCACTCCATCACTTACACCCACGCATCATGCACCCAGAGCATGTTCATCATCAACATCATCATCACCAACCCAGAGCATGTTCATCATCATCATCCTTATCACGCACACAGACCCCTCATCTTCCTCAAAGCACGTTAGTAACATCTTCATATCAAAGACAGATGACAAATCACACCTTCAGCTTACAGAGTTGGTGAAGTTGCAGATCAGCTGTGGTCTCCAGAACAGCTGTGGTCTCCAGAACAGCTGTGGTCTCCAGATCAGCTGGGTTCTCCAGATCAGCGTTCACTCTGATGGACCTCACCACAGTGACGTTCTGGTTCTACAGAGGAACGGACCCTCATCAGTCACGTTCTGGTTCTACAGGGGAACGGACCATGGCCTGCTGGAAATGTCCTGACACAAGCAAGTCCCCTGATTCTCAACCATGCCCCCTGCAAACACGAGAGGTGATATGTCACAAAGAATTATGTGAGCAGTGAGTACGAGTTTAATCTGGAATTTCACAAAAGGGGGCTTTAAATAGTAAATTTCCCGGCAGGCTGGTCTGACCTCACATTAGAATTAAGAGGAAAAGCAAGGTTTTAATCACAAGAGAGAGTGGATGATGGGATGAAAGAGAAAAGAAGGAGAGAGAAAGAGGAGGGAGAGAGAAGAGAGAGTGAGAGAGAGGAGGAAACTCTTTTTCCACCACCCTGAGGCCCAGTCCCCACCTCGACCTCCACCCAAGCTCTCTCCTAGCCTCTACCCCACCCCATGTTGGTTCTGTCTTTGTTCAATCTGTCAGGGGAAGGAGGGATATCTAAACTATCTTTCACTGAGTTAGGTTTCTCAGACATACCCTGATCCTGGACCTAACGCTGGCCCTAACCCCTGACCCAATGAATGTGCACATGTGAGGCAGGGGATTGGATATGTACACAGCTGCCTGCATGCAGTTCACACACACAACACCAGACTGGACCCCCAGACCTCTCAATTTCTGGGGAGTAATGATAAAAAAAAGATATTATATATATTCAATACTATTTCAATACTATTCAACCTATTCAACCTATTTATGGTTTAAGTGAGTTGTGTGAAGAAATTAGTTTGTGATTCTCAGAGGGCGAGTGCAGAGACAGTGTGTGTGTGAGAAAAATAACAAGGCTGAGAGAGTGTGTGTGAGAGAGTGTGAGTGCGTGAGAGTGACAGAACAAGGGTGAGGGTGTGTTTGTGTCTGACAGAGAGAGAGAGAGAGACAGAACAAGGGTGAGGGTGTATCTCTGTGTCTGAGAGACAGAGACAGTGTGTGTATGAGAGACAGAGAACAAGGTTGAGAGAGAGAGAGTGTGTGTCTGAGTGAAGGATAGAGAGACAGGCACACCATAGGGGGGAAAGGTACTGTCACACCTGTGTCTGAGTGAAGGACAGAGAGACAGGCACACCATAGGGGTGGTAGTCTCAGGTGCACTCATATTCAGGGAGAACTGATGTGGGGTCTAATTTGGTGTATTCAGCCAGTCAATCCAGTTATTCATGCCACAGTGCAACTCATATGGCACCAAATAGAAACACAGACCTTTTAAGATTTTTCGTTGACGTTCTGTTATGTTGTCATGGTGACAGGGCCTTGACTCCTTGACAAGATGAATTTCTCCACATGGTTTTCTTGTGGCGGAGGAACAGAGCCACTGAAGAACCCTTTGTTCTTCAGTGGCTCTGTTGAAGCCGTTTGACTTAGATTTTTCGTTTACAGCTTTGCCAGGGTTCCACCCGTAAACAGACTTGTGTTTCCATGTTTGTCTTTAGAACCACTTCCTGATGTCCAACCCTGATTTGGACACACAAAAGACAGGACAAACAGACAGACATGCAGACAGACATGCAGGCAGGCAGACAGACAGACAGGCAGACATGCAGACAGACATGCAGGCAGGCAGTGCTCTCCAGACGGTTTCCTGGCGTCAGTTTTCTACTTTCATCTGATTAACTGACCAAATTTTTCCGTTGTTGACAAGTTATTTTCTGTTGCACAAATCATACAGCAACACACACACAACACACACACACACACACACACACACACACACACACACACACGTGTAACAGCACACAAGCCAGGCCTGTTTTGCATTCTGATTCTGTCTCACTTCCTCCCTGTGATTCTGTTTCCTCTTTCTAACATGATTCCCCAGGGTGGTCATTATAAGGTAGAGAAATGCATAGAGATGCATAGAAATAGAATGAGAG